>NC_092714.1:147605695-147916250 GCF_047496885.1 Scyliorhinus torazame | reverse complement strand
ATCATCAACGACTTTAAAGTACTAAAGTTGAACGATTGCGCCTTCAAGTGGAAATCAGTTAAAAAACTATCAAAAGATTTGCCTGCTTTTTGGGTACTCGTGCAAAATATATAACGTTCAAACGTTTCAATTTTCTTCGGAGAGCAATGCCGATCGAAGTACTTGATGACTTCATCAATACTCTTGCTGTCATCTTCGCTGTCGAACGTGAATGTATCGTAAATTTATATTCCTTGAGGACCTGCTACCTTAAGCAGCAATGCAATATGCTTCTTGTTAAGCTGTGCCTGCAGGCCAAGGACTGCAACATAGAGCCTGAATTGCTGCTTGAAAACACGCCAATTTTTGTCTACATTACCGGTGACCTGAAGCTGATGGGGTGCCTTCAGACTTTCCATCCCTATCTTCATAGTCTTCCTTTGCATTGAGTTTCAGTTCCCGGTAGTTTACCAGGTAGGCGGAAGAACTTTCTTTTTTTCTTTCTTCAGCCTTTTCCGTCCCGTCTGCTCCGTTGTTCTCTTTAATTGTTCAACACTCTTGGTACCATGTTATGTTCTGTGTTATGGCCGTAGTAATGATGTCCACAGAACATCTAGTTGTTTAGCTCGTAAAATGATTTATTAACAAACATGTGGAAAGATAACTAATGAACTATAATTCAGACGATGACTAGTGATTGAATTCAGTAAATTCTCCTGGAGCTACTTCTTGTGCGACTGTCCTTTCATACAATTTACTACCAACTGGCGGGTGTCTTGAGTCACATGGTAGATCTCTATCGCCATTCGCTGGTTGGAGGTCACATCTCTAACTATATACCTTGATCAGCAACAATATAGAAAACTGTGCACCAGCATATCACAACAGCCTCCTGCCCCTGCACACGGTTGGACTCCTCCAACTGCACCTGCAGGCACTGGATTGTTGCTGACAACCCCTGATGTAGTCCCCGGCTCTATGTCTGCATCTCCAGCATCGATGGGACTGCCGTTTCCAGATGCATGAGACTTGTCTGGATGGCAGCTAATGTCTGGGTTTGGGCTGCACTCTGACCATCTTCCCCTAAGGGTTTCCTACCTTCACCTGATGTACTGCTGCACATGTGTGCTGTGCTCACAGATAGTATCCCAGGAGCCTCTTCACTAAAGTGCCCAACCGAGGTGAGTGTCTCTGAGATGGTGGAGGGTGTTGGAGACAGCTGTGTGGAAAGTTGGTGTCTTCCCCGGACTGGTGCTCCAGGGTGTTGCAGGCTGGATTACGGGGCCCTCCTTGCAGTCCATTGCCACCTCATCACTGGTAGAGTTGTGGGGGGAGGGGGGGCGACACCAGAAGGGCCTCGTCGCCAGGGTGATCCTGCAAAACACAAGATATGATGCACGGTTGGATCGCAGGTTGGGGTGGTGTGGGGGTGGGGTGGAAGTGGTGGTTCATGTGTGGGTGGTGTAGGGGTTGTCCCACGCGTGCCATGGAAACACTGCAACTCAGAGGGGCCTCATTTGCTTGCCCAATGCTGACCTCAGCCTCAGTGACTGACTCTCTCCAGGCCCACCGAATTGTCCAGTGACCTCCACTCCACGAAGGTGAGAGACCACAGGTCCTGCAGTCCACCTCCAGGCTTCTCTCTCCCTGTGGTAGTGCTCCGCCTTCTCCTGGGCTGGGGGACAGAAAGTGCAATGTGTTAGGAAGTTGCACCCGTGCGGCACAGGGCACCTGGCAATGATGGGCGGTATGGGTGCCGGCATGTGGTGCAGGGTGGGGGGCGAGCAGACTGCCGGTGGCAATGGGAGGGGGGGTCCTTAGGGGTATGTGGGACGGGGCTCGATGCCAGGGGCATGGTGCTGCCTGGCTGCCCTGTGGCAGTCGAGCAGCTTCTTCTGGCACTGCTGGCTGGTCGTGGTGGTGGGTCCCACAGCACCATAGACCTCTGCCACCTGTGTCCAGATCCAGTGTATGGCAGCAGGTGGCAGCGTCCTTCCCACCCCTGGGAACAGGGTGCCATGCCTCTCCTCTATGGCATCCAACAGCGTCTCCAACTCCACATCTGCAAACAGGGGCGCCGGTCTTCGTGCTACCCGCACACACTCATCCCAGCCAACAAGATGGCACTGGTTGCGCAGGGGCTGATGGGTCAGCTGGGGCCAGAGGGCAGCCAGGGGTTAAAGGTGACTGTTAGCAGTGTGTGCAGCTATATGTCTGCCTTGCCGGCAGTGGCAGTGGTGTTCCGTGCCCGTCCATCCCGACCCCCACAGTCCACCTCCTGGCAACCCCTGCTACTCCTGCTGGTGCTGGCAGAAGTCCCCCGGCCAGTGGTACAACTGTCAGCAAACTATGGCGATGTTGGACACCTTCTGTACCCCTTCTCTCCCTCAGCAGCCGTCACGCCAGTTTCATGATTTTTAAAAGCACAAGTGAACCTCGCCGTCAGGACCTTGCTGGCCCATCGGAAGCAGAGACTCGCGAAGGCCCCGGAGAATACCCGGTCGGGCCCGCTCATGAAATGCAAACGATGTTGACCGTACGTGCGTTTCGGAACACTTTGACGCCGCTGTCGAGGTGCATTGAGATTAGGCGTCAAATCGGCGCCTGCCACGATTCCGGCATCAGAACCAATGCTCCGCCCAGCCGCCTTTCCCGTATTCGCTGTTGGCTAATGGAGAAACCCGCCACTTAGTCTCTGAGACGGGGAATTTGGCCAAATGTGTTTTGTAACCTGCAAATTTGTTTTTTAGCTTGGTCATGAGGTCATTGCAGGATGGAGCCAAGGAATGCAGAGAGACATTTTGAAAAACCTTAGGGAGAGATTTTGAAAAGTTTTAAAGAGGCAGTTGGTGGAGAAACGTTGAAGAGAGGAGTTGAATTCTGATCTGCCTGACACTGAGCCCACAGTTCTCCCACAGTAAGATAGATTGAGATGTGTATCTTTTCTTGTTGCTTAATGGGAAGTTGAGTAGTTGTGGTTAAGGGTTAATTGTAAGCTTTCATTTTTTGGTGTGAAGTTAAAAAGTTTAATATTGTAGTCATAATAAAGTTTTGTTTTTAAAAATACCTATTTCTTCATGCAATAACTCCTGGAGCGAATCATTCCTTCCGCACAATCTTACAAATAAACTATAATATTGGGGTTTTGCCCAATATCCTAGCCACTGTTACAGGAGTAATACAACTCCTGCATCTAATTTGCATGTTCATATGAACTATTCCAGTTCCAAAGGTACTATGTCATTGATCCAATTCTCTCTCCTATTACACTGAGTCAGTGTTTGGTACATTAAAGCCAATTCTGAACATGCATATTCAGCTTATAATCATACACTATCTTCCCGTATTGAGTTTTATCCAAAATGCCTGTCCATAGGCACTTTATTTGAGATTTGGCAATAATCCTTGAAAACCCAAACCTTCCTTAGTTTTGGTAGGGATGGTGGGTGGTGGTATGCAGGGGTGATGACCACTGCTTTGGCCATTCAAAGCCTGGTACCAATGGGTTCAGTTTGTGCTGCTCGCATCCAGTGTTACCCGAAAACCTTTCCCGGGTCCTGTGTATAGGGCCCCGAGAGGGCCGAAGAATTAGACTTCTGCCTGAAGCTTGCAGGCTAGGCATTGGCCACACATGTGGAGGCCCCAGGGAAATGGGCATGGGGCAGTGGTTATAACCTGGCGATACCCTGGGCGCAATCGCCAAGTTCTCACTAGGTAGAAGTAGGTAAAATTAACCCCTTAGTTTCTCACTTCTTAAGCAGCCATCAATAGCTTCCTGCTCGATATTGCTAATATATGTCCTCTGCGTCAAGGTGAAATTATGGGTCTCTTTTACACAGTATAGTAAGTTGAGGTATTTTTAGTGTTGTGGTACAACCTGCTACTTAATGGGCCATGAAAACATTCAGTCACAGTTCCCCTATTCCTATACTTCTGACTCTAAGTACTCTTGAACCAACAGCATCTGCTCCTGTAGTTTTGTGTTAAAGTCTGTTTTGATGGTTTCACCTTGGATCCCCATTTTCTCCCTGAATTCCAAATCATCTCCTACTGCTTCAGCTCCTGAAGAGGGCATTCAGTTATATCCCACGGTGAAAACTGCTATTCCCACCGCCTTTTATCCTCTGTCGATTGAAATATGCCACGTCCTTTCATATTGAAGGTCTTTCCTATTTGATCCATTTGTTGCTTTGTTGGCCAAGTCCTGCACAAGGTGGTTTTCAGAGGAAAATAAATCATAAAGGAGCCTGGCTCTTTGTGTTCGGGGATGGCTACTGCTGTTAAGATGGGACAGATTAAGTGACATGTTAGCTGATGCCAAGCTGTGGTCTATCTGAGTGAGTGGGCGAAAATGTTTTTCACTGTGTTCACTTTTCCAATGCTCCACTTATCCGATCAAACAGAAACTCTCCATGGAGCTCCTTGCCTGAGGAAGGAATATTCTTCACAAAGGCATCAATCCCGGACAGAAGCTCAGGCCGGCAGTCTCACCTGCTCCAGAACATGGGAAAACAGCAGGTTTGTGTGAGAAATCCGTGAACTTTAATCTTGTTGAGCCGATTGGACCAAAGAGAAACCAACAAATTGTGTGTTTATTAAGAAGGAGGAGTTTGAAACTGTGGCAGATTTCTGGCGCAAATCCGACTTGCGTCACGTCGGAAAAATGGGTCGAAAGTCTCCGGCCCGAAATGGGCTAGCAGCGACGTAACGGGATCCGCGCTTGCGCAGTGGTTGATGCCGTGCAGCGTCATACGCGCCGCACGGCGTGACGGCTCATAAGGCCGTGCTGCTCCCCCCCACCCGACCGGAACACCCGACCGGAACACCCGACTGGATGGCTGGCCGCCGCTCAGCCCCGAGGTTCGAGTCACGGGATGTGGAGGCGCTCCTGGACGCAGTGGAGCAGAGGAGGGACGCCCTGTATCCCGGGCACGGCCGCAGAGTTGCCCCACGCCACAGCCGGCGTCTATGGAGGGAAGTGGCAGAGGCCGTCACCGCTGTGGCCCTGACACCACGGACAGGCACCCAGTGCCACAAGAAGGTGAACGACCTCGCCAGAACAGGCAGGGTGAGCCTCCCCACATCCCCCCTCCCCCATATCCCCCCTCCCCCATATCCCCCCTCCCCCATATCCCCTCCTCCCCATATCCCCCCTCCCCCATATCCCCCCTCCCCCATATCCCCCCTCCCCCATATCTCCCCTCCCCCATATCCCCCCTTCCCCTTATCCCTCCTCCCCCATATCCCCCATGTTCCCCTCCCCATATCCCCCCTCCCCCATATCCCCCCTCCCCATATCCCCCTTATCCACCCTCCCCCATATCCCCCTCCCCCATATATGCCCTCCCCCATAACCCCCCTCCCCATATCCCCCCTCCCCATATCCCCCCTCCCCCATATCCCCCCTCCCCCATATCCCCCTCCCCATAACCCCCCTGCCCCATGTCCCCTCCCCCATATTCCCCTCCACCATATCCCCCCTCCACCATATCCCCCCTCCCCCATATCCCCCCTCCCCCATAACCCCCCTCCCCATATCCCCCCTCCCCCATATCCCCCATATCCCCCCTCCCCCATATCCCCCCTCCTCCATATCCCCCCTCCCCATATCCCCCATATCCCCCTCCCCATATCCCCCCTCCCCATATCCCCCCTCCCCCATATCCCCCATATCCCCCCTCCCCCATATCCCTCCTCCCCCATATCCCCCCTCCGCCATATCCCCCCTCCCCATATCCCCCCTCCCCATATCCCCCTCCCCATATCCCACCTCCCCCATATCCCCCATATCCTACTCCCCCATATCCCCCTCCCCATATACCCCCTCCCCCATATCCCCCCTCCCCCATATCCCCCCTCCCCCATATCCCCCATATCCCCCATAACCCCCCTCCCCATATCCACCCTCCCCATATCCCCCCTCCCCCATATTCCCCATATCCCCCCTCCCCATATCCCCCCTCCCCATATCCCCCCTCCCCCATATCCCCCCTCCCCCAGATCCCCCATATCCCCAAGTGAATCCAGCCCTAACCTTGACCTCTGCAATGCACGCGCAACCGATGGCGTGCATTCATATACCTGCCTAACAGTGTTGCCTTTTACCCCTGCCACCACCCCCACCCACCGCCCCCCCCACAGGAGAAGCGTGCACACAACAAAGGGAGCATGTGAGGACTGGAGGAGGCCCCGCTGATGAGAGGCCACTGACCGAACACGAGGAAAGGGCCCTGGAACTGGCTGGCGGACCTGACGACCGGGAGGTTGCTGATGCAGAGGTCGGGGGCGTACTAGCGAGTGAGCCATCGACAGCCCGTCCCCATATCCCCCCTCCCCCATATCACCTGATCACTGCCTGCGTGTCTAACCATGCACGCTTCATTGTGTGTCGCAGGACCAAACGTCCAGGCACCCATCCCCGCAGATGCAGACCGCCAGCAGGATGCCCCTCGGAGGCCACGGGAGACAGAGAGACCCGGACCCTCCAGCATGCGACGCCCGCAGGATGCCCCTCGGAGGCCACGGGAGACAGAGAGACCTGCACCCTCCAGCATGCGATGCCCGCAGGATGCCCCTCGCACACCATGGGAGACGGAGAGACCTGGAGCAACAGGGAGACGACACCCCCGTCACGTGCGGGAGCGACCACCCAGCGACGAGGGGGGCAGCCACAGGCCCCCGTCACATCCGAGCCAGGACACCACTACCCAGGACACCAATACCCAGGACACCACTACCCGGGACAGCACTGCCCAGGACACCCCTACCCGGGACAGCACTACCCAGGAAGACGAAATACCGGACAGTGACTCAGAGTGGATGGGTGGAGACGAACCCCCACCCCAAAGTGCCATGGACTCAGAGTGGGACGAAGAGCACGACACAACGCCACTGCTGTCACCAACACCCTCCACCATCGCAGAAACACTCAACTCGGTTGGGCACCTTAGTGATGAGGCGTCTGGTACACTCACTGGTGCGTACAACACAGCCGTCCCGGTACAGCAGGTGGAGGTAGGAGCAGCAGAGGGGCCGGGCGGTCGGAGGGCAGCCCAGCCCAAGCGAACATCTGCCGCCCAGATGGATCCCGGGTTCCTGGAGTTTCCACACCCACACATAGATCCGATGCAACCACCGACCCGGAGACGAGCGAAGAGGGTGACGGCCGGCTTGCGGCGGCTGCAGTCGCAGGTGGAGGAGTCCACCCGCGTCCAGGAGCTGGAAGTGGTGCCGGTCATGCGTGCCACCCAGGCTGACACCGCACGGGTGGCGTCCGCGGTGGAGGCAATGGGTGCGACGGTGTCAGACATGGGGAACGGTTTGCGAGGCCTGGGGCTTTCCGTGCAGGCGGCGTCTGTGGCCCAGGACATGGCTGCCCTCTCGCAGGAGGCCATGAGCCAGTGCCAGCGCCAGATGGCAGAGGCGCTCAACGCCACAGCCCATTCTCAGCAGGCCATGGCCCAGTCTCAGCAGGCCATGGCCCAGTCTCTGCAGGCCATCGCTGAGGGCATCGGCGCCAGTGGCCATGTGCGAGCCGGCGTCGCACTGTCACAGACAGGATTTGCCAACCCCCTGGGCTCCATGGCTGCAAACCTGCAGACCCCTGTCGATACCAGCACGGGCCTCCAGGACTGGCAGCGCCAGATGTCTGGGGGCGTCGGATGGCCATTCCGTTCGCATCCCCCACCCATGTAGAGGCCTGGGGGCCATCGGGCACCCCGAGGGAGGAGGAGGTGGTGTGGTCCGTCCCGGCTCCCACTGCAGGGGAGGTCCCGGAACACCGCGACACCTCGGACTCCCCCCCTTCCGTCCCAGGTGCATCGGGTGGGCAACGAGCAGGACAGGCTGGCAGCTCGCCATCCCAGTCGCCCGGGCCGCAGCCTGGCCCATCTATGCCAGGACGCCCCAGGAAACGGCCGCCAAAGGAATCCAGTGTCAGAGGGCAGGAATCACAGGAGTCCACCTCCAGTTCTGCTGTACCAGCTGGGGAACCATGTAGACGTAGTCAAAGGGCCCGTAAGGCCAAACAATTAGACACAGAGTAAGTTGGCACGGGTGCAGGGCACAGATGAGTTTTAGGGGCTAGGACACGTGCATGAACTCCTTTGGTTATTAAAGTCAATGTTACACCTACAGAAGCTGCCTTTGTGCTCTGTCCAAAGCGTGCGGGGGTGTCATGTACGTTGAACGCAAGTGTGTGTGTGAGGGGTCTTACCTCAGCCCCAGGTGAGTCTGCCCCCTTCCCCCTGGGCAGAGGACGGGACCGCATGCAGGGATGGTCCGGGTGGATGGTGGTACTGTGGCCATGGGTCAGACATAGTCCAACGATGTGGAGCCAGGAGCTCACCGCAGGGCGGGTTGTCATCATCCTCCATGGCCTACAATAGACACGCGTCTACCCGCAACTTTGTGAGCCCGGCCGTTGTGCCGCAGGTGGATCGGCAATGTGGGGGGGGTAGTGTGCATGCGGGTGGGGTGGGTGGGGTTGGGGAGGGGGGTGAGGATGCTGGGTGGGTGGATGGGTGTGGGGTGTGAGTGGTCGGCTGTTGCCATGGTGTGTGGTCTGTGGCCATACTACCCGATTCCCACGCCCATCTAGTCAGTGAAGCGGGCGGATATCAGTCTGTCCCGTGCCCGCTGGGCCAGCCGGTAACGGTGGACAGCCACCCGCCTGTGTCTACCCCGTCTGCCCTGACCATTACCCCCATCCCCCTCATCTGGGGAGGACTGCGCCTCTTCCTGCTGCTCCTCCACTCCGCCCTCCTCTGCCTGCGGCACATCGCCCCTCTGTTGGGCTATGTTGTGCAGGACGCAGCACACTACAATGATGCAGCCGACCCTATCTGACCGATACTGGAGGGCGCCCCCAGAGAGGTCCAGGCACCTGAAACGCATCTTCAGCACGCCAAAGCACCTCTCTATCACTCCCCTTGTCGCTACATGGGCATCATTGTAGCGGTTCTCCGCCTCATTGCGTGGCCTCCGTATAGGCGTCATCAGCCACGATCGCAATGGGTAGCCCCTGTCACCCAGCAACCAGCCCCTCAGCCGGGGATGGTGTCCCTCGTACATGCTGGGGATGGATGACCGCGACAACACGTATGAGTCGTGTACACTGCCTGGGTAACGGGCGCAGACTTGCAGGATCATCATGCGGTGGTCGCAGACCACCTGTACGTTCATCGAATAGATCCCCTTCCTATTGGTGAACACGGCCCTGTTATCTGCAGGTGGCCGCACGGCGACGTGCATCCCATGGATGACGCCCGTTATGCGGCGCCAGCCGCGTCATCTATGCGGCACCGCTTTTACGCGGGCGACAAGGCCTGGCACGTGTAGATGACATGGCTCCGATCCTGGCCCACTGTCAGGGCCTGAATCGGTCGGGACCGGGGCCGTTTCGCGCCATTGTGAACCTCGACGGAGTTCACGACAGCGCGGCCACTTTGGCGTGGGAGTGGAGAATCGCGCCCACTGTTTTTAAATGAATGGCTCAATGATTATATGTTATATTGGAGTGGAGCAAAAGACAAATTTCCACTTTGCGTGGACAATCAAGGTCTAATAATAATAATAATCTTTATTAGTGTCACAAGTAGGATTACATTAACACTGCAATGAAGTTACTGTGAAAATCCCCTAGTGGTCACACTACGGCGCCTGGTTGGGTACACTGAGGGAGAATTCAGAATGTGCAATTCCCCTAACAGCACGCCTTTTGGACATATGGGAGGAAACCGGAGCACCCGGATGAAACCCACGCAGACTCGGGGAGAACGTGCAAACTCCACACAGACAGTGACCCAAGCCGGGAACCGAACCCGGGTCCCTGGCACTGTGAAGCAACTGTGCTATTGTGCCCCCTATTATTAATCTTATTACCATTATTATGTTATCTGCTTGTGCCAGCGGCAAGGTAGCACAGTGGTTAGCATTGTTGCTCCAGGGTCCCAGGTTCAACTCCTGGCTCTGTGTGGAGTCTGCACATTCTCCCTGTGTCTGTGTGGGTTTCCTCCAGGTACTCCAGTTTCCTCCCAAAATCCCAAACAACACGCTGTTAGGTAATTTGGACATTCTGAATTCTCCCTCTGTGTACCTGAACTGGCCCTAGGGGATTTTCTCAGTAACTTCATTGTGGTGTTAGTTTAAGCCTGTTTGTGACAATAAAGATTCTAATTATTGTGGAGTCTTGCTGTGTGCAAATTGTCTGCTGTGTTTCCCTATTGTGACTGCACTTCAAATGTACTTTATTGACTGTAAAGAGCTTTGAGACATTCCCAGCTACCATATAAAGGTCAGTTCTTTCTTTCTTACAGGAGAATGGCTTTTTGTCTGGTCCAGCTGCACCAGAGCTCTGGGTCAAACTCCCCTGTGGCCATTAAGGTGGAGACGCCTGTTATGCAGCCATGCAGGAAATTATTTCCACATTGTCAGGCGAGGAGTTGCTAATAGGGAATACCCTACCCTGATTCAATAAAAGGAATTGTCCATCTGTACACAGCATGGGTGAGTCCCAGACTTTACAGCGTCGAAGGCCAAGACATTGCGTGTTGGGGACAGTGGTGTAGTAGTGTTATCATTGGATTTGTAATCCAAAGGCCCATCATAATACTCTGAAGTCCTGGATTTACATCCCACTGCGGCAGATGGTTAAATGTAAATTAAATCAATAAAATTCTGGAATCACAAGACCAATTTATTTATCTTTATTGCCACATGGTGCAAAGCACAGACGTGCATTATTAAGAACATGAACATCACCGGCAACATCATACATAAAAATCACATGATTATGACCCTGCAGCTAACATTGGGGGCTTGTGCCAAAGTTGGGAGAGCTGTCTCATAAACTCATCAAGCAACAGTCTGACGGAGTCACACTCACGAAATAATACCTTACATGTTATGTCCCATCTCACCAGCAGGACAGACCCAGCAGAGATGGCGGCAGCACAATAGTATACAGTCGGGAGGGAGTTGCCCTGGGGGTCCTCCATATTGGCTTTGAACCCCATGAAGTCTCATGGCTTCAGGTTAAACATGGACAAGGAAACTTCCTGCTGATTACCACGTGGTGTTCCTCCTCAGCTGATGAATCAGTACTCCTCCAGGTTGAACCCCAATTGGAGGAAGTACTGAAGGTGGCAAGGGCACAGAATTTACTCTCGGTGGGGGACTTCAATGCCCATCACTGCGAATGGTTCAGAAACACGGTTACTGACCGAATTGGCCGGATATTAACTGCTTCATGGGGTGTGCATCAGGTGGTGAGGGAACCAACAAGAGGGAAAAACATACTCGATCTCATCCTCACCAATCTGCCTGCCACAGATGTATCTGTCTATGACAGTATCCGTAGGAGTGACCACAGCTCAGTCCTTGTGGAGACAAAGCCCTGTCACATTGAGGATACCCTCCATCGTGTGGTGTGGCACTACTACTGTGCTAAATGGGATAGATTTTGAACAGATCTAACAACTATAGACGGGGCATCCATTAGGCGCTGTGGGCCATCAGCAGCAGCAGAATTGTACTTAACTGTAATCTTAAACCATATGGCCTGGCACTTCCCCCACTGCACCATTACCACCAAGCCAGGTGATCAACTCTGGTTCAATGAAAGGTGCAACCAGGTGTCTACCTGGTAAAGTTACAACACAGGACTACTTGTGGGTCAAATAGCATAAGCAGCAAGTAATAGACAGAGCTAAGTAATTCCACAACCAGATCTAAGCTCTGCAGTTCTGCCACATCCAGCCATGAATGGTGATGGACAATTAAGCAACTCAGTGAATGAGAAGGCTCCACAAATATCCCCTTCAGCAATGGTGGAGGAGCCCAGCACATTTGTGCTGAGGCATTTGCAACAATCTTCAGCCAGACGTGTCAAGTGGATGATCCACTTGTGCCCCCCAAACCCCCGGAGATCCCCAACATCATAGATGTCAGTCTTCGGTCAATTTGATTCACTCAACGTGATATCAAGAACCGGATGAAGGCACTGAACACCGCAAAGGCTATGGGCCCTGACGATATTCTGGCAATAGTACTGAAGACTTGTGCTCCAGAACTTGCCACGCCCCTGGCCAAGCTGTACCAGTACAGCTATAACACTGGCATCTACTTGGCAATGTGGAACATTGCCCAGGTATGTTCTGTACACAAAAAGCAGGACAAATCCAACCGGTCAATTACTCCCTACTCAGTCTACTCTCAATCATGAGTAAAGTGATGGAAGGGGTCATGAACAGTGCTATCAAGTTGCACCCATTTCGCAATAACCCAATCACGGACGCTCAGCTTGGGTTCTGCAATTATCACTCCACTCCTGACCTCATTACAGACTTAGTTCAAACAAGGACAAAAGAACTGAACTCTGGAAGCAAGGTATGCGTGACTGTTTTTGACATCAAGGCAGCATTTGATTGAGTATGGCATAAAGGAGCCCCAACTGGAGTCAATGGGAATCAGGGGAAAACTCTTCATTGGTTGGAGTCATACCTGGCACAAAGGAAGGTGGTTGTGGTGATTGGAGGTCAATCATCTCAGCTTCAGGACATCACTGCAGGAGTTCCTCAGGGATGTGTGCTAGGCCCAACCATCTTCAGCTGCTTCATCAATGACTTCCCTTCCACTCTGAAATGGGGATGTTCACAGATGATTGCACAGTGTTCAGCACCATTTGTGACTCTTCAGATACTGAAGCAATCCATGTCCAAATATAGCAAGTTCTGAACAATATCAAAGCTTGGGCTGACAAGTGGCATGTAAAATTCACACCACATAAGTGCCAGGCACTGACTATCTCCCACAAGAGAGGATCTAACCATCGCCCCTAGACAACTCAATGGCATTACCATCGCTGAATCTCCACTATCAACATCCTGGGGGTTACCATTGACCAGAAACTGAACTGGACTAGCCATAAAAATATCGTGGCTACAAGAGCAGATCAGAGACTGAGAATCCTGCGACGAGTATCTCACCTCCTGACTCCCCAAAGCTTGTCCACTATCTACGAGACACAAGTCAGGAGTGTAATGGAATACTCCCCACTTGCCTGGATGAGTGCAGCTCCAATAACACTCAAGAAGCTCGACACCATCCAGGGCAAAGCAGCTTCCTTGATCAGCACCCCTTCCACAAATATCCACTCCCTCCAACACCGGCGCACAGTGGCAGCCTTGTGCACCATCTACAAGATGCATTGCAAGAACTCATCAAGGATCCTTAGGCAACACCTCCCAAACCCAAGACTGTTCCAATCTAACAGGGAAGGGCAGTAGATGCATGGTAACATCACTACCTGGAAGTTCCTCTCCAAACCATTCACAGGTAGGAATCTTAGGAATATTAGGAACAGGTAGGACTTAGGAATATATTGCCGTTCATTCACCGTCGCTGGGTCAAATTCCTGGGGCACCCTCCCAACAGCACTGTGGATGTGCCTCGACCTCATGGACTGCAGCGGTTCAAAAGATCAGCTCACCACCACCATCTCAAGGGCAATAAGGGATGGGAAATAGATTCTGGTTTAGCTAACAAAGCCCACGTCCCATGAGTGAATTAGAATTAGAATGGAAGGCTTTAAGATCTTGTGCAAAAAAGGAATTCCATTAAATTAGACCATTGAATTGTATGAAGCAAGAGGAATAGTTGAATGGTGATGTGCAAATATTTAAGTGGCTGATGTAGTATCATTATCATTTGAATTTTTGATCACTATTTCTAGTGTTTTATATGCTTGTAGTCTGGTGGGTATCACCACTTCAAACCACCTAAACATTCCATACCTGTTCCACCTTCTTCGGAGATTTGTAATAATTAAAACAAATTGACAGGATTGGGACTAAAGGATTACACTTCAATTAACCACATAACATGCTATTTGTATTGTAATAAATACATTGAACTGCAATCCTATTCAATTACCTACTCTAAACATTTCCAAAGTAGCTTGCTATTATACGCACATATAAAATTCATAACCCTGCTGCATTGAGAATATTTCATGGAGATTTGTCATACAATTTTAATTTTCAAAAATGAAGTACTAAATAACTCATGACTGGACTGAACCTTGGTTCCGCTCTGAGTAAAAGTGAAATCCTATCTCACTGGTTTCTGTAAATGATCTACATGTACTTTATGTGCTACATTAAAGTAATGTAGGGAAGTATTTTTAGAATAAAAGCAAGTTACTGCAGATGCTGGAAATCTGAAATGAACGCAGAAAGCTCTGGAAAAGTGCAGCAGGTCTGGCAGCATCTGTGGAGACAGAAACAGAGGGAAGATTCATAAGGACTAGAAATGTGAACCCTGTTCCTCTCTCCACAGATGCTGCCAGACCTGCTGCGTTATTCCAGCATTTTCTGTCTTTATCAGTATTTCTAGAAATTTTGCTTTGTGATTTTGCAGGCCAATATTTGGGGGACTGAAGTGTGTGGTGATGCCACTGACGTGGGCCACAGCGATTCAGCCTTCCCGCCACGTTCTCCATTTACTATTCATTCACATCTCCCCTTTGGTTTAAGATTCATCGCAATTCCAAAAACTGTGGGCTTTAGAAAATGGCAGTGTATTCTCAAGGTCATTCTGATAAACCTTTATCAAGATTCATAAGGAATAATGGGGTTACGTATGTGACCTGGCGTCAAGAATGGTAGTGGACTACCAGGCAATTGAACAGTGGAAACAGGTAGGGGGGATTGCATAAACATCACGATCTTCAATGATAGAGGAGCCCAGCAGGTGAGCGCAATAAGCAACAAGCCTGAAGAATTGGACGAATGCTTCTACACAGCCTCTTCCTGAGGTCCCTGTAGACTGAGTGGTCACGTGAGAATGTGATGTCGTGGCTACGAAAGAGATCACATGGCGGGACTTATCCCCGGGGGTGCGGGCAGATGCAAGTGTTGAAGTAGCTGCTCATCTAGTGAATAAATTACTCTTTGTTGAATACCGGCATCTCCACAACTTTGTTGAATGACCTTGCTGTCGGTGATTCAGGAGGCCACAACATTTACAGTCCCGATCACCAGATATACCAGTGTCCACATTTTGGACCCGAAGTACATAACACCAATGCACCATTGCTGGCCACTATGATAGCCATGGGCTTAACAAGGCAGAAAATCGCCCAAATATGTAATTTTCACCAAATATATTGAATCTAACCCTGACAATTCCCGCCTTCTTAACCTTTTCCCATTCAATAGTAATAGAAGGAGTCATCAATAGTGCCATCAAGTGACATCTACTTAGCAATAACCTTTTCACTGACATACAGTTTAGATTCTGCCAGAACCATTCAGCTCCAGATCTTTTCACTGTCTTAATTCAGACATGAACACAAGAGTTGAATATCAATGAACAGATGAGGTTAGCTGCCCTTGACATTAAGGCAATATTTGACTATATAATAGGCTAACGAGCAATCACTATAAAAGAGGAAACTCTCCAATGGCCAGAGTCATATTTGACATATGGTTGTGGTTGTCAGAACTACATCATTCTGACTTAAAAGTAGGTGCCATGAATAAAAAGTCTGCAGATAATGCAAAATGTAGTTGTGTTGTTGATAGTGTTATTATAATGGAGACAAATCCTGGAATTATACAAGGAAATATTGGGTTTTTAAAAAGACCCATGTTGTATATTTTTAAAAAATGGACATAGAGACTGAAGATGGCTGAGAATGTACAATTACCCACTCACGGGAATGGCTGCAGGGGGATTCTACTAATGCGTAGGGCGCAGGTCTTGCACTAAGAGCATCTTGGGGTGGCTTCCGGGTACTCATGGATTTTTACTTGCAATCCCTCTTTCAATTTAACAATTTCCAGCCAATTCAACTTGATGTCCTGGGGCAGGTCATGCCCATTAAATTACGCCCTTGTCCTGACATCATTATCATTGGTAGCTGTGCAGACTGCTGTGTATAACTCACTGTAGTCATGGCCACCCTGACTATTTTTAAAGTCTCTCCAATAAATGTGGCGTATTTTTCTGCAGTATCCTTTAACATCAGTGATTGAACCCCTTCTTGGAGATACCGATAGGTCTCTTTGCTCATGACAGTAGCTGAGGCCCCCATATCTACTTCCATGATCAATGGCTGGCCGTTTGCTAATAACTTTCACCGCTTTCACATTATTCAGGGACCAAATGTTCCGTTCACTCGCTGGGCAATCCTCCATACGATGCACTGGGCTGGATCATTTACTCTGCTGGTACTGGGCAGGCCCTGCTTGTTTTCACTCTTGTGCCTCAAATGTCCTTTCCTTCCACACATAAAGCACTCTGCTTCTCTAAATCTACATGTTTCTGGGGAGTGACTTCCCCCGCACTGATAACACTCTATTATTCCTACACTGTTGTTTAAATCTTCTATTCCTGTGGCTCTTTCGGCTTCTGCATTGTTCTCTCTACTTAAACTAGCGCCCGTCCTAACTGGTAGACCTTGTCACTCTGTGCACTACGCAGCTCCTGGGCACCCTTCTCAGCGCTCTCTGTCAACGACGCTAACTCCAGCGCCTTTTTAAAAATTAACTCCGATTCAGCTGACAACTTTTTCTGTATAGCTGCATTGTTTACACCACATACCAATCGGTCCCTTAACATGTCATTCAAAGGTGACACAAAATTGCAAGGGTCCACGATTTGGCATAGCCCTGCTACAAAGACCACAATGGCCTCCCCTGGGCTTCTCCCCGTGTAGTTAAATTTGTACCTTTGTAATATTACTGAGGGTTTTGGTTGGTAATGTTAATTTTCTAGCTCAAAGAGCTCTGCAAATGCCTTTCTGTTGGGAGCATCCGGAGGCGTTAAACTTCAGATCAAGTTATGCGTCTGGGTTCCACATGCAGTCAGCGACATAACCTATTCTTATCCTCCCCCTCTATTTCATTAACACTCAACATACCGTACCCAGATTTCTATAGCAGTGTCGAAAGCTTTTAATTTTCCGAAAAGACGTATGACTTTGTTTTGCCCTTTTGAAGGCTGGACTTGATGGGACTTGTTCTGCGACTCGTGCAACCGAGCTTTCCTTCAAAGTTCTTTGTTGCAATCTGAGTCGCTGTTGTTTTCCTTGTCGCCAATGTAATAAATGCAAGAATTGGCAACCACCTGTTAGCTAACAAACAACCACAGGTTTATTATAAAATCCAACTATATACAGAGCACTCGAATCAATGTCTTCATTCTCAGCACTAGGATCACAACTGGCTGCGGCTGTGGCTCCTTGGACCAGAGAATCGGCACCAGTCGCGCGCGCCTGGTCGACGTGGTGCCGGTCGGGGGCCATTGAAAGAGGCCCCCATGGCGATTCTCAGCCGGCAACTGGCTGAGGTCCCGCCGATGTGGTTCCCTCATGGTTCCACCCAGCGGGCACTCGGAGTGGCGCCTGTGGACACAGCCCGCGGCCGCCCTGGTGGGGGGTGGGGAGATCCGTCACCGGGGAGGGGGCCTCCAGGACGGCCAGGGTTCCAATCAGGGGCCACTGTTCTGTGTGGGGGGCCTATATTGTTGGGGCCGGTTTGCTGTAAGGGTCCGCCTTGTTGCGCGGGACTGCCGCCACACGCAGCGCGCATGCGCGGACCTGTGGCCGGAAGTGCAGGGCCCTGTATCGGCAGCCAGAGCTGCGAGGAGCACTCCGGAGCCCTGCCAGCCCCCTTCAAAATGGAGAATCACTCTGGACTTTCTCCAGAAAAGTCCAGAGTGATTTGCGTCCGTTTTCTCACAGGTGTGGGGACATCGCCCCATTTTCAGAGAATTCCGCCCATGTTTTACACCGAGATTTCCGCACTTGTTCCCCAGTGGCCGATCGGGTCACTTGACTTTTCCAATGTGCGTCCTCTTAAAGGGGCTATCTACGACACCACCGTCTCCCCTAATTCGAAGACACAAGTATCTGAGAGAGTTACAGCCAACACAAATGAGTTTGATCAGCAATCTTGGAGCTGATGCCGTACTGCAAATGATAGAGAAGCTGGTAATGTTCCAAATAGCGGGTGTGTTCATTTAAACCTGGGCTTAGAGAATGTAAGGGTAAGATTAACAAGCCTCATGTGAGGTTCCATAATCAAAGGATTGCCACCCACTGTGTTCATTATGATCTGAGTACAGGAGCTGTCTGAAGATTTGGATTGCAATGAGAAACATCATCTAAAGAGATAGAATCAACTTCTGTGTGGGAGATGAAGGTTCTTGCAGTGTTGGGTCTTTGAAAATTAAATTACAAAGAATACAGATGGGCTGTAACAGTGATTAAATAGGTCATCTGTAATTTTGCTTACTTGACATTTCTCAGAGGCCATAGAACCTGGCACGAATTCATAGAATCCCGATAGTGCAGAAGGAGGCCATTTGGCCCATCGAGCCTGCACTGACCTCCAAAGGAGCCTTTTACCCAGGTTCACTCTGCTATCCCCGTAACCTAACCTGCATATCATTGGACACTAAGGGGCAATTTAGCATGGCGAATCCACCTAACCTGCCATCTTTGGATTCCCATGGGGTGGTGTTTATGTTTAAACAGCTATGGAACAGAATTTTACTGGAAGGGACAAAGGCCCCCGATGTCAGGGTTCAAATCAAATTGCATGATGGGATGTGAAAGTTAGTTTTGTTGCTCACTTTCAGTTAATGGCTGACAAGCATGGAAGCCAGCCGATAATGGGTGGCGATGGACAGGGGGTGTTGCTGGAAGCTGAAATTCTGGCACCATATTTAAAGGAGTGATAGTACAGAGCTTAAAGGCATCAGAGAGACAACAAGAAGGGCGAGGAAACGGGTTGGAGGGCGAAGAATTTCAAAGAATGATTGCAGTTACAGGATGCGTGGCTCTTAGGTTTAGTGAGGCCTCGCGAGGGGTGCTCAATTAAACGATGAGGGCACAGAGAAAGGCACTTTCCCCGATCGGCTGGCAAGCTTTGATCACCAGGAAGGAGTGGTGAAAGGTTACAGGTGAAGACAGGAGCTTCAGAATGGCTGCACGAATGATGGCTGAGGTGCCACATAGAACATAGAACATTACAGCGCAGTACAGGCCCTTCGGCCCTCGATGTTGCGCCGACCTGTGAAACCACTCTAAAGCCCATCTACGCTATTCCCTTATCGTCCATATGTCTATCCAATGACCATTTGAATGCCCTTAGTGTTGGCGAGTCCACTACTGTTGCAGGCAGGGCATTCCACGCCCTTACTACTCTCTGAGTAAAGAACCTACCTCTGACATCTGTCCTATATCTACCTCCCCTCAATTTAAAGCTATGTCCCCTCGTGCTAGACATCACCATCCGAGGAAAAAGGCCCTCACTGTCTACCCTATCCAATCCTCTGATCATCTTGTATGCCTCAATTAAGTCACCCCTTAACCTTCTTCTCTCTAACGAAAACAGCCTCAAGTCCCTCAGCCTTTCCTCATAAGATCTTCCCTCCATACCAGGCAACATTCTGGTAAATCTCCTCTGCACCCTTTCCAATGCTTCCACATCCTTCCTATAATGCGGCGACCAGAATTGCACGCAATACTCCAAATGCGGCCGCACCAGAGTTTTGTACAGCTGCAACATGACCTCATGGCTCCGAAACTCAATCCCTCTACCAATAAAAGCTAACACACCGTACGCCTTCTTAACAACCCTCTCAACCTGAGTGGCAACTTTCAGGGATCTATGTACATGGACACCGAGATCTCTCTGCTCATCCACACTGCCAAGAATCCTACCATTTGGTGATTCTTACCAGAGGTGATTCATTGAGCTGCTGAAGTCTGGCATGGTGAATGGACCTGGTCATTTTTAATTTTTTCACAGGATGTGCGCTTTGTTGGCTAGGCCCAGCATTTATTGCTCAGCACTCATTGCCCTTGAGGTGAGCTTCCCTCTTGAACCAATGCAGTCCCTGAGGTATAGGTGCACCAACTGCGCTGTTAGGGAGAGAGACCCAGGGTTTTAGCCCAGCGACAGTGAAGGAACGACAAATATATTTCCAAGTCAGGGTGTTGAGTGACTTGGAGGCGAACTTCCAGGTTGTGGGGTTCCCAGGTATCTGCTGGGTTGGAATATCTGCTATGTTCTTCTGGATAATAGAGATCGTGGGTTTGGAAGGTGCTATCGAAGAAGCTTTGGTGAGTTGCTGCAGTGCATCTTGTAGATGGCACACACAGCTGCTATTGTGCACCAGTGGTGGAGGGAGTGAATGTTTAAGGATGGGGTGCCAATCAAGCAGGGCTGCTTCACTCTGGATGGTGTTGAGCTTCTTGAGTGTTGTTGGAGCTGCACTTATCCAGGCAAATGGGGAGTATTCCATTACACTCCTGACTTTACCTTGTAGATGGTGGATAGGCTTTGGGGAGTCAGGAGGTGAGTTACACGCCATGGGACTGCTGGATTCCCAGTCTCTGACCTACTCTGGAAGCCACAGTATTTATATGCTAGTCCAGTTCAGTTTTACGTCAATAGTAGCCCCAAGAATGTTGATTATGGGGGATTCAACGATGGTAATGCCATTGAATGTCAAGGGTAGGTGGGTAGATTTGCTGTTGTTGGAGATAGTCATTGCCTGCCACGTGCGTGCAATGAGTGTTATAGCAAGCTCGCACCCCTGGATGTCACAAAAGCTGCCAATGAAATGTGAGAAGAGGTTGATGACCCAGGCATTGGATGTAACCAAACCGCAGAATACAGCACAGTGAGTGAGGCCTCATAGCAGGGGCCCCTGATCACTCAGCATTGATCATTGCATTGCCAATACTAAATGGCCCCAAGCAGTAGACCATCCAGTAACACATAAACATAGAAAGTGGCACAGGATGGCAAGTACCACTGGGCTATGAGAGGCTAGTGGCTTGGTGTTTGCAGGAAAAGCAAGCTCATAATGTGAGGGAGCGGACATGAATTAGTTGGGGATTGTTACGGATATCGATGCTGATACTGATGGAGGGATTTCGGTATGGCCTGTCTCTGAAACTGGAATTCAGAATGTGTGAGTTGCTTCATGGACACGTCCATTGAAACAAATGATGATCACAAACGAAGGTGCAGCAGTGGCCAGTGATGAACACAGTGAGCTCCAGATATGTGATATGTAGAAGGAGTCAAGTAGCAGGTATGGCAGCATTGCAGGCACAGAAGCTGCTTGAGAACTCCGAGGGGGGGGCAAACATCTGAGGCGACATTGTCACTTCATTCTAGCCACCCGTCCTCTGTGCGGATACTTACATGTCAGTGAGGCGTGGTAGTAAATGGTGCCCCCCTGCCCTGGTGAACACGGCACTGATGTGCACAGGAGCTAGTGGAGGCAGTGCCAGTTGCAGCCACTCCTCATGGAGGTAAAAGGTAGATTTCAGCAACGCTTAGCTTCCCAAAGCTGGCAGGCTTTTGGAGTCATCATTGAAGTGGCAGATATTGGAGCAGCAGTGAGAAATGTGTGTGTGGGCATCTCCCAAAGTGCCCAGAAACTGTTTGTTCCCACGCACTTACAATGGGTGAAATTTTGCATTGTCTGGATAAAGTGCTGGCTGAGGGGGGGAAACCAGTGTGGAGCTCTCCAGCTGCACTCTCCAGATATTATGCGATTGTATGCACAGAAAATATGATGGCATGGTTTTTGTCGTCACAGATATGGGGGATCTTCCCCCCCACCCCCACCCCCCACCCTCCCGCAAGCACTGGGGCAACCCATCCCCCACTGAGATGGGGAACCCCCATCATCGCCCCTTCCATAAACATCTGGCAGGCAATTCCAGGTGTCATAATATACACACAGGTATATGATGGTGCACAGACAGGCAGTGATTGATGTGGTGTTGGGTGTTCTGACACACAGATGAGCCAACACAGTTGCATATGGTACAACGCTTCTTTATTTAAACTCACTATTTACAACTTGGTCTTTGCACTCTGCACGTGGGGGGCTCCCTGCTTGTGGTGTTTCAACAGCTCTGTCTTGTTCCCTTCTCCCCAGACCTACTGACCTCCAGGTGTCGTGCTCGTGCTTTTTATGTGGTTGGTGTTCTTGTCTGTGATTAGTTGTGGTGTTGTGTACTCTGATTTGCCTGTTAGTGTGTCCATCATGATGTGTGTGTTTGAATATCATGACATCCCCCCTTTTTACAAAGATATGTGCCTACGTGGTAATAAATATGATCGTGACGTGAGTGCATCTAAGAGTGTGTGTGTCGTGTGCAGCATGTGTCTATGACGGAACTATGTACATGGGGCGATGTCGAGTGCGTCACATGAATCCAGTTGTACCATAACATAACAGAAATGCGAACGAGAGAAGAAGAAAAAAAAATTTGAACAGTTGTCCAGTCAGACGACATCTGGAACGATAAACAACAACAGGTTATCATGTAAAATTGTCCAACTTATTAAACATATGAACTGTATTATAAGTCCATTCTAATGGGTTTGCGACGAATTCGGGTTGACCGCCTCAAGGGTGGATCAAGAACCACCGGCTGCTGTGCAGGCATGGCCATGGGTGGCGATGGAAAGGGCGTGATGTGCGGCACCTCCACAAAGTCATCCTCGGAAGCCTGTTGAGGATCTGGCGTGTTGTGTGGCTGTGAGCGTGGAAGTCGGCGAAGGGCGCGCCGATTGCGGCGACGCACGGAACCATCCGGCATGCGAACCAGGAACGAGCGGGGAGCCACTTGTCGGAGGACTTCGGCCGGTGCTGACCAGCCACCATACGGTTGATGGACGCGTACTTTGTCTCCGGAGGACAGGGGGGGCAGGTCCGTCGCTCGTGTGTCGTACCGACCTTTCTGGCGATCACGCTGCAGTTGCATGTTCCGAAGAACCGCCTCATTGTCTGTTGTCGGTGCCAGGACGGAAGGTACCGTCGTCCTGAGGGAGCGACCCATTAGTAGCTGCGCTGGCGAGAGGCCCGTGGATAACGGGGCCGATCGATAGGCCAGCAAGGCAAGGTTAAAGTCCGATCCGGCATCAGCCGCCTTGCACAGGAGCCGCTTTGCGATGTGGACACCCTTTTCAGCCTTCCCGTTCGATTGTGGATGCAGAGGGCTGGATGTCACATGAGTGAAACCATATGCTGCGGCAAAGGACGACCATTCACGGCTGGCAAAACAAGGTCCATTGTCTGACATGACAGTCCTTGGAATGCCATGGCGAGCAAACGTTTCCTTGCAGGCCCCAATGACTGCGGACGACGTCAGATCATGGAGAGGCATGACTTCCGGGTAGTTTGAGAAGTAGTCTATAATAACAATGTGATCTCTGCCGAGCGCATGAAATAGGTCCACACCCACCTTCGCCCAGGGGGACGTCACCATCTCGTGTGGTAGAAGTGTTTCCGGAGGTTGCGCCGGCTGAAACCTCTGACAGGTTGTGCAGTTGAGCACCATGTTGGCTATGTCTTCATTAATACCCGGCCAATATACCGCCTCCCGGGCCCTTCGTCTGCATTTTTCGACGCCCAAGTGGCCTTCGTGTAGTTGACGAAGAATCATCTGGCGCACACTGTGTGGAATAACGATCCTATGCGATTTCATAAGGACCCCGTCTATATTGGTGAGATCATCTCGCACATTATAAAACTGGGGGCACTGCCCTTTTAGCCACCCTTCCGTCATGTGGCGCATCACTCGCTGCAGCAGAGGGTCAGTCGCCGTCTCTGCGCGTATGTGGGCCAGACTAGGATCATCAGCTGGCATATTTGCTGATGTCAGAGTCACGTGTGCCTCAATTTGACGCACGAACCCCTCTGCATCTGGTGGTGTGCTCACTGCTCGGGAAAGAGTGTCCGCCACGATGAGTTCCTTCCCCGGAGTGTAGATCAGTTCAAAATCGTACCTCCTGAGTTTGAGTAAGATGCGCTGGAGGCGAGGAGTCATGTCGTTCAGGTCTTTGTTAATGATGTTGACCAGGGGGCGGTGGTCAGTTTCGACCGTGAATCGTGGCAGGCCATACACATAGTCGTGGAACTTGTCCAGTCCAGTTAACAAGCCCAGGCATTCTTTTTCGATTTGCGCATAGCGCTGTTCGGTAGGGGTCATGGCTCGTGAGGCATACGCAACCGGGGCCCATGATGACGTGCTGTCTTTTTGCAGGAGTACCGCTCCAATACCAGATTGGCTGGCATCTGTTGAGATCTTTGTAGGGCGAGTCGTGTCAAAGAAGGCCAGCACTGGTGCCGTGACCAGTTTGTGCTTGAGCTCCTCCCATTCCCGCTGATGCGATTGGTGCCAGTTGAATTCCGTCGATTTTTTTACGAGATGGCGCATGTTTGTTGTATGAGAAGCCAGGTTGGGAATGAACTTTCCAAGGAAGTTGACCATGCCCAGGAATCTTAAGACAGCCTTCTTGTCAGCCGGTCGTGGCATGGCTGTGATGGCGCTAACCTTGTCTGCATCGGGACGGACCCCGTACCTTGAGATGTGGTCCCCGAGGAATTTCAGCTCCGTCTGGCCGAAAGCACACTTCGCACGGTTGAGACGCAGGCCATTTTGCCGTATGCGGGTAAAGACACGTCGAAGACGATGCATGTGTTCCTGCGGAGTGGTGGACCAAATGATGATATCGTCCACATATAGACGTACCCCTTCGATGCCTTCCATCATCTGCTCCATAATGCGGTGGAATACTTCAGATGCCGAAATGATGCCGAATGGCATCCGGTTGTAGCAGAATCTGCCAAAAGGGGTGTTGAATGTGCATAGTCTTCGGCTGGCCGGGTCCAGTTGGATCTGCCAGAATCCTTTGGACGCATCCAATTTAGTGAATATGTTGGCTCGCGCCATCTCGCTGGTGAGGTCTTCTCGTTTCGGGATGGGATAGTGTTCCCGCATGATGTTGTTGTTCAGATCTTTTGGATCTATACATATACGGAGCTCGCCCGAGGGCTTCTTTACACAGACCATGGAGCTGACCCATGGCGTGGGCTCCGTGACCTTGGATAGGACCCCTTGGTCCTGAAGAATCTGCAGTTGTGCCTTGAGGCGGTCTTTGAGAGGCGCAGGAACCCTGCGAGGTGCGTGAACGACAGGGATGGCGTCCGGTCTGAGTCGAATCTTGTACGTGTGTGGCAATGTCCCCATGCCTTCAAAAACCTCCTGGTTGTGAGCGAGGAGGGAATGGAGATTCGCGTGGAACTCAGCATCCGGGAAGTCGGATATCTCATCTGGAGAGAGAGACATAATGCGCTGTACCAGGTGAAGGACCTTACACGCTTGTGCGCCCAGTAACGAGTCCTTTGATGAGCCCACAACTTCGAAGGGGAGTGTGGCCGTGTACCTCTTGTGAGTCACCTGTAGCTGGCAAGATCCTATGGACGGGATAACGTTCCCGTTATAGTCAACCATCTTAAGCCGGGATGGTGTGATGGGTGGTTTGACCTTCATGGCCTGGACTGCAGAGTAAGCAATCAGGTTGGCGGATGCGCCGGTGTCCAGACGGAAGGCGACGCGCGATCGGTTGACCGTCAGGGTGGCACACCACTCATCGGCTGGATTGATGGCATTGACCTTGTTGACATCAATGACGGCAACTCGGAAGGCATCCTGGTCATCTGCATCACTTAACTGGAAGTCTTGATGCGTGGGCTGGACGGTCCTGACTCGTGCGCGAGGTTGTCGAGGATGCGCCGGATCTATGGGTTGAGCCGCACGACAGCGGGCTGCGTAGTGGCCCATCATGGCACATCTGTTGCACTGTCGGTTTTTTGCAGGACATTGCCCTTTTAAGTGTAGACCTCCACAATTGCTGCACGTCATGACGTCACGGCGTTCGTTGCGCCACTGCGCATGCGCAGTGCGATCTTGCGGTGGACGCGCCTGCGCAGTGCGTCCCTCGTTGTGGCCGTTATTTTTGGCGCGCACCTGCGCGGGAGACCGCGAAAAGCGTGGGAAGCGGCCGCTGTCGTCCGGGCCGTGGGGCGGGAAGAAATCGACGGCCTGGATGCGTTCGACGTCGTGGGCGGCCTGGCTTGCCGATTCGACGGCTGGGGACCCCCTCCGTGCCAACTCGGACGCCTGAAATCGGGCAAAACGGCAGGTAGCATTTTCATGGAGGACACAGGCTTCCACAGCAGACGCTAAGGTGAGGCTCTTTATTTTAAGAAGCTGCTGGCGTAGGCCACTAGAGGCAACGCCAAAAACAATCTGGTCCCTGATCATGGACTCTGTGGTGGTGCCGTAACCGCAGGACTGCGCTAGAATCCGGAGGTGCGTCAAAAAGGGTTGAAAAAGCTCCTCCTTACCTTGCAGGCGTTGCTGAAAGATGTATCTTTCAAAACTTTCGTTTACTTCAACTTGAAAGTGCTGGTCCAGTTTGAGGATGACCGTGTCATATTTGGCCTGGTTTTCGCCTTCTTCGAACACCAGTGAATTAAAGACATCGTTTGGGTGGGGGCCTGCGTAGAAGAGGAGCATTGCAATCTTCGAATCATCCGAGGCATTCTGTTTTTCGGTGGCACGGATGTACAGGTCAAATCGCTGCCTGTAGAGCTTCCAGTTGGTGCCTAGGTTCCCCGTGACTTGCATCGGCTGCGGTTTGCCGGTGTGGTCCATGTCCAGAATGGCAGGTTAGTAGGCAGGTATCGATCCACTCCTGTACCATGTGGTGTTGGGTTCTCTGACATACAGATGAGCCAACACAGTTGCATATGGTACAACGCTTCTTTATTTAAACTCACTATTTACAACTTGGTCTTTGCACTCTGCACGTGGGGGGCTCCCTGCTTGTGGTGTTTCAACAGCTCTGTCTTGTTCCCTTCTCCCCAGACCTACTGACCTCCAGGTGTCGTGCTCGTGCTTTTTATGTGGTTGGTGTTCTTGTCTGTGATTGGTTGTGGTGTTGTGTACTCTGATTTGCCTGTTAGTGTGTCCATCATGATGTGTGTGTTTGAATATCATGACAATTGACACACAGGATGACCAGTGAACACACAGAACACAGCAGCCAATCACCAGACAGGACACAACCACTATAAAGCCAGAGAGCACTAGGCTTTCCGCTCTCTTGGGATCCGGCGCTTGAGACAGTCAGAGCCCGTGAGCAGCAACTAGAACATACACCATGTGGTAGTAAGATAGTCTGGTTAGCCTCAGGTTTCCAGTCAAGTCAGAATAGTTTCAACCCACAGTTAAAGTATGTATGATAGTTAAGAGTTCAATAAAATCAAGTTGCATTTCTTCAAGTGTTGGAAGCCTGTCTCTCTCACTGCTGCAGCAAACGCAGTCCTCGCAGATCCGGCATACCCAAGACATCACCAGGGGCAGTGTCCTCTGCTCCCTGGAGGCATGGTAGCACAGTGGTTAGCAATGTTGCTTCACAGCGCCAGGGTCCCAGGTTTGATTCCCGGCTTGGGTCGCTGTCTGTGCGGAGTCTGCACGTACTCCCTGTGTCTCCATGGGTTTCCTCCGGGTGCTCTGGTTTTCTCCCACAAGTCCCGAAAGACGTGCTGTTAGGTAATTTGGACATTCTGAATTCTCCCCTGTGTACCCAAACAGGCGCCAGAATGTGGCAACTAGGGGCTTTTCACAGTAACTTCATTGCAGTGTTAATGTAAGTCTACTTGTGACAATAAAGATTATTGTTATTATACTTACCTTTGCACCCCCACCAGGTTCCCCTTGAGTGTTTCACGTTTTTAAAAAGCAGTTGTAAACCTGAGGGGGGAATTCTAAGTGTGGGGGGAAGATCTGGTGGTGAAGCCCGCTAATTATATTAAAATACATTCACACGAGGTTCCCACTTGAAACGTCCCCCGCCCGGGGTGGGGAAAATCAGAAAATGAGACCTCGCCAACGAGAATCTTATTTTCCGACTCTCGAAAGATTTTGCGGCCACAGCGCCGTTTACACTCACGGCTAAGGTGGGCATAAACCGTCCCCAGTAAAAGGCGCCATGTCTCTGGCATGTGGGTGTATGTCCTCCTCCATTGAGAGAATGATGAGCATCATGGCGAGAACCACCTGGAACAAGCTACCCAGTGGCTGCAGGAGGTACGTGCTGACCAGCATATTCGACCATCAGCTCTGTACAGCATGGGCAGACAAGACGGGCTTCAGACACAGGGACTCTTTGCCAACAGCTCAAGAGCACCAGGTGCATAGAGAAACAGAGGTGACCAGGAAAGTCATCCAAAGTATCAGGACAGCAAGGCAAGCAGCGGGCCTCCACTGTATGTTCCGGGCAACTTGTCAGCATTCTCATAAAACCACCAAAGGTTTTAGCGAGTGATAGTTTATTGTGTAAGGTGTAAAATATTCATCAATGTGTAAAATGATGTGTTGTTTCAGTCCTTCCATTTTGAGTGCTTGTTGCTGCACGATTGGCCCATCACCGGCTACTGAGCTCCTGAGCCAGCGGTAAGGAGAAGGTCTGTATTACATGCAGCCCATGGTAAATGTATGCCTTTCCCTCCTATCACAATAGGTCCACTGAGATGGTAAGGGCTTTCAAGGAAAGGCTGTCTGAGTTAGAGAAGTGAAGCACTTACATAGGCATTAAAGGTAGGCTAAGGAAAGATGTGTCCCTGTGAGTGACTCATGTGCATCTGTGGCACATATGTCAATGCCCATTGGCGTTGGCCGCCTGCTCATGAGCTCATTCCAGATCCTCCTTCTTGGTGGAGAAGGGTGAACCCTGAAGGAATTCTTCATTCTCCAAATCTATTACCCTTTGGAGCGCCAGGTTGTGGAGAGCATCACAGAACGTGAGAACCTGTGCGCACTGCAGGGATCCCCAGAGCTATCCAGGTGCAGGAATCTCATTTTTAGAAGGCATATTCAGTGGATGCTCTTGTAGTGACTGATACGCCATCAATGAACATGCGACGAGTGGTGAACGTAACTGAGGCTTTAATACACTAAACAGAAAGCCTCCTGGCCTCGGATCCCGAACTGGATCAGAGGCGGAGACCAGCCACCTTTATACATGAGCCCGAGGGGAGGAGCCGCAGGCGGAGCCAGCAGGGACAAGCCCAGGTATGTAACAATGCAACAGTACAATACAATACAATACAATACAGTGGTTTACCACAGTGACACATAGCAGCTGTAGGTGCCCTCTGCCCTTGTGTTGGGGTGCAGCACAGCTGTAAACAGCCGTCAAAGAATGGACCTTGCCACTCAGTGTCCATCCATGGCGACCCTCAGCTGACCTCGCCATAGAGTTGAGTGTTTGCCAGGAAACCCTGTTGGCAGGGTTGTGTCTTCTGTGACCACAAACTTCTAATTGTCCCTCCACCCTTCACCTCTATGTTCCCTTTCACTCTCATGGACCTGCTTCTCCTCTGTATGTTATGCCTCTCTTTCTCTCTCTCTCTCTCTCTCTCATTCTCCTCCTCACTGCAGGAGTCAAAAGCTGAGTCAAGCTCGAGGGGCCGAATCACCTATTCCTTCTCCTAGTTCCTATGTGCGGCCCAGTGTGGGTCTGAAAGCCTCTTAATCCCCAAACCCTGTGGGCAGGAGTTGCACCTCGAAGGGACTCTGCCGGCAACCTGCTGCGCTGCGGGTGCTCCCCTTGGCACTGCCTCCATCTCTTTCTCTCATGCTTTACTTCCTGGGTTTAAATGTTGCTGCTGTAAATGGCTCCCACCTCCAACCACCACACAGCTGTACTGAGCCTCCCACCTCCTTACAGCTAGCAGGCCGCTGAAGCTTCTATGCGCCCACAACAACATTTTCAAAGTTTTTTTTAAATTTAAGAGTATCCGATTCTTTTTTTTCCCCAATCAGGGGCCAATTTAGCGTGGCCAATTCACCTACCAGGCACAAATTTTGGGTTGTGGGAGTGAGACCCACCCAGACACAGGGAGAATGTGCAAACCCCACATGGGCAGTGGCCCGGGGCCGGGATCGAACCTGGGTCCTCACTGCCATGAGGCAGCAGTGCTAACCACTGTGCCACCGTGCTGCTGACATTTTCCAAGCTGCTGAAAATAGTGGCTAGTTGTCTTCTAAACAGCCTGCTTGTTGCAGTTATTCCTGCCACTGACAAGAGCCATTTTGATGCCTTTGCCGCCATTTTAATATCTCACTGTCCCTCACTTCACATCGAAAGACAATACAACTTTTGCTAGTTTGCCAAATTATACGTCCCGTCCCCAACAGGTCCTGCATGGGCAGGACTATGAAACTATGGGCATGGAGTGGGACCATGGAAGCCAGAATCATAGGCAGATCCACTACCCGCTCCACCACAAAACTGCAGTAGCAAATCCCTAACCACCAATTTGCTGGAATGTTTGAATATGCAATATGATGTAGAGGAAATAGCTAGAGGTGGACTGGAGGCAGTTTGTGAATACCAAATGCTCGTCAACACATGTAATAGCAGGGGTCAACAATCATTAACCTGCTTTATTACTTCAGTGAGAACTCTGTGACTGATGTAAAACAATCAGCAATATATGTAATCAGACAACCAAACATCAATAACAGGGTTCCTAATTTTGCTCTTCCAACGCCCCTCTCTTAAATACATAATTGATTTAAGGGAAAAATGATCAAATAAATCTTTTTTGCAATTACGTGCTCAGCACAGAGAGTTTCCAATAAGCAGCAGTGTAGGATGTACATGGTTCTCAATTGAGTGCACCATGCAGCAAGACCTGAAACCATAATGCCTGCAGTTATGGAATCGGCAGGAATTTAAGCAAACAAGATTTTCAGTGCAAAGGAGATTATTAAAGGGCAAATGTTCAACCAGAGGCATGACTGTGCTGGGACAGTGTGATTTTTGTTTTGATATTAAATATTATGGGCAAGATCTAACCAAATCTAATCGATGACGGGGGAACAGGCCGAGTGGCTGGGGCGACCCCCTAGGGGACTGGGGCAGTGCTGAGGCACGGACCGCCATTGCCGCGGCCTGCAAGGCAGCCATCTTGCTGCGCAGCCCTCTGACCACCCATCTTGGCCACTGGTTCTGCAGAGTGACACCGGCCATATAGGTGCCCGCACCTCCCCGCCACCCACACAACAGCCCCTCCACCATACCAGCCCCCCCCCCCCCCCCCCCCCCCCCCCCACCCACGCCCACCCGGCCATCATTCGCTGGGGGGTATCAGGTGGCTCGCCCAGGCCAATGTCCACTGTAGCCCTTGTGGGGCGCTGGGCAGGTGCCGCTAAGCATACCACTGGCAAGGCCTGTGCCAGCTGATGGTACCCTTGGCATCAGTGGCAGGTGCCAGGACCAGGTGCCCCATGCAGGGGCAGAGCCCACAGTACCAACCAAGGCCACATGCAGCCCGATGGTGCTGGTTGAGAATGGAGGGATACGCACCATGCTGACATGTTGGCCTTTCACCCCTTGCAGATGATGGTTATTGGAATTCAACAAGCAATGGTGGCCTTCCTGCTAGTCGCCGCAGCGCTGGGGGATGCCCTGTGGCTGTACGAGCTGGAGCTGCTCGAGGAGGAGGAGGAAGCTGCAGGAGCGGAGCGGGCAGCAGCGGACGGTGCCCCAATGGTACAGGAGGCAGCCGCCCAAGATGGAGAGCCACCTGCCTAAGAGGCTGAGGAGGAGGTGCCAAGGAGGTGCCTCATGAGGCCTCATGTATACCGGCAGAACCTGTCACTTGAGGACCTGCCGGACCGGGCATGCCATCGGAGACTCTGGCTGAGCAGGGAGTAGTGCGACATATCTAATAGATCATGGCGCACCTGGCACTGCATGGGCATGGGGGAGGGCACCCCGATGGCCGTTAAGGTGGCAGTCGCCCTGAACATCTACGCCACAGGGTCGTTCTAGGCGCCCAGAGGAGACCTGTCCAGGATCTCACACAACTTGGTGCGCAGGTGCATCCGCGCTGTCATGAAGGCCCTATATGCCCAGGTGGCTCAATACGTCCACTTCAATGTAGTCAGAGCCCACAGGATGCCTGGGCTTCAGATGACAGGCTGCTCTCCACCAACCGAACGGCGTTCCATTTAATGAACGTACAGCTGATATGTGATCATCAGATGCGCATCATGCATATCTGCGGCCGATACCTGGCAGTGTGCACGAGCCCTTCCTCCTGGCACACTCGGCAATTCCTGACATGTTCGAGACCGCACCCCCACCCCAGGCTGGGGGGTTGGTTCCTGGACAACACGGTTATCCATTATGGTCGTGGCTGATGATGCCTATTCGGAGGCCACAGACCAATGCGGAGACCAGCTACAACAATGCCCTAACAACAACTAGGAGCACGATCGAGCAGTGCTTCGGACTCCTGAAGATGCTGTTCGGGTGCCTGGAACGCTCTGGAGGGGCCCTCCAGTATGACGCTGGGAGGGTCGCCCACTTCTTGGCGGCCTGCTGCATCCTCCACACATCGCGCAGCAGATGGTGACGTCTTGGAGAATAAGGATGAACAGCGGGCCTCGTCCGATGAGGAGGATGCGGGGGAGGGCGAGGATAGGCAGGTAATGGGGCCCAGGCAGGCATGGGAGGCCGCACGGCTTGTGCACATGGACCAACGTGCACAGGATGCTCTGATCGCCTCCAGGTCCACTGACTTGGGAGGGGGGGAAACACTGTCCTGGGGAACGGATTCTCCACCCACAACGCCCCTTGCCAGCCCTGCTGCCTGCAGCCATTCCGTGATGTATAACTGCCGCACCAAGGGGTGGGGGTACTGGGTTGGCAGTAACAGTGGGTCTGATCCATGGCATCATTTGACAACATCCGACTCCTACCCATGGTAGCACGATCCGTGTATGCGAGCTGGTCATTCCATCACACGGCCTCATCGAATCCCTGGGGTGACGGTGTTGGGGACGGTCGGACGTGGGGAGGGAAGGGAGGGTGGGGAGACCAGGTCACCCACAACGTCCACACATTCCCCCCACCCACCCCCGCACCCCCTCTCTGGCCAGCCCAGACCAACCCACCTCACACACCCATCTGACAGAGCACCGAGGCACGTTGCAACAGTGTGAACAGGTACTTAATATGATAATGTATATACGGATTTGTGCCCTAGCCCCTATAACTAAACTGTGCCCTGCACCCGTGCCAACTTAACTAGTGTCTAACTTTTTGGCCTTACCGGCCCCAACACTACATTTAAGTGGATCCACAGACAGTACAGCAGGAGCGGAGGCGGCCTGCTGTGATTCCCGCCTCCAGGTCCCCATTGGCGGCTGTCTTTTCGGGCGATTGGACCTGAAAGGGCTTGACTGCTGCTCGGGCATCCCAGGTGGCCTGGTGCCGCCCTGTTCTGCCCATCAGATGCAACAGGGACATGAAGGGGAGTTCAAGGCACTGCGGTGTTCCAGCCTCCCCTGTGGGAGTCACCGACAATGGCCCCACCACCTCCTCCTCCCTCGGGGTGCCCGACTGCCCCCGGGCCCCTCCATGGGACGGGGATGCGAGAGTAGCTATCCCCTGAGGCTCTCCCGGAACCTGGTGCTGCCAGTCCTGGAGGCCCGCTCTGGTCATAACCAGGGTCTGCACGCTTGTGGCCATGGAGGGAAGTGAGGAACTGCTGTGGGCTCTGCTTCACTGAGACATGGCTTACTCCACACCAGACTGAGCCATCCAACCCGAAGGCTTCTCGATCCACCGGATGGACCGCACGACGGCCTCAGGCAAGTCGAAGGGCGGGGGTGTTTGCCTCCTCATCAACCCCTCCTGGTGCTCGGATGTGGTGTCCCTAGCGTGCCACTACTCCCCAGACCTAGAATACCTGACCATGAAGTGTCGCCCTTTCCACCTTCCATGTGAATTCACCTCTGTACTCATCACAGCAGTCTACATCTCACCCCAGGCAGAAGTGAAGAAAACACTTGACGAACTACACTCCACCATCAACAACCAAGAAACAAACAAACCAACCAAAAAACAAATCACCTCGAAGCCCTGTCAATCGTGGCTTGAGACTTCAACCAGGTCAACCTCAGGAAGGTTCTACCCAAACTCCATCAACATACCTCCTGCCCCACCAGAGGTGTAAACACCCTGGACCATTGCTACACGATCATCAAAGGTGCCTACTGCTCCATTCCTCGACCTCACTTCGGCAAATCCGACCACAAGTCGGTATTCCAACTTCCGGCTTACAAACAGCAACTCAAGCGTGCTGAGCCAGTCAAGAAAACCGTATAGTGCTGGTCCGAGGAATCTGAGGACATCCTCCGCGACTGCTTGGAGACTGTGGACTGGTCCATATTCAAGGCCGCGGCAGCTAACCTGGACGAGTACACAACCACCGTCACAGACTTTATCAGTAAGTGTGTCGAGGATTGTGTACCAAAGAAGACAATACGGGTATTCCCCAATCGGAAACCCTGGCTCAACCAAAGGGTTCACTCCCTGCTGAAGTTCCGGACGGAGGCGTTCCAGTCTGACGATCCTGACCTATATAAGAAATCCAGGTACGATGTACGGAAAGCCATCAGGGATGCAAAAAGACAATACCGGATCAAACTAGAGTCCCAGGCCAACGACACTAACCCTCGACGACTATGGCAGGGCTTACACAGGATCACAGGCTACAAAGCAAGGCCAGGTGGAATATCTGGGGCTGGAGCATCACTACCCGATCATCTGAACAAGTCCTATGCCCGCTTTGAACAGTCAGCCAATGTATCAGTGCCACCTGCCACAACAACCTTGCCCCCCCCCCCCCACCACTATTACAGACTCAGAGGTAAGAGCTGCCTTCTTGAAAGTGAATCCGTGGAAAGCGACGGGCCCCGACAGAGTCCCGGGGCGAGCACTCAGAGCCTGTGCAGATCAGCTGGCGAGTGTATTCGCAGATATCTTCAACACCTCACTTCTCTGCTCCGAGGTCCCTACCTGCTTCAAGAAGACCACCATAATACCAGTACCAAAGAAGAACAAGGTATCGTGCCTCAACGACTACCGACCAGTGGCCCTGACGTCTGTTACCATGAAATGCTTTGAGCGGCTAGTCATGAGGCAGATCAACGCCAACGTCCCAGACGGTCTCGATCCATTGCAGTTCGCCTACCGTGGCAACCGATCCACAGCAGATGCTATCTCTCTGGCTCTACAATCAACACTCGAACATCTCGACAAGGACATCTATGTCAGACTACTGTTCATAGACTACAGCTCTGCCTTCAACACCATTATCCCAACAAGACTAATAACCAAACTCTGCAACCTTGGACTTGACCCCTCTCTGTGCAGCTGGATCCTTAAATTGCTCACCAACAGACCGCAATCTGTCAGGATAGGTAACAACACCTCCTCCACAATAGTCCTCAATACCGGGGCCCACAAGGATGTGTGCTCAGTCCTCTACTGTACTCTCTGTACACACACAATTGTGTGGCGAGATTCAACTCCAATTCAATCTATAAGTTTGCAGATGATACGACTGTGGTGGGTCGTATCTCAAACAATGACGAATCAGACTACAGGAGGGAGAAAGATCACTTGGTTGCATGGTACACCGAAAACAACCTCTCTCTAAATGCTGGAAAGACCAAGGAACTGATCATCGACTTCAGGAAGCGCATCACGACACCCCCGCCCACCCCATCTGTATCTATGGCTCCGAAGTAGAGATGGTTGATAGCTTTACGTTCCTGGGGGTCACCATCACCAACAATCTGTCCTGGTCCACTCACGTTGATGCAACAGTCAAGAAAGCCCAGCTACGTCTCTACTTCCTATGGAAGCTAAAGAAATTGGGCAAGTCTGCATCAACTCTCACAAACTTCTACAGATGTGCGAAAGAGAGCATCCTATCCGGCTGCATCACAGCCTGGTATGGCAACTGCTCGGCCCAAGATCGCAAGAAACTACATATATTATATGGTGAACTCATCACACAAGCTTGCCACCCTCCCATTGATTCTGTATACACCTCCCGCTGCCTCAGAAAGGCAGACAGCATTGTCCGAGACCCCTCACGCTCAGGCTTTGTCTTCTTTCAGACCCTTTCATCAGGCAGAAGATACAGAAGTCTGAAGACCCGTACATCCAGACATAGGAACAGCTTCTTCCCCACAGCTACAAGACTCCTCAACGACTCTCCCTTGGACTGATCTGTTCCCTGTAAGAACACGATTCACGACACCCTATGCTGCTCTTGTTTGGCCTTGTTATGCACTGTAACCAATCACTATTTGTTGATGCGCCACTGTCAATGTACTCTGTCGATTATTCTTTTGTCTACTGTGGACGTTCCCTCGGCCGCAGAAAAATACTTTTCACTGTTCTTCGGTACATGTAACAATAAATATCAATCAATCAATCAATGGCGCACAGGGAGTGGAGTATCTCCATCTAGAACTGTGTCACATCAGCCAGTGACTGCGTCATCTCCCTCTGGGACTGAGCCACCTCCCTATGTGTCTGTGCCACGTTTCTTTTGGCACTACTGGCTGATCCAGACGGTTTTTCCCACGGCTCTGACCACTTCTGCCACCTGCGCCCAGGCCCAGTGAACGACGGCGGCTGGCAGCCTCCTTCCCACCTTGGGGTACAGGGTCGCCCGCCTCTCCTCCACAGGGTCTAGCAGGGTTTCCAGTTCCGCATCGGTGAACCTTGGGACCGCTCTCATCGCTGCCAATTTGTTGGCTGGGATGGTGTGTGTGGGGAGTGTAGTGTGTATATGTGGCTGCAGCTTGTCAGCCTCCTGAGAGTCAATCGCGAAACCGGCGAATCCCGCACCGTATCTCATTGGAATCGATTGTGTTCCACATGGCCCCTTAACAATAGCAGAATCGTTCCAGATGCGGTGCCAGTTTTGCTGTTGTGGAACTCCACGAATCCTGTGCTGGCGTCAACACTTCGTCTCAGAAATGGAGAATTGAGCCCATTGTTCCTTGATAAAGGCAATAAAATGCAATAACCTCAGCAGAGCTGCTAAGGTAACACTTGCCCTGACATCGTTCTTACTGTGTGCACAATCCTGGACCACCATTTAGCCTGAGCAGAACCACACGTTCCGGCCAGCAGGGTGTCGGACATCTTCCTTTTGTTCTTTCTTTAGCCTGAGCTCCTTCACTCAAACAGTCAGCGGGGTAACCTGGTCATGCACACTGCTGTTACACATCAGCCACTGCTAAATCCCGACATACTCACCCTCTTGTTTTAGGTCCATTTGCAGGATCACAGCAGAGAAGAAAGTGGTAAGCATGGAGAGGACAGGAATCGGTGAGGTTTGTTTTGTTACCTGTGTGGTAGGTAACATGTGCTACTAAAACCTTGGTTAGTGATGAGGTATTCTGAATCCCGATGAAGAAGACTCAAACTCGTCCAGTAGTAACAAAAGGTTTATTGAATAACTACAACAATAATTGTATGAGTTCTTTACTTTAACTTTGATACTAGTGATAAGATTAACAAGAATAACTACAGTAACTATACGTAACTCCACTAGCCATCTGAACTACTCTGCTATTGCCCTGGTCACAGTGCACCCCCGAGAGAGCCAGAGACCCAATGTGGTTGTCTTTTATACCCCTGTTGGTCCGGCCCTCTAGTGATCATGTGGTGCTACTGATTACACATCAACCCCTTGTGTACATGCACATATAGAGATCATTACAAAGTTTGCAATATAGTTGTTCACTCCAGTTCAGGAAGTGGCTCACCATTTCATTCATATGCCACTGAGTTCACAACTATTGTCTGCACAATTCAAAATGAATGATTGGGAGTGACCTTGAAAATGTCCACAATTGCACGATTTGACAATTGTAGCGGGTCAAAAGGAAAGGCGACATACTGGGAGGCTCTGCATAAACCAGAACCCGGTGTTCTAAACCTGTCACCGTAACTTCAACTGTATCTACAGGCCTGACACATTTATCCGTAATTGAGCAAGTGCTCAAGAGGCGATGGGTCAACAGAAAGCGAAATACACGATGATGTATTTCAAGAAGGTCCACAGACAACATGGGTCTGGCATTGGCAGCGACTGCCTCCATTGATTCTCTGCCTTGCCTCCTTTGAACCTACCAACGAGACTACCTTTAGTGTCCGCATATCAACATGGCCAGGACTACAAACATATACACAAGGGGCAAAGAACAAAGCACAAAGAATAAAGAACAATACAGCACACGAACAGGCCCTACGGCCCTCCAAGCCTGCGCCGACCATGGTACCTGCCAAAACTAAAACCGTATGTACTTACGGAGTCCGTATCGTTTGACGGGTTGGGAGGATTGAAGGTAGAGGGGGCGTGAAGGGAGGGTTAGTGGCCGCCTGGACGGTTGGAGGGGCTGAATGCTCACATGGGGGTGGAAAGGTCTCGGGGGGGTGCGCGCATTGTTGTCAACTCACCCATGCTGCCCGGTATAGGTTGTTGACCTTCATACGACACTGAAGGCCAGTCCTCCTGGTCACATTTCCCAAATATACAGCCGCCACCACCTCATCTCAGGCGGCACTTAGCACATCTTCTGGGACCCTCGGGGGAACAGGACATCCATCTTGGCCTCCACTGCATTAAGGAGCCCCCCCAGGTCTGCATCACCAAATCTTGGGGCCGTTCTTCTCGGCGCCATGGCTGCGAGCAGAATGGGGCTGACTGTAAGTGCTATTGAAGTGCTGCTCAACCTTGTTCGTGGGGTCCGGCGTGCGCAGTCCCAGCGAATCGGCTGGTGAGTTTTCATTTGTGGCGAGCAGCCTGTGGGGCCTTGTTAAGTGGACCAATTAACGTTGAATAGTGTTACCGGCCTTGCTGGACTGAGCACCGAAGCTCACAGCAGTTCCTGCTCACTACCATACTTAGAAATTGTTGTTGATTTATCTCTACTACTTGGTCTTTTCTGTGGCTCTGTTCCAATTAGGGCAAACAGTGGATTTGCCTTCTTTCTATATTGTCTATGTCCGAATGCTTAGAGTCGCCAGGTATCGAATGATACCACCACAAGTTTCAACCGGCTATCGATCAGAGCCAAACACCAGTTAGTTAGTTCAAGGTCAAGGGTACTTTATTTACATACAATCAATCATGCAACATAAACACTACTAGTTAACTCCACCTATTATTAAGACAACCTATACTTAACTTCGGGCACCCGGTTTAGGTCAGGAAATAGTGGCCTTTGTTCAATTCTGAGATCTCTTGGGTTTGAAGTGGTAACTGCTGCTCAGCTGGGCTCATCCGCCTGGTAGCGGGCGTTGAACTCAAACTTGCTTCTGGTGTTGCTGCAGTTGGCGATGGCCGTGGCCGGGGTACCAAGGCCAAAAGAGAGCGAACATATGGCAAACTCTTCCTTTATACTCGGGGGGGGGGGTTTCCCCTCTCTTTTGGGTGGTCCTTCGATTTGGGCCTTACTAAATGGGAGATCCCTGATCACTCCGTTCGATTCCTTAGCCAATCAGTGGGCGGGGATCTGGATGGCTGGGTATGTCCCAAGCGGTCACCGACCCCGTTGTTTTCGTTTCCCTTGGACAGGGAGTGGCGCTGAAATGTCTGGGACTGTCCCGGTTGCTGGAGTACCAATCCTTTGTGTTGGGGGAAATGGGCCATCACCTGCTAATCGGCCGGATTAACATGCTAATGGGACGGAGTTTCGATGCCGTCTGGAATTTTCTGACAAATATGCATTTCAGGCTCTGAGCCTGCCTGGCTCTTGGCTTGTCCATTTTACCCATCAGTCTTTGCGAGTTCCTCTGTAGCTAGTTGAAAGTGGCCATCCCAGATGGCTACACTCCGTCCTCTTGATCCTCAACACGAAGCGAGAAGGATCACAATAGTGGGTCTTCTTTGTTCTCTTGGGATGCTGGGTACCCTTAACCAATGACAGGTTCTATTCTACTCTGTCCTATGGGTCCAAAAACATTAACCTAATTTCCCTAAACAGCAGATGTCTAAGAATCTCTAGGGGGCCATTTAACATTCAGTAAAAGGGGAACCTCTAACTGTCTGTAACTAGACTACACCCATGCTGCTATTTACAATCCAAAACTTATGTTACAATACAAAAAAAATCTGATAGCAGCATCGCATTTCTTCCTATCACTGACACTTACATCCACAGAAAAATAAAATTTATTCACAAAACAACAACCGCAGAATTTATCAAAGAAAAGGTTCAGAAAGAGTGTGGGGTTTGCTGGAGTCCGAGGAAAGGGGCTCTAAATGTGTATACTGGGGGTGGGAGGCTCTCCGTCTCCATTTCCGCAATCTAATTGTCTGAATGACACCGTACAATATGGTTATTACTAGTAAGGCTCCCACTGTGTAGGACAGTGAATACCACTTGATGAGGTTCTCACACCATGTGGGGATATCGGTGGCTGGGTATGTGTGCGGTGTGGTGTCCGGGCTGGGGGTGTTGTGTTGGGTAGTCGTGTTCGGGGCCTGTGTGATGAGGGGGGTAGAAGTGGGTAACGCGCGCAACTGGACTGTTCCAGCGACGATCATGATGCCGATCACCAGGGTCGTCTTCATCTTGTTTTGATATTCCTTCACCGTCGAGTGTCTTCATATCTCTCGAAGGGAACAAGCATAGTGTCTGTTATCATCGTGTTGTTTAACATCTCGTATTTCCGTCTGTGTCTCTGTAACGTCAGTTTTCCCATTATAATCGCCACCATATGTGACTCCCTCATTTTTTTTTTAACAACCATTTGCGGAGACAAGACAGCCCAAAAAAATACTGTCTCACAGCGCGAGCACTCTCGCAGCCTGTGGTCGATGAGCTGAGTGGGCGGACAATTTCTCTGTCCTCTGCAAACTTGTTTTTCCAACCAAGTGTTTCTTGCATGTAATTAATATGTGAGGGAATAGCAACCGAAGGGTTTCCGGGAAGGGCAAAAGTAATGGCAAAGAGCATTCTTTAAACCACAGGGCACGGAAAAAACCCAGAAAAAGAATTTCAAAACCAAGCAGTCGAATGGGGTGGTGCGTATGATCTGCGGCAGGGCACGAATGGGTGGGATCCCCGGGTAGGGTGGTGATCAGTGCCCTTTGCTCCACTACCCGAGCTTGGCCGACCAAATGTATAGGGGGTCCCCAGGCAGGGCGGGGATCAGTGCTATTACTTCACTGCCTGAGTGACCTTCCAAGAGCGGTACGAATTTGTAACTATATGGGTTGCCGACAAACTTGTTTCACTAACTGCCATGTGGCATCAGACGAGTAATTATGAGTGCATCAAGAACTTTGGTGTGAGACCAAAAGAAGAAACTCTTATCAAGACATTCAGTGAGATCGACACGAGTAGTCGCACAAATAAACAAACATTCACCATTTAAAAATAACAAATTAAAGAAAGAAAAGCGAGCAGGCTCCATCAGGGTACAGGACACCGTAAATCTCCATCGCTTCCTGACTCTCATCATCTGGACACCTCAAGATTCCGTTTCAAAAGGATTTGCAAAGGGGTTACCATGGTGGGAGTCAGACTCGTATCTGTCACCATCTCCCGGGTGCCAAACTCCTTCATGGAATTTGCGTGCTAACACGGCGTGTGCCGATATGGGGTCCATTTCGTCATTTCTCGTCAAGCGACAGGAATTGTCACGGTGCCAGTGCTTCATGGTCCGTAGGGAGGTTGTCAGGGGGTGTTGCTATCGTCGGGTGGCGGGTCAGGTTCCAGAGTGGGCAGATAAATTGTTTCAAAGGGACTGACTTTATCGTCGTCGGGGTGTTTGGGCCTGTAGTGACTGGGGCCTGGTTCGAGGGATCTTTGTTCAGGTCTCTCAGGGGCTTCAGTAGTGCTGTCGCTGTCGCTGTCACTAGCAGCCGAATCAAGCGTCAGGGTGAAATTTGATCCTGGGGGTGTGGTCATGGTCTTGTCTGTGGATGTGCTGCTGCTGCTGGGGGAGGGGGAACTCGGGTTGTCAATGGGCAGGCCCTCATTGTCTGCCATCGCCAGTGAGAGGTGGTGTGAGTGGCTGCACTGCGTTCCATAAACCTTAAGCTGATTTACATGGAACCATCCTGATTTTCCGTTTGGAAACGTGATTTTATAAACCAAGGGGCTTGCCTTGTCTGAAATTGAATAGGGTCCTGCAAATTTCGGGGAGAGGACGAACTAGGGTTGTACAAGGTGATCATTACCTGCTGTCCGACTGTATACTCTGTCGGGTGTAATGTTTTGTCAAAGCAGGCCTTACTCTGCTTTCGTTTAGCGCCTAGTCGAACAGCTGCAGCGAGCTGTGCTGCTTTAATATTCTCTACCATGTGCTGGACTGCTTTCTCATGGGTCAGGGCGGTGACTGCGGGGCTGCCCAAATCAAGTCCGAATAAGTATTCGGTACCCTTCATGGATCGTCCGGTCATGAGGGTATATCCTGTTGCGCTCGACACTGTGTTCCTGATAAATATCAGTGCGAATGGGAGCACTGTGTCCCATATTGTATTGTGCTGCTGCACCATTTTCCGAAGGGTGGCTTTTAGCGTATGATTCATGCGTTCCACTATGCAACTGAACTGCGGGTGATAGGCAATGTGGAACTTATATTTAATTCCAAATATCGTCATTACATTTTTCATGACCCTTCCCGTAAAGTGGGAACCTTGATCTGACTCAATACTACGGGGGAGTCTCCATCTTGTAAAAATCTGTTCTGTTAAGACCTTTGCGGTGGCCTTGGCTGTGTTTGTTCTCAATGGGAACACTTCGACCCATTTCGTAAATGTGTCTATCACTACTAACACATACTTGTAACTGCAGGGGGGGAGGGGGCCAATATAATCTAATTGAAGGTTTGTCCACGGGCCATTTACAGGGCGGGTGTGGCGTAGCTGGGCTTTTCTCGCATACCTATCGGGGTTGTTTTGAGCACAAATTAAACAATTCTCGACGTAGTGGGACATGTCGGTTTTCAACTAGGGCCACCAGCAGAGGGTCTGAGTTGGGCAAGGGTGGATTCAATCCCTTGGTGTCCATGTCCGTCATGGAACTTGCAAATTATCTCGTTCCTGTCCTGGGTGGGGACTACATATATTCCACCTTTGAGAACGATTCCCTCACGGACTGTCAAATAATTTCTAAATTTTTCATAGGGGGCTGGGAAGGTTCCTTTTAAAATCTCCTTTAATGCTTCATCTTTTCTTTGTGCCTGGGCTAGGTCTTGGATGTTGGTCTGTGAGACCTGAACTACGTGTACTGGGACACTCTCGGGGGGTTGCCAAAAGTGGCCATGTCAAGAGCCTGCCTTTGCTAGGGCATCAACTTTCACGTTACCGGGTGGGGAGGAGCGATGGTGACTTCTTACTTTGACGATGCCATATTTCCTGCCTTTAGCTGTATGGAGGATATGTTTGAGGAGTGGGGCTGAAGGTAGAGGTTTCCTGTCTGCGAAAATAAATCCTTTCGATTCCCACAGGGGTAGGAATTCCGTAAGGCTGTTGCAGATGTACAAACTGTCCGAATATATGTCTGCAGGGATCGGGAATGAATCAGGGTGCCGGACAATGTAAGCCATGGCCGCTAACTCGGCTGCCTGTGGACCTAAGTGTCCAGGCAACTTTAAAGCTATCTCTTCTAAAGCGCATCCCTGCGCGTGCTCTACTTAAATGCCACCAGCCTGTTATCTTTTTTCCCTCAAGGACTGTGGAGGATCCGTCTACATAAATTCTCAGGGCTTTGTCTGTGGGCTGGGGTCCGATACCTGTCTTTCTTGGTACCGACTTTGGAACAAAGGGTCTGTGGTGTGTTTTGGGGATATGATCTCGCACTCATGTGGGTCCCTGAATAATGCAAGTTATTGGCCAGAAACGTGTGCGTTTTGGTCCGTTTTACCGTGATGTCGCATCCCTGTAGGAGTAGGGTCCATCCGCTGCTGAATTTGGCCTACAGTGCCGTCTATCAATCTGCCGTCCAATAAAAGCTGTGTCGGGGTGTGCTCGGCCAAAATGGCTACTGGGTTGAGTCCGGTTATGTACAGGAAGTACTGTATCGCCCAGAAAATTGCTAATAGGTAACTCTCGCAGGCTGAAAATCCTTGTTTGACCAGATCTAAGACTCGTGAGGCATAGGCTACGGGTCCCAGGCGATCGTGCCTTTCCTTCAGGAGTACGGCCGAAAGGGTGCGATCTGCGGTTGCTACCTCTATCGCGTACGGGGAGTGGGGATCGGGGGCTTGCAAAGCGGGGGCTGTGCTCAGGGTGCGTTTCAATGCATCCACGGTATCCATGTGCTGTGGAAGTCATTTCCATGGTACCTGTTTCTTTAGTAAATCGGAGAGTGGGGCTCCTTTGTGGCGAATCCGTCGATATGCTTCTGACAATAGCCAACCAGTCCTAAAAATGACCGGGGGGCTGTAATGTTTTGGGGCAAGTGCAAATTTATGATGGAATCAATCCGTTTGAGTTCTATTTCACGCTTCCCATGCGCGATGACTGTACCTAAATACGTGACCTTTTCCTGAAGAATTTGGGCTTTCTTGGGGTTAATTTTGCATCCAATCATTGTAAGGAGTTCCAATAATTCCGAAAGAAGCGAGATGTGCTCTTCCTTGGTATCAGTCTGTAGGATCAAGTCTTCCACATACTGAACAAGGCATTCAGGGTGGGAAAATTTAGATAATCCATTTGCCAATTGTCTGTGAAAATGGAGGGGGAGTTGTGGAAGCCTTGTGGAAGGCAAGTCCACATTTACTGCTGTCTCTGGAAGGTGAATGCAAATTTATACTGGCATGCTTTGTCCAGTGGAATGGACCAAAAGCCGTTACTGAGATCTAATACCGAAAACATTTTCGACTGGAGTCCCTGTCTCAACATGGTCTCGGGACTTGTGGCAACGGTGGGGGCTACTAGGGGAGTCACTTTGTTCAATTCTCTGTAGTCGATGGTCAGTCGCCATAATCCATCGAGTTTTCTTACTGGCCAAATCGGGGCATTATTTGTCGATGCAACGGGTCGAATCATGCCTTGCGTCAATAAGCTTTGAATTACCTTGGCTATCTCTCCCTCGGCTTGCTGAGGGAAGCCGTACTGTTTCTGGGGCTTGGGATCGGGACCTGTAATGTTTACAACACCTGGGATTTTACTGCAGTCGTGATTGTGCTGGGCAAATGCTGTCTTATGTCGTTTCAAGACCTCCCTAACTGCTTTGTCTGCGGTAATGGTTTGTGGATCAAACCAGTACTCTCCTACTGAGCTGATTCTATGGGCATAATCTCCTACTGTGAGCGTGGCGGGGGCTCGTGCTGCTCTAGCCATTTTCCAGTTGCATCGGTTAACTGGGTCGAATGAGTGGTTGTGTGCACTCATGAACTCGATACCTAGAATGTGTTCTGCTTCCTGGGGCAAGTCTACTAAAACAGCCAAATGTTTTGTCCTAATATTACTGAGCTGCACGTCCACAGGGGCTGTGATGTGTCCCTGCTGGAGGTGACCTGTAAAGCCACTAAGGGTATTGGTATCCGTAGTGGGCCATATCTCTTTCTGGAACATGTTGGAGGAGTTTGACGTGGTTCGGGACCCTCCTGTGTCCCAAAGGAACTCTATGGGGTGCCCCCGGACTGTGCCTGCGAGTACCGGTCTTCCGGACTTATCCCAAAGGGTATTGTAGACCCAAGTTGGGGAGCCCGAACACCGTCAATCAGTGCCACTCGTGGCCGAATTATCTGGTCGGGCGCTAACGCTGTGAATGGTTGGGTATTGTTTCTGGGGGGGGCGTTTGGGTGCTGATTCCTTTGCTGCTTCGGGGGGGCATTGCATTCTCGGGCATAATGTCCTTTGTGTCCGCAATTATAGCATTCCTGTGTCTTGGGGTGTTGCTCTGTACCTCTGCCTTCATTTACCCATGCGGGGTTTTGGTGAGCCTTTACTGGGTTCATGGTGGCGTCTACTCTCTCATGTTCTGTCTTTTCTGTCCTGACTGTTCCCAAGCTCTGGACAATCGTTTCAGAACCCACTCTTCATTGTGCGCTGGGTCTGAGGGGTCATAATTGGCACAAGCCTTCTGTCCTGCCTCTGTGGCGTGAGACTCTAACGTACGGGTCCATTTGGCCGTATTGTCTGCTGATAAATGGGCGCGGGCTAACTCACCGAATACCGCAGCGAAATGGATTCAAAGGCGTCCAGCAAACTCTGTTGGGTGCTCTCCCTTTTTCTGCCTGCACCGGTTGAGTCCGTCTACCGGATCCCCTCTGTTATATTCTATGGTGTCTAAAATGGCCGTTTTCATTTCTTGGAGGCTACCTCCTCCTACATTTTGTGGGTCGGGAAGGGCTGAACTAACTGAGGGGTCCAAGCACATAACTATGAGCTTAAACTGCTCCGGCTCATCTAAACCATACATCAGGGTTTGTTGTTTTACTAACTCGAAAAAGTGATGTGGGTCCGATGTGGGATGGAAGGTATTTATCTTCTCGCGGGCGTCTCGTAACTGGGTAATCGATAATGGGGTGGTGTACACAAAATCAGGTTGATCTTCTGTGGTAACCCTGCGCTGTGTGGTGATGGGGTTCATTGTGTTGGGTGCTGCCTGTCCAGTCGGTGGTGTGGCCGCTTTCCTCTTCGGGGCCTGAGGGGCTCTATTTTGATTCTCGGTCTCGCTTACGTACCGTTGGGCCGTTTCATTGAGTTCCTGCCAATCGAGGCTGTCTTCCTGGTCTAGCTGTGGGCCAAAGGTGTCTCTAAACCCATTTTGAACTAATAGCAGGGAATGCAACCTTGCAATTTGCTGCCTGCATTTGGCATGGTCCACCAAACTCTGCCTCTGTTCCGTGGTGGAACTGTGGAGTGCTCGGAGGGCTGCCTTTAGGTCATCGCATTGTTTCTTTAGGATCTGTACCTGATTCTCTGTCTCTTCTCTTACCGGTATAGCACGCTGTGTGTCCTAGTATGCCTTGTCATATTGGATTTGGAAGCTGCTAGGGTGGGCGAGACAGGATTGATGAGCCCTCTTGACATCATCCATTTCCTTGTCCTTCGCTGCTAACTGCTCCCGGAGCTGATACATTTAATCTCTCGCATTCACTTAAATCTCCCTCTCTACTTTTCTCCTCCTCCTCTACTGTTTGCGGAGCATCTTCACGACCTCCTCTGTGTCTCGCAATTGTGCCAGACAGGACACGATTGCCATCGGCTTACAAACCTTAGTCACACTTTACTAATGGATCTCGGTCAGGCTGTCCCACCAAGTCTGTCCTATGCTGCCAGGACCTGTCTCTTCATTCGCGCAAAACTCAGACCATAGGGGCCATCCTTTCCCCTTTAGGTACTTCCTGATCTCTTCTTCCCATACGGGACAATATTCTGATCTATTGGTCGCTGCGACCTCGGGCTCTTGTGGATGCCTTCATGGCCATCCCTACAATACTCTTTTGTCGCTTAGCGGAAATTTGGAACAAGGGGGAGTAAAGCGGTGGTGCAAACACGGGTACGGCTTACGCTATTTTACGGTTTACGCAATTCCTGAAAGTTTCACGCCACAAAATCTATCGAGGTTACCTAATATCCCTTTGTTAGTACGCATGCAAATTACACACTTCCGAATTTGGAGGTTTGATCGATACTGGTTTCGCTTGTGGTTTCTTTTACTTTGCCAATTTGGATTCTAATTCAAATGCTTATGTTGGTTCTCTCGGAGTGACACGGTCACTTCTGGGTCGAGTCCCGTCAGATGTCGCCAATAACTGTTGTTGATTTATCTCTACTACTTGGTATTTTCTGTGGCTCTGTTCCAATTATGGCAATCAGTGAGTTTGCCTTTCTTTCTATGTTATCTATGTCCTAATGCTTAGAGTCGCCAGGTATCGAATGATACCACCACAAGTTTCAACCGGCTATCGATCAAAGACCCAAACACCAGTTAGTTAGTTCAAGGTCAAGGGTACTTTATTTACATACAATCAGTCATGCAACATAAACACCACTAGTCAACTCCACCTATCGACTAAGACAACCTGTACTTAACTTCGGGCACCCGGCTTGGGTCAGGAAACAGTGGCCTCTGTTCAATTCTGGATCTCTCGGGTTCGAAGTGGTAACTGCTGCTCAGCTGGGCTCATCCGTCTGGTAGTGGGCGTTGAACTCGGACTCACTTCTGGTGTTGCTGCAGTTGGCGATGGCCGTGACCGGGATACCAAGGCCAAAAGAGAACAAACATATGCAAATTCTTCTTTTATACTCGGGGAGGGGGGGGCGGGTGGGGCTTTCGCGTTCTTTTGGGCGGTCCTTCGATTTGGGCCTTACTAATTGGGTGATCCCTGATCACTCTGTTCGATTGTTCAGCCAATAAGTGGGCGGGGATCTTGATGGCTGGGCGTGTCTCAAGCGGTCATTGACCCCGTTGTTTGCGTTTCCCTTGGACAGGGCGTGGCGCCAAAATGCCTGGGACTGTCCCGGTTGCTGGAGTACCAGTCCTTTGTGTTGGGGGAGATGTGCCATCACCTGCTAATCGGCCTGATTAACATGCTAATGGGACGGAGTTTTGATGCCGTCTGGACTTTGCTGACAAATATGCATTTCAGGCTTTAAGCCTGCCTGACTCTTGGCTTGTCCATTTTACCCATCAGTCTTTGCGAGTTGCTCTGTACTTAGTTGGAAGTGGCCATCCCAGATGGCTACAAAATCTTTCTGGAAAAGCGTGTCCTCCGTCTTCTCCTGCCTGTTGTGATGGAGTTACACCACTGGAGCAGGAGGAGCCCCCTCCCCCCTCCTTCTGACAAGGAATGCTACACTGTGGGGCTCAATGGCTATCAGCCAGTGTCTGCAGTCAACTTGGTTATTCAAAATCTTTATTGTCACAGGTAGGCTTACATTAACACTGCAATGAAGTTACGGTGAAAATCCCCTAGTCGCCACATTCCGGCGCCTGTTCGGGTACACAGAGAGAGAATTCAGGATGTCCAAATTACCTAACAGCTCGTCTTTCGGGGCTTGTGGGAGGAAACCGGAGCACCCGGAGGAAACCCTCTCAGATACGGGAAGAATGTGCAGACTCCGCACATTAAGTGACCCAAGCCGGGAATCGAACCTGGTACTCTGGAGCTGTGAAGCAACAGTGCTAACCACTGTGTTACTGTACTGCCCATTCGCATTCGTCAGAGCTGATTCGATAATCCTGCACCTGCAACAGGGACACACACTCCTGGAGAGTCTGAGGCAGGGTATCAGGGATACATATCCGAACTATAAAAGGGTTGGTTACCAGAATGAAAATGATTGGCAAAGGAAGCTGAGTTGAGAACAATATTCTTTCATGTAGTGTGGTTGTTATGCTCGAGAATGCATTGATCAATGAATGATCGGTTCGAATGGGCTGAATAGCCTATTTTGTTGGTTTGTATGCCTGAGAGGGTGGTGGAATTCAATTGTAATTTTCAAAAGGGAATTGGATAAATACTTGATTAGGAAAAATATTCACAGGCATTGGGAAAGGTGGGATTGACTGGATAGCTCTTTGAATGAGTTTGATGGGCCCAAACAACTCTGTCCATGCTGCAATGTTCCAGCCTCCTCTCTCTGTCAGCGCGGATGCCCCGTTTCAACAGCACAATCATCCCTTACAGCTTCCCTGTCACCTGCTGATGACAGGTCTGGATGCAAAAACCCAACGTCTTTCAGAAGAGAAGCCTCATCTTCGACCTTACACGTCAGCTCAATCAGTAAATACAGAGAATTTGGAGTCTTTGAGATTTCTTTCTCCCCCCACTCATTGAATAAAATTATTCACTGCTCTGTTTCCATGTCTGTTAGCTGGGAAGCTGAGCAAAGTTCTGCATTTATTTTGACTGCTTGAACAGAATGTTCTCAGAGCAGAATCCTACACCATGGCTGCTCAGTGGGTCTCTGAAGATAGTTTTAAATGCTAATGCTCCATGTCCCTAGTGCCAGTCTATGACAGGAATGCCACATTTTGAAGCTGTGCTTCTGTTACAGCAGGTTATGCAGCACTTCAGTTTGATACTGAGCATCAAAGGAGTTGATTTGGGATTGTGCCTGAGGGTGAGGGGAACCTCACCAGGGTGAGGCCCAGGCCATTTTAACACCTAGGCCTCCTAAATTTGCAGGATTGTCTCTTGCTCAGAACCAATGACACAAAGGCGGCTTGGACTGGACCAGGAATTGCGTCGGGCTGCCTGACAATATGCCAGGAATTCAAAGCAACAGTGAGGAGGGAGGTTGTTAGGGCAGGTCGGCGTTGGAAGGGAGAGTACAGACCGGGGCCGGTTGGATCCAAGGGCTCTATGAGGGACCACATTAATTCCACAGGAAGGCAAATATTTTCAACTTACTCGTGAATCAATTAGACCACCCCATCAATGGACCGCCCGAATCAAGAAGGAAAGTGCCTCTGTGGACTTTATGATGTCATCTGGCTGAGACCATTCGATGTAAAGAAGGCCGCCATATTCTACGGGTGGGCAGCCCTCCTGTACCTGCTCCAAGGCAAGTCATAGTGGTTGACATGTTATATGATGAATAACAGGACTGCCTGGAGGGAATGAATGTCCTGCCGCACCCTGCCATCTTTTTAAAAATATATATTTATTAAAGTTTTTTAACACAATTTTTCTCCCTGACAAACAATAACCACCCCCCCCCCCGTAACAAAAAAAAAACGAGAAATCGCGCAGAGCAAGATATATACATGGCAAAATGATATATTTACACAGCTTTGTACACTGGCCCTCACCCGTCCGTGCCAGTTTCCCCAACCATATCATTTATCCAGGCCTCCAGGCTGGGAGGCTTCGCCTCCTTCCACATTAGCAAGATCCTTCGCCGGGCTACTAGGGACGCAAAGGCCAGAATGCCGGCCTCTTTCGTCTCCTGCACTCCCGGTTCGTCCACTACTCCAAATATTGCTAGCCCCCAGCTTGGCATGATCCGGACTTTCACCACCTGAGATATTGCTCCTGCCACTCCTTTCCAGAACCCCTCCAGTGCCGGGCATGACCAAAACATATGGACATGGTTCGCCGGGCTCCCTGAGCACCTTCCACATCTGTCCTCTACCCCAAAGAACCTACTCAACCTCGCCCCCGTGAAGTGCGCTCTGTGGATCACCTTAAATTGTATCAGGCTGAGCCTGGCACACAAGGAGGAGGAATTAACCCTACCTAGGGCATCAGCCCAAAGACCTTCCTCGATCTCCTCCCCCAGCTCCTCCTCCCATTTACCCTTCAACTCTTCTACCAGCGCTTCCCCCTCTTCTTTCAACTCCTGGTGTATTTCCGACACCTTGCCCTCCCCGACCCATACACCCGAGATCATCCTATCTTGAACTTCTTGTGCCGGAAGCAACGGGAATTCCCTCACCTGTCGCCTCACAAAAGCCCTCACCTGCATATATCTAAAGGCATTTCCCGGGGGTAACTCGAACTTCTCCTCCAGTGCCCCTAGGCTCGCAAACGTCCCGTCGATGAACAGGTCCCCCATTCTTCCAATCCCCGCCCGATTCCAGCTCTGGAACCCCCCGTCCATCTTCCCCGCGACAAACCGGTGGTTACCCCTGATCGGGGACCACACCGATGCTCCCATTGCACCCCGGTGCCATCTCCACTGGCCCCAGATCCTTAGCGTTGCCGCAACCACCGGGCTCGTGGTATACTTTGTCGCCGAGAGCGGCAGCGGTGCCGTCACCAACGCCCCCAGGCTCGTTCCTTTACAGGACGCCATCTCCATTCTCTTCCATGCCGCCCCCTCTCCCTCCATAACCCACTTGCGGATCATCGCCACATTTGCTGCCCAGTAGTAGCTCCCCAGGTTTGGCAGCGCCAACCCTCCTCGGTCCCTACTACGTTCCAGGAACCCTCTCCTTATTCTCGGGGTCTTATTTGCCCACACAAACCCCATAATACTCCTGCCTACTCTCTTAAAAAAGGCCTTAGTGATCACGATGGAAAGGCACTGAAACACAAACAGAAACCTCGGAAGGACCACCATTTTGACCGACTGCACTCTACCCGCCAGCGAGTGCGGTAACATGTCCCATCTTTTGAAATCCTCCTCCATTTCCTCCACCAACCTCGTCAGATTCAGTTTATGTAGGGTCCCCCAACTCCTGGCTATCTGGATCCCCAGATACCGAACGCTCCCCTCCGCCCTCCTCAGCGGTAGGTCCCCTATCCCTCTGTCTTGGTCCCCCGCCTGTAATACAAAGAGCTCACTCTTCCCTACATTGAGCTTATAGCCCGAAAACTCCCCAAACTCCCTGAGAGTCTGCATGACCTCCACCATCCTCTCCATTGGATCCGCCACATACAGCAACAGGTCATCCGCTTATAGCGACACCCGATGCTCTTCTCCCCCTCGAACCACCCCCCTCCATTTATTAGACTCCCTCAATGACATGGTCAATGGTTCGATCGCCAATGCGAACAACAGGGGGGACAGGGGGCACCCCTGCCTCGTCCCTCGGTACAGTCGAAAGTACTCCGACCTCCGCCGGTTCGTCACTACACTCGCCATCGGGGCTCTGAAACCCTATCCCGAACCCAAACCTACGCAGCACCTCCCAGAGGTACTCCCACTCTACTCGGTCAAAGGCCTTCTCCACGTCCATAGCTGCCACTATCTCCGCCTCTCCCTCCTCCGATAGCATCATTATCACGTTTAAGAGCCGCCGCACATTGGTGTTTAGTTGCCTGTCCTTTACAAATCCCGTCTGGCCCTCGTGGATTACCCCCGGGACACAGTCCTCGATCCTCGTGGCCACCACTTTTGCCAGCAACTTTGCATCCACATTGAGGAGCGAGATCGGCCTGTACGATCCACATTGCAGTGGGTCCTTGTCCCGCTTTGGGATCAAAGAAATTGTCGCTTCCGACATTGTCGGGGGCAGGGTCCCCTCCTCTCTTGCCTCATTAAAGGTCCTCACCAGTAGCGGGGCCAACAGGTCTGCGTACTTCCTGTAGAACTCCACCGGGAATCCGTCCGGTCCCGGGGCCTTCCCCGCCTGCATGCTCCCCAAACCCTTGCTCAGCTCCTCCAACCCAATTGGTGCCCCCAAACCAGCCACCTCTTGCTCCTCCACCCTCGGGAATCTCAGCTGATCTAGGAATCGTCTCATCCCCTCTGCCCCCGCTGGGGGCTGGGATCTGTACAGCTCTTCATAAAAGGCCTTGAATACCTCGTTTATTTTCGTCGCACTCCGAACCGTGGCTCCCCTTCCATCTTTGACTCCCCCTATTTCCCTCGCTGCCATCCTCTTACGGAGCTGGTGTGCCAGCATCCGACTAGCCTTTTCCCCATACTCGTAGGTCGCCCCCTGCGCTTTCCTCCACTGTGCCTCCGCCTTCCCTGTGGTCAACAGGTCAAACTCCGTCTGGAGCCGTCGTCTTTCCCCAAGTAATCTTTCCTCCGGGGCCTCTGCGTATCTCCTGCCCACTCTCAAAATCTCCCCCACTAACCTCTCTCTTTCCATACCCTCTGTCTTCACCCTATGAGCCCTGATGGAGATCAGCTCTCCCCTGAGCACCGCCTTCAACACCCCCCATACCACCCCCACCCACATCTCCCCGTTGTCGTTGGCCTCCAAGTACCTTTCGATACACCCCCTCACCTTCCCACACACCACCTCGTCCACCAGCAGTCCCACATCCAGCTGCCACAGCGGGCGTTGATCCCTCTCCTCTTCCAGCTCCAGTTCCACCCAGTGCGGGGCATGGTCCGAAACGGCTGTAGCCGAATACTCCGTCCCCTCCACCCTCGGGATGAGCGCCCTACCCAGAACAAAGAAATCTATCCGGGAGTATGCTTTGTGTACATGGGAGAAGAAAGAAAATTCCCTGGCCTGCGGCCTTGCAAACCGCCATGGGTCCACTCCCACCATCTGATCCATAAACCCCCTAAGTACCTTGGCCGCAGCCGGCCTCTTTCCAGTCCTTGATTTGGAGCGGTCCAGTGCTGGATCCAACACTGTATTGAAGTCCCCTCCCATTATCAGGCCTCCTATCTCCAGGTCCGGAATGCGCCCCAACATGCGCTTCATGAATCCTGCATCATCCCAGTTCGGGGCGTATACGTTTACCAACACCACCCACGTCCCTTGCAGCCTACCGCTCACCATTACATATCGCCCTCCATTGTCCGCTACAATAGTCTTGGCCTCAAATGACACCCGCTTTCCCACCAATATTGCCACCCCTCTATTCTTCGCGTCCAGTCCCGAGTGGAATACCTGTCCTACCCATCCCTTTCTTAGCCTGACCTGGTCCGCCACCTTCAGATGTGTCTCTTGGAGCATGGCCACGTCCGCCTTCAGTCCCTTTAAGTGCGCGAACACTCGAGCCCTCTTCACCGGCCCATTCAGGCCCCTCACATTCCACGTTATCAGCCAGATTGGAGGGTCTCTCAGCCCTCCCCCCCTCTCCACGCCCTGCCGACCAGCCATCTCCTTTTCTGGGCCAGTCCTGTGTCCATGCCTCCCTCACCCTCCAGTCCCCCAGAGGGGGGGACCCCCGTCCCGACCACCTCTTCTGAGTCCCATTCCCTTTCGGCCAGTGCAGCAGCAACCCTTCCCCCCCCCCCTTCCCCCCCTCCCCTCCCCCTCCACTAGACCCCTGTCTAGCTTTTTTGCTCCCCCCCATGTCACTCCCGTAAGTCAGCTGACGCCTGCTGACCCCGGCTTCCCCCGCCGTCCCATTGACCTCCCCGCGTGGGAGCCTCCCAATCCATATGCATTCCTTCGTTCCCCTTCCTGCCTTTCCAAAGCCCGCTCCGCCCCCTCTGGCGCAGCTCCTGTCGCGGCCTTGTCTCTCTCCCCCAGCCCATGTAACATTTCCTGCGCGTGATTGACCCCCTATATACAACAACCATCACACATCAAACCCCAAAACATCCCCCCCACCCTCACAAACCCTCAGTTAGAGTCCAACTTTTTGGCTTGTACAAAGGTCCACGCCTCTTCAGGCGTTTCGAAGTAATAGTGTTGGCCCTTGTATGTGACCCACAGTCGTGCTGGCTGCAGCATTCCGAATTTCACTTCTTTCCGGTACAACGCCGCTTTGGCCTGGTTGAAACCCGCTCTCCGCTTTGCAACCTCCGTGCTCCAGTCCGGGTATATTCGGATCTCTGCATTGTCCCACTTACTGCTCCGCTCCTTCTTGGCCCACCTCAGGACCCACTCTCTGTCCGTGAACCGGTGGAACCTCACCACCATCTCCCTTGGTGGCTCATTTGCCTGGGGCTTCTTCGCCAGCACCCGATGTGCCCCGTCCAACTCCAGCGGCCTCGAAGGGGCCTTCGTGCCCATCATCGCCTCGAGCATCGTGCTCGCGTATGCCCCGGCATCAGCCCCCTCCACTCCCTCAGGGAGACCCAGGATTCGCAGATTCTTTCTCCTCGACCTGTTCTCCAGGTCTTCGAGCTTCCCGCCCACCTGTTGTGTAGCGCCTCGTTCTGCTCCACTCTCACCGCCAGGCCCACGAGCTCATCCTCGTTCTGACTGACTCTTTTCTGTACCTCCTGGATCTTAGCTTCGTGGGCCTTCTGGGTGATCCCGAGTCCTTCAATTGCCGAAAACATGGGCGCCAACATCTCCTGGCGCATCTCCTCGCGCTGCTCCTCAAAGCAGCGCTTGATGAACTCCTGCAGCTCCCCTTTGTCCCTGGCCGCCGCCATTTTGTTTTCTTCCCCTCGCTTCTCCCGTTGCTCCAGTGCCGCTCCTTTGGCCGTTACACTTCTGGTCCGTTTCATAGAAGTTGGAGGGGGACCTCTCTCTTCCCTTCCCCACGGGCTGCCTCAAAAAAAAAAAAAAAAAGTTCCGTTGGGGCTCCTCTAACGAGCCCGAAAGTCCGTGGTAGCGGGAGCTGCCGAATCGTGCGGCTTAGCTCCGCATAGCCGCAACCGGAAGTCGAGAGGGAATCCTTTTGGCAGTGTTCGCTTCACCAGTCTGCCCCAAAAAGTCTATGGAAACCCCTGAAAAAGGTCTGGGAGTCCGTTCCGGACGGGAGCTGCTGAATGCGCGACCTACTCCTCCATGGCCGCCACCGGAAGCCTCGTCCCTGCTTCTTCAATGGCCTTGGTAGATCTTTTCACAGTTGTTCCCTCTGCTGCTAGAATTCACCTTTGATAGAGTCAAGTCAGATTGCAGCTTTAAGCTTGCTTTTCCCCCACCTGCATGCTGGAAGAGGCCCTGTTTATCCTGTTGCAGCCAAATCTTTTACTGTTTCTGCCGGGTCTGGTAGCCAAAAGACATAACATTCCTGGGGGACACTGTCAGGGGAATGCTGCAGTCTTCTTCCCACACCGGGAAATGTCAAATAAATGCCGTGGGGGCCCTGTAAAAGAGCCCAAAAGTCCGTTCCAAGCGGGAGCTACCGAATATGCGACCTAGCTCTGCATAGCCGCACCCGGAAGGCCGCACCCTGCCATCTTAATTTCCCACCCACGCTGTCTACGCCAGGTGCGGTTAAAAACTACCCCACGCTTCTGCCTCTCAACTGAATCCCAGATTTTGGACCTTCTTATTTGCATGTCCTCAGGGAAAATGTTATGGAATTGTTGGACAGTCACACCCAAACCAAAACCCAAAGGAGAGAATCCTGTATTCCGCCCCCACCCCCTCCCCCACTATACTGGTCAACCTCCACAACTGAGAAGTGGGCTTGACTTCAATTCTTGATTCGTGTGGACAGCAGGAACTGATGCAAAGGGAGTGAACATTGACACGGGGATTGTAACCCCTGCTATGCCAGTACTAATAAACAAAATCATACTTACCCCACTGATCGTGTACGTTAATGTCCTTGTCTCAGGCATAGCAATATGTTATGTAGTTTTCAGCCACTGGGGAATGTATACAGTGCTGCCCCCTGCCTCAAATCTGACTATTGATGTCTTATTATAGTGACTTACCACAGATATCAACCATTATATTAAAAATAATCTTAAGGCTCATAGCTTTTATGCAACTGAGTCAACCAATGGCCGATACAGTTCATTGAGGAGGGGGAAGCCAGGAATCAAGCATTGAGGATGAATGTGGCGCCTATTGCTTATCAGGAACTATACCCCCTCACAGGCTTTGAGCTTCTTTCCTCCCGCACTTTTCCATGGTTTTGGAATTGGCAGAGATAGTAAGCAGCTCAGGGTTCTACTGTGCACCTCACTATTCACACGCCTGACCACAAAGTGATGCCAGATCTGGCCGAGGAACCTGGGCACAAGTTCAGGCTGGCACTTCAGTAGCAGTGCCAAGTGCTGCACTGCTGGAGGTGCTGTCTTTTGGATGCAACATCAATCCAAGGCCCTTCCTGCCCTCTCAGGTGGATATGAACACAAAAGCGACACAAGTCGATTCGAGTAGCAGAGTTCTCCAGTGTTCAGTCCGTAAACCAACATTGCTTAAAACAAGACTAGGTGACCACTTTGCAGAACACTTTCACTCAGTCCGCAAGCATGACCCCGACCTTCTGATCGCTTCCCATTTCAACCCCATTGCTCACTCCCACCCTACTCTCCCCCTCCCCCACGGGGCCATCTGTCACTTGTTCTTCAGCTTTGCTTTCACTGGGCACTCACCCTTGTTCTCCCATTAACATTTCTGATATCTTACCATTATGCCACTATCAGAACCTTTAGTCCTCTACACACTTCCTCTGTCTTGTGCCTAACCTGGTGTTGTAAGACTTGTTGTTGTGCCGACACACCTTTGTTGTAATCTCTTCTAGCTCACACCTATCACCGACCTTCTCCTCTGTTCCACCTGCTCCACTCCCTCTTACACAGTATATAATCCATCGCATTCCTTCCTCTCTTTACCTCTGAAGAAGAGTCATACGGACTTCAAAGTTAACTCTGTTTCTCTCTTCATAGATGCTGTCAGACCTGCTGAATTTATCCAACTTTCTCTGTTTTTATACAGATTAGATGGCCATTATCACATCAAAGGTTTGTAGGACCTAACTGTGCACGAGTTGAAAGCTATGTTCCTTGTACAACGGTTAATATATTTCAGACGTATTTCATTGACTGTGAGGGACATTAGGAGGCACAACTTTAAGGTTGTGCAAAGTGCTAGGGCAGCACGGTAGCATAGTGGTTAGCACAATTGCTTCACAGCTCCAGGGTCCCAGGTTCAATTCCGGCTTGGGTCACTGCCTGTGCGGAGTCTACACGTCCTCCCCGTGTGTGCGTGGGTTTCCTCCGGGTGCTCCGGTTTCCTCCCACAGTCCAAAGATGTGCAGGTTAGGTGGATTGGCCATGATAAATTGCCCTTAGTGTTGGGTGGGGTTACTGGGTTATGGGGATAGAGTAGAGGTGTTGACCTTGGGTAGGGTGCTCTTTCCAAGAGCCGGTGCAGACTCGATGGACCGACTGGCCTCCTTCTGCACTGTAAATTCTATGTAATACAATTCTTTCATCCGGAGATCAGCAGAGGTGACCTTGGATGAAAACTTAAAGCTTGCTATGCAAATACCATCACAGCACTATCAGGCGAAACCCCCATCCCGTGGCCTTCAAAAAACAAATTTTGAATCAAGCAGCTCATCGATGACCATCAGCCCCCACTCCCCCCCCGCCCCCCACCCTGGTCCTACAAAGAACAAAGAACAAAGAAATGTACAGCACAGGAACAGGCCCTTCGGCCCTCCAAGCCCGTGCCGACCATACTGCCCGACTAAACTACAATCTTCTACACTTCCTGGGTCCGTATCCTTCTATTCCCATCCTATTCATATATTTGTCAAGATGCCCCTTAAATGTCCCTATCGTCCCTGCCTCCACTACCTCCTCCGGTAGCGAGTTCCAGGCACCCACTACCCTCTGCGTAAAAAACTTGCCTCGTACATCTACTCTAAACTTTGCCCCTCTCACCTTAAACCTATGCCCCCTAGTAATTGACCCCTCTACCCTGGGGAAAAGCCTCTGACTATCCACTCTGTCTATGCCCCTCATAATTTTGTATACCTCTATCAGGTCGCCCCTCAACCTCCTTCGTTCCAGTGAGAACAAACCGAGTTTATTCAATCGCTCCTCATAGCTTATGCCCTCCATACCAGGCAACATTCTGGTAAATCTCTTCTGCACCCTCTCTAAAGCCTCCACATCCTTCTGGTAGTGTGGCGACCAGAATTGAACACTATACTCCAAGTGTGGCCTAACTAAGGTTCTATACAGCTGCAACATGACTTGCCAATTCTTATACTCAATGCCCCGGCCAATGAAGGCAAGCATGCCGTATGCCTTCTTGACTACCTTCTCCACCTGTGTAGCCCCTTTCAGTGATCTGTGGACCTGTACTCCTAGATCTCTTTGACTTTCAATACTCTTGAGGGTTCTACCATTCACTGTATATTCCCTACCTGCATTAGCCCTTCCAAAATGCATTACCTCACATTTGTCCAGGTTAAACTCCATCTGCCATCTCTCCGCCCAAGTCTCCAGACAATCTAAATCCTGCTGTATCCTCAGACAGTCCTCATCGCTATCCGCAATTCCACCAACCTTTGTGTCGTCTGCAAACTTACTAATCAGACCAGTTACATTTTCCTCCAAATCATTTATATATACTACAAAGAGCAAAGGTCCCAGCACTGATCCCTGTGGAACACCACTGGTCACAGCCCTCCAATTAGAAAAGCATCCCTCCATTGCTACCCTCTGCCTTCTGTGGCCTAGCCAGTTCTGTATCCACCTTGCCAGTTCACCCCTGATCCCGTGTGACTTCACCTTTTGTACTAGTCTACCATGAGGGACCTTGTCAAAGGCCTTACTGAAGTCCATATAGACAACATCTACTGCCCTACCTGCATCAATCATCTTAGTGACCTCCTCGAAAAACTCTATCAAGTTAGTGAGACACGACCTCCCCTTCACAAAACCGTGCTGCCTGAGGCTGAGGGTCAGGCCTGAGGTCCTGAGGGTCATTGGTCTCTCATTTGTTAACAAGACCCAGACTGGGATCAATAGGACAGCCGAGGTTGCCTCACCAGAGTTGTGTTTCATTAAAGAAGGCCTGCTCCACAAGCTCAGTCCGTCAGTTGGATTTCCCTGTCCCATCAGCAGCACCTGTCGCTGGTGGACAAGAAAATGGCCGCATTTTCCTGACGCGATGGTGCCTGCAACAGGCAGGATGGAAAAATCCCAACCCATGTCTCAGGAAAGCTTTTCCTGCGGCGGAACTTTCACCGTATTCAGCAGGCTGTGATGGCGGGTGGGCAAACTGACGTTGAAGCCGTCGGCACTAATGGTGGCTTTCTTTATTCTTTCGTTGTAAACATTGAAAAAATATGGCAAGGGGCGGGTCCCACGGCGTCACGGGGGTGTTAGGGACTCTAATTGAATCTGCCCCACCAAAAAAAACCTAGCTTCTTAAAGACCCGGCGCCACCTCGGTGCACAAAAGGTAGAATGGAACCCCCCCCCCCCCCCATTCTCTCGCAATGCACCCATCACTCCAACAGTGCCTAGGGCAGTGCCTCTCTAGTGCCTGAGCATGACCCTCTCCCCTCTGAATGATGCACTCACCTGAGCTCCTCTAGGAGATCGGCCCACCAGGTGCACACCATGAGAGGCTGGCCAACATGATTGGATGTTCTTACGGTAGTGGGGAATGATTCAGGTGTAGAGGTCCGGGGTGGGATTCTCCAATCCCGTGGCAGAGTGTCCACTCCATCGTAAACACCATCACGTTTTATGACGGCATAAACGGGCCGCTCCCATGTCTAATTCTGGCCCCTACAGGGGACCAGCACGGCGCTGGAGTGGTTTGTGCCACTCCAGCTGAAGATCCCGCTGCAAACTGGGCGTCGCGGGATCCACGCATGCACAGTCGCGCCGGCGCCAACGAGGACATGTGCAGTGGCACCGGCGCCAACGCACGCATGCGCAGTGGCCTCCTACAATGCGCCGGCCCCGGCACAACATGGCGCAGGGCTACAGGGGCTGGCGCGTAGGAAAGGAGGCCCCCAGCCACAGAGGCCGGCCTGCCGATTGGTGGGTCCCGACCGAGGGCCAAGCCACATCGGAGGCCCCCCCCCCCCCCGGGGTCGGTCCCCTCCTCCCCCACCCACAGGCCACCACCCGACCCTTACACACCGAGGTCCCGCCGACCCAGAGCAGGTTAGAACAGCGGCGGCGGGACTCAGCTCTTTTCCTACGGCCGTTTGGCCCATCTGGGCCGGACAATCGGTGGGCCGGTCGCATAGAGTGGCCCGCGACCGGCGCCGCGCCAACCACGCATGTGCCAATGGCACTGATTCTCTGCACTGCGGAGAATTGCGTGCCAGCGTCGGGGCGGTGTGGCCCGTTTGTGGGGATTCCCAGCCCGGCGTGGGGCTGGGAGAATCCCGCCCATGGTAATGATATGTAAATGTATTATTGTTCCCAACTACAAATGTCGGGAATGTCGTTAAGTCAGTGACGCGCGGTGGGGAAAATCGTGTACCGCTTCTATGATTGTGTGAAACATGGTTAGGATATCTCATGAGATATTCCCCTCCTGTCACCAATCCTGCCCGACCAAAACGGGAGCAGAAAATCCCCCCCCAACCTTGTCCCCTGAAGCGTAACTTCAGAAAAAGTTCCACGGCGAGCACAATTCATTTGAACATGAATCCTACATTCCACCTGTTCCTATCCAAATATTTAGCCAACTCCTTTATTTGTTTTAAATTTAGAGTACCCAATTTTCTTCCAGTCAAGGGGCAATTTAGCGTGTCCAATCCACCTACTCTGCACATCTTTGGGTTGTGAGGGTGAAACCGATGCAGACACGGGGAGAATGTGCAAACTCCACACGGACAGTGACCCAGGAGCCGGGTTTGAATCCAGTACTAGCCACTGTGCCACCGTGCCACCCGTCCAACTCCTTTTTAATCAAAAATTAACCACCACATCAGAAATCCTGGGCGAGATTCTCCGCCCCCCCGCCGGGTCGGAGAATCGCCGGGGGCTGGCGTGAATCCCGCCCCCGCCGGTTGCCGAAGTCTCCGGCATTGGATATTCGGCAGGGGCGGGAATCGCGCCGCGCCGGTTGGCGAGCTCCCCCCGCTCGATTCTCCGGCCCGGATGGGCCGAAGTCCCGCCGCTAAAATGCCTGTCCTGCCAGCGTAAATTAAACCACATACCTTACCGGCGGGACAAGGCGGCGCGGGCGGGCTCCGGGGTCCTGGGGGGGGGGGTGCGGGGCGATCTGGCCATGGGGGGTGCCCCCACGGTGGCCTGGCCCGCGATCGGGACCCACCGATCAGCGGGCGGGCCTGTGCCGTGGGGGCACTCTTTCCCTTCCGCCCCCGCCATGGTCTCTACCATGGCGGAGGCAGAAGAGACTCCCTCCACTGCACATGCTGGGAAGCTGTCAGCGGCCGCTGACGCTCCCGCGCATGCGCCGCCCGGAAATGCCATTTCCGCGCCAGCTGGCGGGGCACCAAAGGCCTTTTCCGCCAGCTGGCGGGGCGGAAATTCGTCCGCCACCAACCTAGCCCCTTAAGGTTGGGGCTCGGCCCCCAAAGATGTGGAGCATTCCGCACCTTTGGGGCAGCGCGATGCCCGTCTGATTTGCCCCGTTTTGGGCGCCAGTCGGCGGAAATCGCGCCGTTTCCGGAGAATTTCGCCCCATTTCTCTCGGATATTTCCACATCTTCATTGTTGTGTGGGGAAGAAAAACAATTTATTTTTCTCTCAAATTCTCCTCGCGCCTTATTATCTTTATACTCTGCTGGTTGTCTAAACTAACCAGCTTAAATCTGCATCCTGGTATATTCAAACATTTACATGTCTCCTTTTAATCTCCTTTTCTCTGAGAAAAAACAATTTGCTGGCATGAGCGTTCTGCAATATACAGACCCGTGTCCAATCCACCTACTCTGCACATCTTTGTGTTGTGAGGGTGAAACCGATGCAGACACGGGGAGAATGTGCAAACTCCACACGGACAGTGACCCAGGAGCCGGGTTTGAATCCAAGTCTTAAATATTAAGACTTCAGTGCGTCTTCTGACATTTTTAAACAGCAGTTATCCTTGCATTGTCTCAGAGTGATATGGACAATTTAAGAGCAATTGTGCTGATTTATTTGCAGTGGGGCTGAGCTCAGTGGGTCTTGTTCCAGTTTGCTGAAACTTATTTCATTTATAAAGCCCTCACAACTGGCAGAGAAATGAAATCATCACCTGCTGTTTGCAATGGATGCAAGCCTCGGTCTCAGGGGAAGAAGGGATAATTTGGCGACCTATTATGTTATCCATTCCCTAACACTTGCTTTCTGCTTTTTTATTCTTCAGGCGTTTCTGCAATTGTGTACGCTGCCAATTTGCTAAGTTGTGTGAGACAAGAAGGAGTCCAATTTGGGCATGAGAGCCAGAGTTGAAATGGCAAACAGCAGGAAGGTTGGAGGTCCTCGGCCTACTGCAGTTTTCCAGTGATGCCCAACACAAACTGGAGGGACAGCACCCAATTTCCCATTGGGTGCATGACAGTCCTTGGGACGCAACATAGATTTCAACAACTTTAGACTGTGACCTTTCTCTCCCATCCTGACCCCTTTTTCTTAAATCCAAAAAATATATATTTTTTGTCCCAATGCAACCACTCCTCCCCATCACCCACTGGACCATCTGTCACTTGTTCTCAAGTCTCGCTTTCACTGAGCATTGACCTCTGTTCTCCTATTAACACATGCTGCTATATTACCTTAATGCCACTCCCAGCACCTCCATCCTTCACGCTGCTATTAACACTTCCTCTGTTTTGTACCCTACACATATTTGTCGCAATCTCTCCCGAGCTCCCACCAATCATTGACCTTCTACTTTGTTCCACCCATTTTATACAGTGACTGGGTTTCTCCAGCCTCCCAACCACATGTTTCTCGGCGGCGGGAGGCGGCGCGCCATTCATGGGTGGCAGGATTCTCTGCTCCCGCTGCTCTCAATCGGAATTCCCATTGAAACCAGCCCATGGTGCCATAAAAAACCCATGTGCAGGGTGAGCTGTGATGGGACCAGAAAAACCCACCACAAGCGAAAGGCCGGAGAATTTAGGCCAGGATATAATCCATCACATTTCTCCCTCTCTTTAGCGTGCACTTGAAATGTTAACTCTGAATGTATCTCCACAGATGCTCCTCAGAGATGGAGGCGCCATCATTAAATGGTGCCCCGATCTGCGCTGACAATAAACTCCCCCTCACGTACACAGAAGGTTCCCCCAGAAACATCAGGGATACCCACCCACCCACCCCCAAAATGCAAGCATCAGGGGCAATTCCCCGCTCCCCTCCAACCCCGGGTTGCGGGGATGGGGTGGAAGAGTAGGCCTGAGTTGACTGCTCTTTCCGGCAGCTGGTGCACACTTGATGGGCCGAACGGCCTCCTTTTGCTCTGCAGATATTCTATGTCACAAATTGTGAGGGAATGAGTTTGCAAGGAGAACATTCACAAACTCCCAGGTGGATATCAACTCTAAACGTTTTGTTCATAATGATTTTCAACCCCTCACAAGTTTGGATACCAGAGATTACCTGATAGCCAGTGAATTTTACAAGAACAAGCTTTTATCGAAAGACTACATAATTAAACATGCTCCCATCCATCATACATGAATCTGCTCCATAACATGTTCAAGCAATTATTTTCACATTAATAATTCAGGGCAAAGCTTTGCATCTTCTGACTGTGTAGAGAGATCTTTTCTTGCCAGGGGTTTTTGGCTTAACTCCAGCAAATGTTCTAATGTTTTTTTTTCAATCCTTGAGATTACTTTCTGCATTTAATCTTGTATTTTGTTACAGTAGTAAAGAACTTGGACAATAAGAAACGGCCGCTTATATTTCTCAGAAGGATACAAGGAATAATTAAACATGCCTCTGACTTTCACTTTAATTGTCCAGTAAATTAGTTTGACTGAAAGCGGAGTGTGCTGAGTGAAAAGGTTCTGCGGGTTAGCTGGGGCAATGATTTGAAATATAGAAGATGATTGCAGCAGCATAATTAGAAATTCCACAATAATTGTCATTTTGTCTGTATGCAAAGTGCTTCTAAATTATTTCAACGAAACGTCCCGCATTTGAGGCCTTATCTTCTGAACTCCAATACCAAGATCTTAACTTATGTGGAACGTTCCACTTAAATTAAGTAATCCTGCGGGAGGCTGTGAGGGTGGCAAATATTGGGCTGAATTCTCTGTTTGTGCTGACGCTGGGACTGAATTGGTGGACTTCCACAGCAACTAAAGTGCCCCGGTACCGAGCAATTCAGGTACTGCTAATGGGCTAGCACCGGCGCCACGTGGAACTTGAGTGATTCCAATGAAAAACAGTGTCCTATTCGCCGAGGTTGGGATTGCTACCCGAGAGTCTGACATACTGCAGCCATATATTCGCACTCCACTCCCCACACAACCCACCCATTCCAGCCAAGAAGATGGAGGTTCGGAGTGCGGTACCCTGGTTTGCAGACGGCCAGTTGGAAACCCTGTTGGATGCCGTGGAGGAAAGGTGGGCTACCCTAGACCCTGGGGTGGGAAGGTCACTGCCACCCGCTGCCGTACACTGAGCCTGGGCACAGATGGCACTGGGCAACACGGTGGCCCGACCTGCACTGCAGCCCCTGCCCCACATGTCCTCCCCCCCTTCTCCCTCACCCCCACCCCCACAACGGGCCAATCCTCCTGGCACTCTGCCCTCCTCCCGCACTCATGGTGCCGTTGGTGCCAGCGGCAGGATTGGCAGGACCGGCAGTCCATGGTCGTGTCTCTGGGAACATGTCCTATGTCCTCTCCCTTCCTCAGCAGCTGGGGAACCGGTTTTCCAATTTTTGACACCCCAAGTGAAAGTCATCAACGGAGCATCGCAGAGGCCAAGGAGAATACCGACTGGGTCAGGCCCGCTAATGTTATACCGTTTACTGTACGTGCGGAGTAGATTGCATTGACACCGCTGTCGAGGCACTGGAGCATGGCATTCCGTTTGGAGCCTGGCGCTGGCCACGATTTTCGCCTCACGGGCAATTCTGAAAGTGCACTCAACCGAGGCCCACATACCCCGCCCTATACCCGTAATGTCATGTAACCCACATGTCCCTGGACACTAAGGACCAATTTAGCATGCTCAATCCATTTAACCTGCACTTCTTTGAACTGTGGAAATGATGTGACCATCAATTCACATGAGATGGAGAGTTGAAGTGAACAGTGGTTTTAATCAGCTAGAACTGTGCCTGCCTGCAACTGCTCTGTACTGAGTGCCGCCTACAGGCTGCAGCTCTATAAACCTCCCCTGAGGGGCGAAGCCATAGGCGGAGCCCACAAGGGCACCAACATAATACAATGTAATGCAATTACAATGGTGAATGATCGCAGTAATACATTCACCACATTCACCCACTGTTAAAAATTGAAGTCCAGCGGGGATGAAGTGGGCTCAGAGGTTGAGTCTGTCCGGCGCCTAGATTGTTCGCTGCGATCGCCTGAGCTCTGGTTTCACTGCAAGCACCGGTCTTGAACTCGTCACTGTGGGCGCGGGTGTTGAACTCGTCGCTGCGGGCGCGGGTGTTGAACTCGTCGCTGTGGGCATGGGTGTTGAACTCGTCGCTGCGGGCACGGGTGTTGAACTCGTCGTTGCGGGCACGGGTGTTGAACTCGTCGCTGCGGGCACGGGTGTTGAACTCGTCGCTGCGGGCACGGGTGTTGAACTCGTCGCTGCGTGCACGGGTGTTGAACTCGTCGCTGCGGGCACGGGTGTTGAACTCGTCGCTGCGGGCGCGGGTGTTGAACTCGTCACTGCGGGCACGGGTGTTGAACTCGTCGCTGCGGGCGCGGGTGTTGAACTCGTCACTGCGGGCACGGGTGTTGAACTCGTCGCTGCGGGCACAGGTGTTGAACTCGTCGCTGCGGGAACGGGTGTTGAACTCGTCGCTGCGGGCACGGGTGTTGAACTCGTCGCTGCGGGCACGGGTGTTGAACTCGTCGCTGCGGGCGCGGGTGTTGAACTCGTCACTGCGGGCACGGGTGTTGACTCCGGGAGCGTGTCTTCTGGAGCTTCATCCCTGTAGGTTGGCGATGGGGGCAGGGGGGGTGTAGGCCATGTAGGGGCGGGGACGTGTTCAGTGTAGGGTGGGGGGGGGGCGGTAGGTGATGGTCGCAGGGGAACCGGCGGATGCCAGATCCCGGAGGGAGGACGTATCTTGTCGGATGTCTTGGTGCGCCATATTGGGGATTGGCCTGTAGGAGCTGGTCCCTCTCGACCAGGGGGTCGGACTTATGGCTCCTCACGTGCTTTCGGAGGAGGACGGGCCGCGGTGTCATCAGCCAGGATGGAAGCGAGACCCTGGAGGTAGATTTCCTGGGGAAAACAAATCGGCGGTCATGAGGGGTCTCGTTCGTGGCTGTGCAAAGGGTGACCTAATGGAGTGGAGCGCGCTGGGAGGACCTCCTGCCAGCGGGAAACTGGGAGACTCCTAGACTGTAGGGCCAGGAGGACGGCCTTCCATACCGTCGTGTTCTCCCTCTCCACCTGTCCGTTTCCCCGGAGGTTGTAACTGGTAGTCCTGCTCGAGGCGATGCCCTTCCCGAGCACGTACTGATGCAGTTCGTCGTTCATAAACAAGGAGCCCCGGTCATTGTGGACGTAAGTGGGGAAACCGAACAGGGTGAAGATACTATGCAGGGCCTTAATGACAGTGGCCGCAGTCATGTAGGGGCAAGGGATTGCAAAGGGGAAACGGGAGAACTCATCAACGACGTTAAGAAAATAAGCGTTGTGGTCCGTGGAGGGGAGGGGCCCTTTGAATGCCGCGGGTCAGGACATCTGGGGGCTCGTTGAGCTTCCCTGGACGATACACGATATCGTAGTTATAGGTGGAGAGTTCGATCCTCCATCTCAAGATCTTATCATTCTTTATCTTGCCCCGCTGTGTATTGTTGAACATGAAGGCTACCGACCGTTGGTCAGTGATGAGGGTGAACCCCCTACCAGCCTCCAGTGCCGTACAGCTTCCACAATGGCTTGAGCTTCTTTTTCGACTGAGGAGTGTTGAATCTCGGAGGCGTTGAAGGTACGGGAAAAAAAGGCTACGGGCCTGCCTGCTTGGTTAAGGGTAGCGGCGAGGGCGACCTCTGACGCGTCGCTCTCCACCTGGAAGGGGATGGACTCGTCCACCGTGCGCATCGCGGCGCTGGTAATATCTGCCTTGATGTGGCTGAAGGCCTGGCTGGCCTCAGCCATCAGGGGGAAGATGGTGGCTTTGATAAGTAGGCGGGCTTTGTCCGCATAGTTGGGGACCCACTGGGCATAATACGAAAAGAACCAGAGGCATCTTTTCAGGGCCTTGGGGCAGTGGGGGAGGGTGAGTTGCAGTAGGGGCACATGCGGTCGGGGTCGGGCCCCAGGACTCCTTTTTCCATGACATAGCCGAGGATGGCCAGTCGGGTTGTGCGGAAAACGCATTTCTCCTTGTTATAGGTGAGATTGGAGATTGAGGTCTTGGGCGGTTTGGAGAAACTTCTGAAGGTTAGCGTCGTGGTCCTGATGATCATGGCCACAGATGGTGACGTTGTCCAAGTACTGAAATGTGGCCCGCAGCGCGTACTGGTCCGCCCTTCGGTCCATCGTTCTTTGGAAGACCGAGACCCGGTCTCGCCGAAGGGGACCCGGAGGAAGTGGAAAGTGGAAGAGGCGGCCGTCTGCCTTAAAGGCCGTGTAGTGGTGGTCCCCCGGGCGGATTGGAAGCTGGTGGTATGCGGACTTCAGGGGCGAAATTCTCCCCCAACGGCGCGATGTCCGCCGACTGGTGCCAAAAACGGCGCCAATCAGATGGGCATTGCGCCGGCCCAAAGGTGCGGAATGCTCCGCATCTTTGGGGGCCGAGCCCCAACATTGAGGGGCTAGGCTGGCGCCGGAGGGATTTCCGCCCCGCCAGCTGGCGGAAATGGCGTTTGTTGCCCCGCCAGCTGGCGCGGAAATGCGGCGCATGCGCGGGAGCGTCAGCGGCCGCCGACAGTTTCCCACGCATGCGCAGTGGGGAGAGTCTCTTCCGCCTCCGCCATGGTGGAGGCCGTGGCGGAGGCGGAAGGGAAAGAGTGCCCCCACGGCACAGGCCCGCCCGCGGATCGGTGGGCCCCGATCGCGGGCCAGGCCACCATGGGGGCACCCCCCGGGGTCAGATCGGCCCGCGCCCCCCCCCAGGACCCCGAAGCCCGCCCACGCCGCCTGGTCCCGCCGGTAAATACCAGCTTTGATTTACGCCGGCGGGACAGGCAATTTCTGGGCGGGACTTCGGCCCATACGGGCCGGAGAATTGAGCGGGGTGTCCCGCCAACCGGTGCGGCCCGGTTCCCGCCCCCGCCCAATCTCCGGTACCGGAGACTTCGGCGGGGGCGGGGGCGGGATTCACGGCGGCCAACGGCCATTCTCCCACCTGGCGGGGGGTCGGAGAATGACGCCCCAGGTCAACCGTGGAGAACACCCGGTAGTGTGCAATCTGATTCACCATGTCTCCTATCCGGGGAAGGGTGTACGCATCGAGTTGTGTGTACCGGTTTATGGTTTGGCTGTGTCTACAACCATCCGGTTCTTTTCCCCGGTCCTGACGACCACCACTTGAGCTCTCCAGGGGCTAGTCTGGCCTCGATGACCCCCTCCCTCAAGAGCCGCTGGACCTCTGACTTGATAAAAGTCCTGTCCTCGGCACTGTACCGCCTGCTCCTGGTGGCGAAGAGTTTACAGTCGGTGGTGATGTTTACGAAGAGCGGGTGAGGAGCGACCTTAAAAGCCGCGAGGCTACATACGGTGAGAGGGGGTAGGGGCCCGACGAAGCTCAGGGTCAGGCTCCTGAGGTTGCACTGGAAGTCCAGTCCCAACAGGAGAGGAGCGCAGAGGTCGGGGAGGACATATTGTTTGAAATTGGCGTACTCGGCGCCCTGTATCGCGAGGTCCACGACACAGTACCCCCGGATCTGTACCGAATGTGATCCGGAAGCGAGGGAGATTGGTTGGAATGCGGAGGAAATTTGGAGAGAACAGCGCCTTACCGTGTCTGAATGTACAAAGCTCTCCAGGCTCCCAGAGTCAAACAGGCAGGGCGTTTCGTGCCCATTGACGGTCATCATCGAGTTCTTGAGGTGCATGGGCCGTGACTGGTCAAGGGAGACATCACCGAACTGCAGGTAGCCGGCGTGGTCGGAGGTGGTGGGGTGGTCCCAAGATGGCTGCCCCCGTCGGTCGCACGTGTCTGGCGGTGTTGAAGATGGTGGCCAAGATGGCGGCCCCCATGAGTCGTACGTGTTGGGTAGGGTTAAAGATGGCTGCCCCCACGGACAGCACGAGGCTGATTACGCTGCGGGGTCTGCGGGCCTGTGAATCTGAAAGTCGGGCCTGTGATTTGGAAGACCTGGATCTGGCCAGGCAAACTTTGGCAAAGTGTCCTTTCTTGCCGCAGTCGCTACAGGTCACAATCCGAGCCGGGTAACGCTGCCTGAGGTGCTGGTTCTGGCTGCAGAAATAGCAGGGCAGCCCCCCGGGTTGGGCGGGCAGCCGCGAGGCACAGGCCTGGGGCACCCTCTGGTCAGGTGTCCACAAGGGGATTGCGTGGTCGGAGGGGAAAGCATCGAGGCTCTGAAACGCTACTTCTAAAGAGGTGGATAGTTTTACCGTCTCTTCCAGGTCGAGGGTGCCCTTTTCGAGCAAGCGCTGTCTGACGTAGTTGGACCGGACTCCAGCCACATAGGTGTCCTGGATGGCGAGTTCCATTTGCTGCGAGGCCGTGACGTCCTTATAATTGTAGTTTCGTGCGAGTACCTTCAGATCGCGTTGGTATTCTTCCAGCGATTCCCCGGGGCATTGACGATGAGTGGTGAGACGATGCCGCGCGAACACTCCATTCACCGTCCTCACGTACTGCCTTTTCAGGATCGCGACTGCGTCTGCGTACATGGTCGCTTCCTCGATCTGCACGGAGATTCTGTGGCTCACCCAGGCATTGAGGAGACTCAGTTTCTGTTCCTCGGTGACGGTGGGCGAGGAGGATGCGGCGAGGTAGGCCTCAAAACAGCGGAGCCAGTGCAAAAGAATTCCTTTCGCTTCTGCTGCCTGAGGGTCAAGTTCCAATCGATCAGGTTTGAGGGCTGCTTCCATAGTGATATTGCAGCTGATTAAATTGATGTGACCATCAATTCATACGAGACGGAAAGTTGAAGTGAACAGTGGTTTTAATCAGCTAGAACTGTGCCTGCCTGCGACTGCTCTGTACTGAGTGCCACCTGAAGGCTGCAGCTCTATATACCTCCCCCGAGGGGGTGGAGCCATAGGCGGAGCCCACAAGGGCACCAACATAATACAATGTAATGTGATGTAATACAATGGTGAATGGTCGCAGTAATACATTCACCACAGGAAAGAAATCGCAGCACCCGGAGGAAACCCACACAGAGATAGGGAGAACATGTAAACTCTACACAGTCACCCAAGGCCAGAATTGAACCCAGGTCCCTGGCGCCGTTAGGCAGCAGTGCCAACCACTGTGCCGCCGATATCTCTCGCCATATTGTGCAGCACTTGGAAGAAATATATCTGGAAGCGTGGCCTATGGTGTCATGCTGGTGGGGCAGGCCAGCAAAAGCCGGCAATGTCAGGATTCCCGAGATCGGGGCTCCATTTTTAATGGGCCTTCCCTTTGCCTGGTTCCTGTTTTTAGACACTTGTTGTCAACCTTGGGGGCGATCCCAATGTGAGGGGATGAAATAGTGGAGAAGCCCTATAATGGTATGTTAATCTATTTAAATGAGTTTCCTGATCTTCCTGGGTGGGAACTTCATTACGTCAATAGTGAGGGGCTGGGGACAATCGGGCCACGAGATTTCACCGGTGAGATTCCTGATTTTTGACTCTCACAGGATTTTTTTGTCCACATTGCTGTTTACGCTCGCAACAAATGCGGCCACAAAACCCAATAAGAAATGCAGCAGTCAATTTGTACACAGCAAGCTCCTGTGTGATCATGACCAGATTTTTGTGATGTTGTTGGGGGGATAAATATTGGCCAAAACACCAAGGATAACTTGATTCTGGGGCTCTGAGGTTGGTCATTTCTAATGCCACATAAAGGCAGTCAGCCTCTCTTAAAGGGAAAGTACACTCTGACGGCAGAGGAAAATGGCAATTGCTGTAAATTGGGTCTCCAGCCCCTCTAAATCCGATTTGGGAGACCTAGCAAAGGAAGTGGACAGGAGGCGGGTAGTTCAGGTCCTTCCAAGATGGGGCATAGGAATGGAAAGATGTTGCTAAGGATATCAAAGCCACAAGCTTAGGCTGTACAGGTTTCCGCTCGCTGGTTGGCTGGGCGCAGACAGGAGAATTCTCAACCGTTTAAAATGGCTGCCGGTACTCCGTATTTTCAGATTTATGTGGGGGGTGGTGGTGTGGAGGGGGGATTGGATTAGAAGTTGGGGAAGGTGACACATGAAGCACTGAGAAGGATTCTGGGTGCGGCCTTGCACTGGAGAGATGGCCTGCCTCTGGGCTCCGGCACTGTGTTCAAAGTTTAAAAATAATGATTGAAGCATGAAACATCTCTCCAACCCTTATCACTCACTTCCCCCATCCCCTGCACACTCTCCTTGCCCCATCCATGCCAACACATGCCACCTCATGCCCATTCATCATAGCACATCATGCCTTCTAATCTCTGCCTCTCCATCCACCCCTCAGGGGTTCTAGAGCCCCTAGGCCAACTTAGTATCAACTCATGTCAACCCATGCCTCACATCTACCACCTTTGGTCCTTACATTTACCTTTGTTTTCCTAAAATACCCTAAAGGGCACCTGACCTATTCCAAAGGTGTCCCAGGACCAGATCTATAGTTGTACCTTACCTGTCAAAATGAGTTCCCTGGCAATCCAAATTAATTCACAAAGTTCAGACTTGGTCTAATCTGCACATTTCAGGTTTCAGGCTCTTGCGTCCGGATTTTCCGACTCCCCACTGGGCCGGAGAATCGGCTGGGGGCGGAGTGAATCCCACCCTGCCGCCGGCTGCCGAATTCTCAGGCGGCATTTTTTTGGCGGGGGCGGGAATCGCGGCGCGCCGGTCGGGGGCCGTTGGCAGCGGCGCCCCCCGGCGATTCTCCGCTCCGCGATGGGCCGGCGTGAATTACACAAGGTTTGTAACGGCGGGACCTGGCTCTGCGGGCCGCCTGCGGAGTCCTCGGGGAGGTGGGGGGGGGGGATCTGGGCCCCCTTGGTGGCCTGGCCCGTGATCGGGACCCATCAATCTGTGGGCTGGCCTGTGCCATGGGGGCACTCTTTCCCTCCGTGCCGGCCGCTGTACAGCTCCTGTGCATGCACTGGGATCACATTGGATCCTCCTGGCGCTCCCACGCATGCGCCAAGACACGCTGGCCGGCGGAGGCCCTTACGCGCCGGTCGGCACGGCGCCAACCCCGCCAGCGCCGGCCTAGCCCCCGAAGGTGCGGAGGATTCCGCACCGTCCGAGCGGCCCGACGCCGGTGTGGTTTACGCCACTCCTCGGCGCTGGTACGGCCCACCCGCCGGATACTGGAGAATCCCGGTCATGCATTGTCACAATCCCACTTCAATGAAAACAGCTAATCATTTCAATGGCCACTTGCTTCAGTAAACCAAATTTACGTAAAACATACCTCTGCAAAAATGGGGAGTGCTACATTTGGGGGCGGGACTTCCAGTTTTGCTGGCCACTTCAGCCATTTTTGCCACGCTGTGGCGGGAATCTGGCACTGGATGCCTAAGGGTTCCTTTTTAATCTGAGAATAATTTCTCATTCGGCTTCAACAAACTCCTGAAATGCATTCTCAACAATGTCCAAGCAATTAACTCCCATTAATGATTCCAATCATCTTTTCAAGAATTGTCGTTGGTTATGCAGGCGGTACTGAGGCAGGGGTTTTGAAGCCGCGCCATGGCGCACCCGTCGCGGGGGAGATGCAGTGAGCCAGTCCATTGACTTTCGGCGGGACCAGACCACCCCAGCGGCGGTGGGCACGACTGGATAATCCCACCCTGATTCTAGCGATACAATCTGGGTCACGGACTGTTAAATCAGACACAACAAATCCGTATTTATAAGAGTTTAAGCTGCAGCAAAACAGCAACATGGCTGTGAAGTTAAGAGGTCACCACAATAACTGGGTGCCTCCTTATTAACAGGACATGATAAATTGACTCTGACCCGGAAACAACATCAACTCCATCTTGCTTTGCTCTCTCTGAAGGATTCACATTTGCTCTCCCTTCAACTGCAGAATTTTTCCTTTTGTCCTGTATCCATCACTGCTACATGACAACTCTGCTAAAACTCCCTTTTGTTTCTTACTTTCTATTTGAACTTCATTGCTGCTGTCGGAGAAGGAGATGGTGCTCTGCTTCCAGCGGCGTTGCAGTCAGCAATGATAAACTCCAGCATACCTTCCCCCAGAATATTCTCTCCCATTCTGACAGCCATTAGCTTTTGCAATTATTTGATCCACAGATCCACAAACCTCTTTCCTCCCTCATCTTGTCTCAAATGCATTGATTCAAATATTCCAGACATTAATTAATTTGACGTATTATTATTTAAAATGACATTATTACGTTATCTGAATAAGAAGTTTAACTTTCACAATGCAATGTGATGGTAACAGGTCTTTGGGGAATCAATTGGGCCTGATTAATTGTTTCCGTGTGGATTATATTGCGACTTCGAATTAGCTCCAGCATTGAAGACACTCCTGGTCACGCCAAATTCTTGTCGAATGCAAGAGGCTTAAATTCTGCTCCAACTTGAGAGGCGCCAGGGGGTCAAATTTGGCAGTGCTCCTGCCTCTAAGCTGGCAAAGTACTGAGTCCCACTCCTAGACTCAAAGCAGCCTGCAAAATCCTTTTAACACTACTCTCCAAAGGGTGCAAAGAGAGTGAAGATGTACGGAAAATAGTTTGATTCATCTCCAGGGAGTATATGACCCAAAATTGCACTGCTTGCTCTTTGAACCTATTTCTATCTTTGTTTAATTTAATGCCTGTCTGTTGGTGTCACAGCATCTGGGTTTCTCGTTCCTGATCATGGCCCTTGGGTTGGATTCTCAATCGGCGGGATCCTCTGTTTCGCTGGTATCGCAACCACGCCTGGGGATTCCCGACGGCATGGGGGTGGCCATAATGAGAAACCCCACTGGCCAGCTGACGGAATGGAGGATCCCGCTGCCGACGGATGGGGCGGGAGCGAGAAGCCCGCCCCTTATGTTTTGTCAAAACGCTAAAAATATAATTTACTGTGGTAGATATTTATAGTCGAGTTTTTGCTTTGAGTGCAATTTGGGCACAAAATTCTGAAATGTTTTGCTCAAATTCATTTGCATTTAATCGAATGTAAAATCATGCATTGAGCAATTGGGCAGCATTTTAAAATATGATTTTTAATTTGCCCCGTTAAAAATATTCCTTGATATATTTAACAGGTAGCAGTAACCTGCTGCATTCGATTAAACATCTGAAAATGGGTTTATCACAAATAAAGATTTTTAATAATTGTTTTGTCTGCCGCAATCTGTGAGATTAACCCATTTTAAATAGCTGAAAGTGACTTTAGAAACCACATTGGACTATGAACTGGTTTATTTGATGTGCAATAATCAATTTTTCAGTAATTTAAGTTTTTTGAAAAACATTTTCAAGCCTTTTAAATGTGTTTCCTGGTGTTCTTAGTGAAAAACAAAGTTTAACTTTAAAGCTTTCTCAAAAGGCTGCAAATGGTCACCATTAATGAAAATTAACCGCGCTGGTTCTTTGAAGCTTTGAAGCATGGCCAATTTTGTGGGCAAGGTCGGCCTTCATCCTAATAATTTTTCAAACAGGTACAATTAGGGAAAGCAAAATTTGCCATGGGCACTGTGGGTGCTTAAAATTCATCGACCCTTTACTCTGGCTTGGCAGATTTTGGTCGCATTAAACTGAAGAGAGCAACACAGTCTAACGGAACTGCCAGGCCATGGTGTCTTCGCTGAAATTCTCCTTCCAAATGGGGCTGTAAAACCAGGAGATCCAAGTCTCCATTTAGTAGGACATGCCAAGACCCACCTGTTGCATCCTCAGCAGTGAAGAGGTTGGCTTTGGTTTGTTTGGGCAAGGTGAGGAGTAATTACATGGAAGAGAATTTGGATTGATGCCCAGGGGTATTTTACCTCACTCACCATCCTGAAATATATCGGCCGCTCCTTCACTGTGTCAAAATCCTGGAACTCACGCCTGTTATGGGCGAGGCTTTTCAGAACCCCAAAATGTATCATGGAGTTCAACCAACCTCTCCCTTGAATGGATCTGTTGCTTTACCGAGCACACGGCTTTTTCCCTAGGTGTGGGATTACAATTATGGACACGTGGGTTTTTAAACACAAAACACTGTTTATTCCATGAACTCAACTTAACATCTTAAATAAACATTGGATCTCTTAACACCCCTTACTTCAAAGATAACTCAGAAAATATTGCAACAGTAAATAATATCTTAAAATGTTCCTTCAAACTTCCAAAAGTTCCAAACTTGAAAACAAAATCGCATCAGGTTAAAGGCTTTACTTTAAATCACGCAAATGATCCAGAGATAGTCTTTCATGGCAGACATCCAGTTCACTGCAAAACACCGACCCACACCCAGCTCTTTTCAAAACTTGCAGCTCTCTGGAAACACACAGACACACACACACACACACACACTGTTTTTAAACTGAAACTAAAAACCTGCAAAATGGTTGACCTGAGCTGAGCTCCATCCACTCTATGACATCACTGTTTTCTTAAAGGTACATTGCTTAAACATCCCTGTCTTAAAGGCACTCTCGCATGACACCTCCCCCCAAGAAAAAAAAACCATCAACTTCAAGATGGTTTCATTTTTCACTTTTGCACCATCCACTAAGAAATGTACACAGTAAATATACTTTTTCATTTAAAAAAAAACAACACATGCAAACAGGTGTAATAATATAGTCCATTTTTCTTTGTTCTTGTTCCTCCAACTGAAATCCTCCCCGAGTGACAGTCTCTTTGAACCAAGTCTCTGCACGATCCATCCATTCCTCTACTCCTCGGCATTTCTCTTCAGAATCAGATACTTTAGTTCAATCTGACCACAGAGCCCCTTGCAATTCTCCAATACAGGAACATTGGTAATCACAGCTTTAGGCAGTCAAATGCCTGTTGAAAGTCCGCTGCCCATTGGAATTTTTTAGGTTTCTTTAGCAAGTCCATCAGTGGTGTAATCATGCCACGAAACCTTTGCACAAATGCTCGATCAAATTCATTCATGCTAAGAAATTTCATTATTTCCCTTCGTCTTGAAGGTATCGAAAACTCCTCAAGGAAAGTGATTCAGGCTTCTCCAAATTCACTTTTGGCTAGGTTCATCACCAAACCCGCCACCTGACGTCGATCGAAGAACTCCATACGATGTTTTAAATGTTCTTTCCATGTCTGGAAGTTGGAAATAAAAGCAGATTGCCCCACTTTTCCATGCAATCCTTCAATGGTGGGACAGGATAAGAGTCCGTTCTTGTAACTGCATTCACCTTTCTATAGTCCACACACAACCGTTGGGTACCATCTGGTTTAGGTACCATCACTATGGGTGAGCTCCATTGGCTGCAACGCACTTCAATTATGCCATTCTTCAGAATACTCTCAATCTCTCTGTTAACCTGTGCCAATTTCAAAGGATTAAGTCTATATGGATGTTGTTTGGTAGGAACAGCATTTCCCACATCTACATCATGTGTAGCCATTTTAGTACTTCCCAATTTATCTCTACAAACTTGCTCACGTGATATCAATAACTCTTTCAGGTCAGTTCATTTTTCCTCTGGAAGGTAACTTAACAATTCATCCCAATTTTTGAGAACATCCTCATTTTCCAATTTAATTTGAGGTATGTCAAATTCACAGTCATCTGGATTTGGTTCGTCACTTTGAGTTAGAATCATTAAAACATCCTTTTTCTCTCCTTCCCTTTCAAAGTACCTTTTAAGCATATTCACATGACACACTCGGTGAGTCTTCCTTCTATCTGGTGTTTTTAACCACATAATTCACCTCACTTAATTTCCTTTCAATCTGATACGGTCCACAAAACCTAGCTTTTAAAGGCTCCCCTACCACTGGTAACAACACTAAAACTTTATCCCCACTGGCAAAACTACGAACTTTGGATTTCTTGTCTGCTACCCGTTTCATCACATTTTGTGCAACTTTCAAATGTTGTCTTGCCTATTCACCTGCTCTATTTAATCGTTCCCTAAAATTTGACACGTAATCCAATCGTGTAATTTCCGATTTCTCAGCCACCAATTTCTCCTTAATCAATTTAAGTGGTCCTCTTACCTCATGACCAAAAATTAGTTCAAAAGGACTAAATTTGGTGGACTCATTAGGTGCATCCCTAATTGCAAACAATACGAATGGAATTCCTTTATCCCAATCCTCTGGATAATCTTGACAATACGCCCTCAACATTGTCTTTAATGTCTGATGCCACCTTTCTAACACTCCCAGTGATTCTGGATGGTACGCAGTTGATTTAAATTGTTTTATTCCTAAGCTATCCATAACTTCTTTGAATAACTTTGAAGTAAAATTTGTTCCTTGATCCGATTGGATTTCTGTGGGTAGTCCATATCTAGTAAAGTATTTAAGTAACTCCTCCACAATCCTTTTAGCTGTAATATTACGTACTGGAATGGCCTCTGGAAACCTAGTAGACATAACCATTACAGTTTTTGTTTTAGGAAGCGGTCCTACACAATCGATTAGGGCCCTTGTAAAATGTTCCACAAATGCGGGAATGGGTATTAAGGGCGCTGGTTTTATCATTGCTTGAGGTTTCCCTATCACTTGACATGTGTGACATGATTGACAAAATTTAACTACATCTTTATGTAGTCCAGGCCAATAAAAATGTTTCTGGATTTTAGCTTGAGTTTTCCTTATTCCCAAATGACCTCCCACTGGTACCTCATGTGCAACTCGCAACACCTCCTTTCTATACCCTCCCGGCAATACTACTTGATGAACCTCTGCCCACTTTTCATCCGCCTGCATATGTACAGGTCTCCATTTTCTCATCAAGACATCATTTTTATGGTAATAACACTCTAGTATACTCTCAGATTCCTCCTCCGTATATGCTTTCTGATATATCCGTTTTATTTCTCCATCTTTCTGTTGTAACTCCGCCAATTTTTCTGAACTAAAATATCCGCCCCATCCTCCACCTGTTCTTGTTCTTTTTCAACCATCTGATCAAAAATTGTTTCTGATAATTGCACTTCAACTTCATCTTCACTCTTTGATTTCTCCTCTTGTCTTAACCTGTGATTTTGCGACCTTGTTACTACACAATCCGGAAAAATCCCAGCATATTCGTCCTTCAACACTTCAGTTGACTGATTTTCCACTGGCTTATCAACCACAGTAGGCATCACTCACACCTGCGATCCAGCTATATCATTGCCCAAGATAAACTGTATTCCTGGACAAGATAGTTTATCTATTACTCCTGCTACCACTTCACCACTCTTCACTGGACTTTCCAATCTTACCTTATATAATGGAACACTACTCCTCTCAGCCTGAATTCCACATATCACCACCTTTTCTGGCAACATTCTTCCCAAACTACATAATTCCTCATCTCTTATCATTAAAGATTGACTAGCCCCTGCATATCTTAAAATTGTGACTTCTTTACCTGCTCCTCCTGATACACATGAGTAAACTTTACCCACACAAGTAAATTCTTTAAAGACATCTGGCACCTTCTTAACAATTACTTCTTGAACAGGCTGTACAATCGTTTGCACCTTGTTCGCTTCCCTTGGGCTTTCTTTTACCACTCTAACAAACCCCACTGTCTTATCCTGTTTTACCACATCAGCCTTCCCAGTGCTTTTCTTCAACCACCAACACTGTGACTTGACATGGCCTAGTTTATTACAGTGAAAACATCTGAAACTTTTCATTTCTTTTCCACCCTCCTGGATTTCTTTTTTAATCTGAGGTACACTCTCTTTATTGTCTCCCATCAGATCACCTTTACCTTTACCACTTGAGTATTTCTCATGTCCCCAGTTCCTATCCCTCACCGGCTGAAACTGATGTTGGAAACCAATCTTTGATTTATGAACTAATTCATAATCATCTGCCATTTCCGCTGTTAATCTCGCAGTTTTAACCCTCTGCTCTTCCACATGAGTTCTCACTACATCAGGAATTGAATTTTTAAACTCCTCCAAAAGTATAATTTCTCTGAGAGCTTCATACGCTTGGTCTATTTTCAAAGCCCTTATCCACCTATCAAAATTACTCTGTTTGAGCCTTTCAAACACCATGTATGTTTGACAAAATTCTTTCCTTAAATTTCTAAACCTTTGTCTGTAAGTTTCAGGCACTAGCTGATATGCACTTAAGATGGATTTCTTCACCTCCTCATACGTTCCAGATACCTCCACCGGTAGTGATGCAAACACTTCGCTAGCTCTACCTACCAGCTTTGTTTGAATCAATAACGCCCACATGTCCTGTGGCCATTTAATTTGTTTAGCTACTTTCTCAAATGAAATGAAAAAGGCTTCCACTTCCTTCTCGTCAAACCTTGGCAATGCTTGGACATATTTAAATAGATTCCCACCAAGCCTTCGACTATGACGCTCTTTCTCACTATCCTCATCACTATCATCCAACTGTACGTCTGCCAATTTTAACTGATTGTCATATTTCATGGCCATTTTCTGAAGTTCAAACTCCCTCTCTTTATCTTTTTGTTCTGCTCAGGCTATTCTTTCTTTTCTCCTTTCTTCTCACTCCTTTTCTTTTTCCTCTCTCTCTCCCTTTCTCTTTCTTTTTCCTCTCTCTCACTCTCGTATTCCAGCCACTTTAATTCTTTCTGATGTTCCATTTGTTTAATTTGCAACTGAATTTTTGCCATTTCCAATGAGTCAAACTCAATCTCAGGCAACTTTAAATGCTTAATCACTGCCATAATTACCTCATCTTTTCGCAGGTAAATTCTATCAGGTAAGGTGAACTGCAATGTTCTTGCCAAATCTAACAGTCTGCGTTTCGTTTCTGTCCGTAAAGTACTAGGTGTGACATTCTCCACCCCCAAAAACTTCTGAGCCTCTGAAAGAGCCATTGTTCATAACACTCTCCCGACTTAAACTAAAATACCACACCGGAAAAGCAACAATCCTTCACTGTCTTTAAGTTCACAAAAGCTAATCCAATAGATAGACTTTTATCCCCCTCGAGCCCCCAATTGTTATGAGCGAGGCTTTTCAGAACCCCAAAATGTATCATGGAGTTCAACCAACCTCTCCCTTTAATGGATTTGTTGCTTTACCGAGCACATGGCTTTTTCCCTAAACAAAACACTGTTTATTCCATGAACTCAACTGAACATCTTAAATAAGCATTGGATCTCTTAACACCCCTTACTTCAAAGGTAACTCAGAAAATATTGCAACAATAAATAATTCCTCAAAATGTTCCTTCAAACTTCCAAAAGACTTAACACCTTTAAACAAAATCACATCAGGTTAAACACTTTACTTTAAATCACCCAAATGATCCAGAGATAATCCTTCATGGCAGACATCCAGTTCACTGCAAAACACAGACTCACACCCAGCTCTTTTCAAAACTTGCAGCTCTCTGGAAACACACAGACACACACACATGCTGTTTTTAAACTGAAACTAAAAACCTGCAAAATGGCTGACCTGAGCTGAGCTCCACCCACTCTATGACATCACTGTTTTCTTAAAGGTACATTGCTTAAACATCACTGTCTTAAAGGCACTCTCGCATGACACATCCTAACAGCACTGTGGGTATGCCTGCACCACATGAACTGCAGCGGTTCAAGAAAGCAGCTCACCGCCATCTTCTCAAGGGGAAATAGGGATGGGCAATGAATTCCGGCCTAGCCAGTGACGCCCACATCCGCTCGACTAAAAAAAATATTTGCACACTCAATGTAATATACAATGACCTCAAGTCAAAAGAATTGCAATGAAATGAATTTACAGAATGTAGTTGCTGGTTGTCTTTCATTTTGTGACTCAGTGCGGTTAACTGAGAAACTATTTGTTGTTTATGTCTATTACACTTCCAATCTCAAACAGGAGACTTTGCATCTTCCTGTTCTGATATTTTCCATGTATTTATGGTGAACTTTCAGCAGCTTTCCAAAGTTGTTAGCTTTAATTATTCTTTAACAGGAGTAGGCCATTCTGCCCTCAAGCCCGTTTTGTTATTCATGCTAATCTGAATGTTAACTCCACTTATTCACCTTGGTTCTGTAATCCCGAATACCCTTGCCACACAGAACAACTATTAACCTCAATTTGGAAATGTTCGATTCACTCAGCAGTTTTTTGGCGAGACAGAATGTTCCGGATTTCCACTACCCATTGTGGGAAGAAGTGCTTCCTGATATCACCAATGACCTGCAGAATGTTAGTCAGTCTTGCTCAGTACAGGCCATTTGGTCCATCGTGCCTATCCTAGCGCTTTGAAACAGCAACTCAAATAGTCCCACTGCTCTGATCTTTCCCCATAGCTCTGTAAATATTCTCTCTTCAAATACTGATCCAATTCCCTTTTGAAAGTTACAGTTGAATCTGCTGTCATCAGTCTGTTCATTCTACATCATGAATACTTGCTGTATGCAAACTGCTTTCCTCATCGCCTCTGGTTCCTTCACCAGGTATTTTACAAGTGTATTCCCTGGCTATCCTTCTGCGGTGAAAACACTCCTCCTCCATAATTGATCAAAACCTTTCATGGGTGAAATGCTCCGTAATCGGCGCGATGTCCGCCGACCGATGCCAAAAATGGCGCAAATCAGTCCGGCATCGCGCCGCCCCAAAGGTGCGGAATCCTCCGCATCTTGAGCGGCCGAGCCCTAACCTTGAGGGGCTAGGCCTGCGCCGGACTGATTTCCGCCCCGCCAGCTGGCGGGAAAGGCCTTTGGTGCCCCGCCAGCTGGCGCGGAAATGACATTGCCGGGCGGCGCATGCGCGAGAGCGTCAGCGGCCGCTCACGGCATCCCCGCGCATGCGCAGTGGAGGGGGTCTCTTCCGCCTTTGCCATGGTGGAGACCATGACGAAGGCGGAAGGAAAAGAGTGCCCCCACGGCACAGGCCCGCCTGCAGATCGGTGGGCCCCGATCACGGGCCAGGCCATCGTGGGGGCACCCCCTGAGGCCAGATCGCCCCACGCCCCCCCAGGACCCCGGAGCCCGCCCACGCCGCCTTGTCCCGCCGGTAAGAGAGGTGGTTTAATCCACGCCGGCAGGACAGGCATTCCAGCAGCGGGACTTCGGCCCATCCGGACCGGAGAATCGCCGGGGGGGTCCCGCCAACCGGCACGGCGCGATTCCCGCCCCCGACGAATCTCCGGTGCTGGAGAATTCGGCAACCGGCGGGGGCGGGATTCACGCCAGCCCCCGGCGATTCTCCGACCCGGTGGGGGGGTCAGAGAATCCCGCCCCATGTTTTTGAACACGTCAATTAAATCTTCCCTTTATTTGTTCTAAGTAGAAATTGTCAACTTTTCCAGTCTTTCAACAGAACTTGCATACCTGGTATGGGTGTATTCTCCCATCTCTTCAATGAGTGTTCAGCAAATCAAAAATTAGATTGGTTTTGAACCTGAATTGGTGTCGCCTCATATATCACATTAGGCCTCGATTTACATAACCAATTGCAAATACTGCATATGAAATCAGTGTTGGAGGGATGGGTGGTGAAACTGAGCTGGATTTTTCGCCACCCACCGCCGTAACAGAGTTCCCAATGTGGTGGATGTGGCCAGTCAGCTGGGTTTTAAAACCCTCAGACATCTGATTCATTCATCTCCCTTTGATATTGATTTTACAAGGCTGTGGTTGACAGTTTCCATACACACACACCTGTCAGCATTGTTCAATTCAGCTCCCTTCATGCTTGAGTGACTTTGAGATAGTCAGCTGTGAAACAAACTGCAATGTTTATAAACATTTAGCTTTGATTGACAGCTCCTGGACCACATCAAAGAGAGTTAAGTGCTCTCCATTCATTTCCCCTCATGGTTTAGTGTCTTTGAAGTAGTCAGCAGTGAAACTAACAGAAAGTGCTCAACTCTCTGGGGGTGCTTACAAACAGGGATCTCTTTTCTGGTGGGCTTCCAGACAGTACTCTCTCTTCTGGGGGTGGGGTCTCTTTAATTAGAGGGTCTCTTTAAATAAGGGGTCTCTGTGGGGGGTGCTCTCTTTAATAATCGTCACTGCAGGAGCTCCTCAGGCTAGTATCCTAGGCCCTACCATATTCAGCTGCTTCATCAACGACCTCCCTTCCATCATAAAGTCAGAAGTGGGGATGTTTGCGGATGACTGCACAATGTTCAGCACCATTCACGACTCCTCAGATAATGAAGCAGTCCATGTCCAAATGCAGCAAGACCTGGACAATATCCAGGCTTGGGCTGACAAGTGGCAAGTTACATTCATGTCACACAAGTGCCAGGCAATGACCATCTCCAATGATTCGAACCCGGGTCCTCAGTACTGCAGTCCCAGTGCTACCCACTGCGTTACATGCCGCCCGAACAGTGGGCGCACCTGCACCTCAAGGGCTGCAGCGGTTCAAGAAGGCAATTTACCACCAGCTTCTGAAAGGCAACTTGGGATGGGCAATTAATGCTGGCCTAACCAACGATGCCCACATCCCGTAAATGATTGAAGAAAAGGTTAGGGAGTCTCTGGTGGGAGAGGTGGTGGGAGCGTTGGGTCACCGCTTTATTGATGGGCAAGGGGGGACAGGGGGTGACCCAGAAAATCCCAGGGGGTCTGAATTGCACTGCGGGGTGGGGGGAGTCGCTGAATTGTATTGCGAGGGAGAGGAGGGCCCAGCCATGGGACGTCGCTATTGGGTCCCACCTCAAAATGGAGGCCCCAGAGCGGATTTCCCAAGGGAATCCCACACAATCCTCAGCATGCAAAAATTTACATAGCTGAGGATTGGGAATCGCTTCCTGATTTGCACTCCCAGGTGCAATTCATCTCAGGCGGGAGAGTATAGTCTCCCAATGGAGAATGCTGCCCATTATCTTTGTGCTGTGCTCTCTTGTCATGAAGACATTTCATTCTGTTCTCCTCAAAAGTCAAAATCACTTAATGACAAAGATGTGGTGACTTGAGACAAACACTGGAGGCTTCCAGTAGTTAACAAAGGGTTTATTGAGGAAAGGCTAAGACAAATAAGTCACAGGCACAGAACACTATAGAACAGGTGTGATCTCTTCGTCACCAGGGTCCACTCTACCTGGGTCTTGCTCTCAGGGCCCCATGCAAACTTGTTATTGGCTGGGGCTTGCATGCTCCCACGTGATTGGCCTGAGCTGGTCACGTGTCTGACCCACCCCATTAAAGAGGCCCGCTACCAAATCGCTCCCCCTTTAAGTCTCTTACTACAACCTACACAAAAATCTATGTACAAAGTCTACAAACATTACAAGAGATAACAGGGGAAAGCGAGGTCATCAAAATGTCAATAGGTCCCGAGACCTCCGGGTCCTCCTGGACCTCCAGAGTCCACCCACAGGCTCGGGTCATTCCTCTGCACAGACCACTGACTCTTCTAGGAGGCCTGACTTGCCTCCACCCTCCCCATCAAATTAGGAAACACGAGATCCAACTGTTTTCAGGCTATGGCTCATTAGCTCAGCAGGTGTGACCCTTGTGGTGACGTGAGGGGTTGAGTTAAACGACTACAAAAAAATTGGCAGAGTGGCTTGTCAGATTGTTTCCGCCTTACATTCTTGAACATCTGAACAACCCTCTTGGCCAAACCATTAGATACCAGGTGGTATGGAACCATCCTCCTGTGTTGTATGCCATTGGCATGTGCAAAAACCTGAAAGTCATTGCCTGGAGGAGAGGTGCTGTTGTCCGACATAATGGTCTCCAGAAGTCTATGAATAGCGACCACTTGACGCAAGGCATCCACCATGGCCCCAGGTCTATGGACGTCCTGAGAATGGCTGACGGAGGCAGGGACTGCTGTGATTGACATTGCTGTACCAATTCTTCAATGGCTTTATCTATGCCGGTGTTTATGTAGTCTGGGGCTGTTTAGCACAGGGCTAAATCGCTGGCTTTGAAAGCAGACCAAGGCAGGCCAGCAGCACGGTTCATTTCCCGTAACAGCCTCCCTGAACAGGCGCCAGAATGTGGTGACTAGAGGCTTTTCACAGTAACTTCATTTGAAGCCTACTTGTGACAATAAGCGATTTTCATTTCATTTTCATTTCATGTAGTTACATTGTCTACCTTGTGTTGCCCTATTATGTATTTCTTTCATTTCATTTTCTTTTCATGTACTTAATGATCTGTTGAGCTGCTCACAGAAAAATACCTCGGTACACGTGACAAAAAACAAAATCCAAAATCCAAATCTATGCTTGGTCACCAGTTTAACATAGAATTTACAGTGCAGAAGGACGCCATTCGGCCCATTGAGTCTGCACCGGCTCTTGGAAAGAGCACCCTACCCAAGGTCAACACCTCCACCCTATCCCCACAACCCAGCAACCCAACCCAACACTAAGGGCAATGTTGGACACTAAGGGCAATTTATCATGGCCAATCCACCTAACCCGCACATCTTTGGACTGTGGGAGGAAACCGGAGCACCCGGAGGAAACCCACGCACACACGGGGAGGATGTGCAGACTCCGCACAGACAGTGACCCAAGCCGGAATCGAACCTGGGACCCTGGAGCTGTGAAGCAATTGTGCTGTCCACAATGCTACCGTGCTGCCCTCAGATGCAGCTGTGTACCAACATCTTCACCTTTGTTTACCCTTGGTGGGCACCATGCAGCACCTGTCATCGGGGACCCCTGGCAGGAGGGGAATGACTATCCGTGGTCCCCATAAAATCTCACCATCCTCGCATGTCAACACACCGTGACGGCTGATATAGGGCCTTAGTTGCTCAGATTTCTCATAGTGCCACCCGGTCCCTCATGGGCCACCCGGTCTACATTATTCTCTTCACGTTTGATCGTATGGGTCTCTCTGGGTCCAGTTACAAATATGTCCAGTTGACACTGGCAGTATGTCTAGGTAGTCCAAAGCCAATACCATCTCCTGGGTTACTGGTGGTGGCAGGACGCTCTTCGGCAGGTGCGTCAGCTCAATGCATCTCCATTGGAAATCTGCGTGCCAGGCCGATGCTGGAAAATATAATTGTAGGCTGCCAACAGCATCGAATACCTACAGTATAGGAAAAGGTCATTCTGTCCATCAAGTCTGCACTGACCCTCTGAAAGAGCACTTTACCTAAGCCTGCCGCCCGCCCCCCCCCCCCCCCCCCTTAAACCCGTGCATTTATCATGGCCAATCTACCTGACCTGCACATCTTTGGACTGTGGGAGGAAACCAGAGCATTTGGATGAAACCCACGCAGACACAGGGAGACATGAAAACTCCACATAGTCAGCCACCCAAGGCTGATATTGAGCACGTGTGTCTGGCGTAGTGAGGCAGCAGTGCTAACCACTGTGACACCGTGCCAACCACAAGGAACAACGTTGCACCCTAGCCGAGGCTATTGAAGGTACAGGCTTTTCTTTCCTTAAAAGTCCCAGTAGTCCTTTATGGTCGGTGACTACGTCGTCCATATACATATTGATGGAATTTCTCCACACTATATATGATGGCTAAGCCCTCTTTCTTGATCTAGCCCTGATTCTGCTCTGTTTCTGAAAGGGTCCTTGAGGTAAAAGCGATAGGGCGCTTAGAACCATCTCCCAACTTGTAGGTTAATACTGCCCCTACACAGTGAGGGAACACATCACATGTGAGCATGATCGATTTCCCAGGGTCAAAGTGAACCATGAGATTTGAGGACAGTGATGCTTGCTTTACCACTCAAAAACCTTCCTCTTCCTCACTCCATTGCCACCGTTGATGTTTCTTTAGCAGCTGTAATGGTGCCCATGTTGTGGCTAAATTCAAAAAGAATCTTCCATAATAATTTACCATTGTGATGGATGTAGGAATTTGGTGCAGTAAGGGTTAAAAGCCTAGGTTAGTGTGTGTGTGACTACTGCAGTAATTGTTTTGAAAATCCTGGTTTGAAAGACAGTTAGGCCTTTTGGAGACAGAGGTGCAATTAAAACATCGTAAAAGTAAGATCATCAGTCATTCCAATCATGTATATCGTTTATCTGAAGTTGGGCTAATGGAATTTTGTTTCTAGAAAGAAGGGTCCCTGAGGAGCAGATAATGGCCTGAGTAAGATGATGTGGATAATGGAAGGAGCCAAGGACTGAAACAGACACGTGTTGAGTTTCAGTTTCTGGAAAAAGGCAGTTTAGATTGAGATGTGGGTGACATGGTGGCACAATAGCTAGCACTGCTCCTTCACAGAGACAGGTGTTGCCACTTTATTATCAAACCACAAGCAGCGAGTATGTTTCTTGTATTGCCCAAATGACCACACAACCAGTATGTTAGTTCAAAGACAGTTCATTATTAAACACAAGACTTATCTCTCTGTGCAATGATACACGTGGCTGCGCACTAAACTACACCTGTCAACTAAGATGACCTTTACTTAACTTCTGGATGACCGGCTCTGTCCGTGTAGATAAGGCCTTTATCTGAGTCCCCACGTGTGTCGGCTGAAAATCGTCAGGTTCGTCTCGGCTGCGGCTCGTCTCTCTCTCTCAGGTAGCGATCGCGGGTCTTGAACTTGGCTGGTCGTTTTGCTGCGATTGGTGTGAGCATAGGCCGGTCCCAAAAGAGGCCGATCTCTAGTGCACAGGGCTTCTTATCCTTCTTCTCTTTCGCGCCCTTTTGGCCAGGGTTAATTCAGGATCCAATGGATCGATAGGGTCTTGATCACTCTGATCAACACTGGCCAATTAGGGGCGGGTACCTTTATGGCTAGGCGGGTCCGAGTCATTATTGTTCCAAGTGTGTTGTCCTTTCCAAATAAGGGGAGGTGGCGCCGGAAAGTCTGCTACTGCTGCTATTTCTTAATTTGAGTCTATTGTCCTGGGGAAATCGGTGATTGACCTTTAACAGGTGCAAGTTTCAATTCAATCATGTTTTCCTTTGCTCAATACACAGGGGCTGTGTACTGTCTGTGTCCTGACTTGACCACAATTCCCTTTATCCTTTGCGGGCAGCCATTTTAGATGGCCACACAGGACCCTGGTTCAATTCCGGTCTTGGATGACTGTATGATGTTTGCATGTTCTCCCACTGTCTGCATGGGTTTCCTCCGGGTGCTCCTGTTTCCTCCCACAGTCCAAAGATATGCAGGTTAAGTGGATTGGCCATCTTAGTGTGCAAGGATGTACAGATTAGGTGGGGTTAGGGGGATAGGGCGGGGAGTGGCCCAGATAAGGTGCTCTTTCAGAGAGTTAGTGCAGACTTGATGGGCTGAATGGCCTCCTTCTGAACTGTAGGTATTCTATGTTCTCTGTGAACAGACAAGCATCCTTTTGCCAAATGCTGGAAAGTTAAACAATAGTCTGACACAGGCAGGAATCTGAAAGCTTTCTGAAAACTGAAGGATCTCTCTCTCAAAATGGTTTATCCAAGACATCCCAATAAAGCAAGTATTCCTGGGTCGGTTAACTATATTTAAATGGGGATTCTGACCTGAGATGGGTTTTGCTTGAGTGAAGATAAAATATAGCAGTTAGGATTGCCTGCCAAACTCTTAGCTCTTTATTGGTAGGTAATGGTCATTTTCATCAGGAACAGGAAGATAAATCATGAACCCTGCTGCTTCTCCTGTTTCCAGACCCTTTATTTCCCCCTCCCACATTTTAACCCATCCAGGTGGCTCCCTAAAATTAGATCCCTAATCCATGCTGTGTCAGATGTGGGTCTGTGGGTAGAGCTTTTTCCTGAGTCAAAAGACTGGGTTCAAACCCCACTCCAAGACTTCAGCAAGCCTGAAACTCGAGTACTGAGCAAGCACTGTGCTGTATGTGATGTGGGGCTGGATTTTCCGTGTGTCCCAGTGGTCCACCATTGGCTGAGAGTTGTCTTCCAGTCCCGCAGCTGTCAATAGAGTTTCCCATTGTACCTACCCTCTGCCGCCAGGGGACCCGCAGCAGGTATATCGCCATTGGCGGGACCCAATGGCGATGTCTCTGCTGCTGGAACACCCCACTGGCAGGAATGGCCATGAAATACCATCCATCGCCTTTCAGGTGACAGATAAAACGAAGGCCCTGTTTGCTGACCCATGTGCACATAAAATATTAATCTGCACTTTTTCAAAGTAGAGTGGAAGGGGCTGCACCGTTGGGGGTGCTGGGTGGGATGGGGGATGCGGGAAGTCAGGAGGGGGAAGATATGGTTCTCCTAAGTGTCTTGAGTATTTACCCTCAACATAACAAAAACAGATCACTGGATCATCCTCTCATTACTGTTTCTGAGAGCTTGCGGTGAAAATTTTCTTCATTGCAATAGGGACTACACTCCAAAAGTTACTTTACTGTCTGCAAAACGCCTTCAGATGCCCTGAGGTTGTGCCAAGTGCCCGTTTAATGTCCGCCTTTTCTTGAATTATGTTTTATTCATTCACAGGATGTGGGCGTAGCTGGCTAGACCCAGTATTTATTGTCCATTCCTTATTGGCCTTGAAAAGGTGGTTATGAGCTGCCTTCTTGAACCGCTACAGTCCATGTGGTGTAGGTACACCCACTATGCTGTTAGGGAGGGAGTTCCAAGATTTTGCCTCAGCGACAGTGAAGGGACTGCGATCTATTTCCAAGTCAGGGTGGAGAGTGTCTTGGAAGGAAACCTCCAGGTGGTGATGTTTCCAGGCATCTGCTGCCCTTGTCCTTCTAGGTGGTAGTGGTCATGGGTTTGGCAGGTGAAGGAACGGATGATATATTTCAAGTCAGGCGGCTGAATATGAGAAAATCTATTTTAAGACAAAAATGGCAGCTTGTTTGTCCTGCTGTGTTCAGGACTATATTGGGCCCCCTCTGTAGATCCTTCAGGGTCCTTAAAGGGGTGGTTGAAGGCCAACGCCAAATAGATACCTTTCTTAAAATACTTCCCTATTCATTGACCGCCTTACCAATATTGCAGGTCACCGCCAACACCCTCTCTCCCAGCCATCTTGTGTTGCCTATCCTCTGGGATTATCCTGGAGTCTCCGGGAATTCTGCTGGATACAGCTGCCGTCAACCAAGGAGAGTAAAAAAAAACAACTGAAGCATTAAAAATGGTGCACTTTTCACATTTTCCTTGAATTATTTTGTTTATTAGTCATAAAAGTATTTGAATAGATGTAAAAAAGCAATTTGACCAGGCTGAGTAGTTGGAGGCAGAAGGTCATGTGATGAAACCTTCAGGAATACACTCAGCCAGGGTTGGCAACCTCACTAAGGGCCTACTTTGGGACTGGATCTGAGGCCCAATTTCAACAGCTGGGAACATAATATTTACTTGCGATTATCATTTTTACTAATCTCAAGACAAAATTCTCCTTTTAATTGGTTGAAGTGCTGCTTGTGAGGCATCTGTGTGAAGAACATTTCACCTTGGCGGGTTCCATTGCAACAACTGGGTTTGAATAGTAAATTCTAAAATAACCAGTGATAAAAGGCAGTCAAATACTTGGAACCTGCAGATGTTACTCGGCTCCTGTGTGACCTCTCGGCACTCAGATTGATTTACCAGAGTCTGAAATTCTATTGCCGCAATCAAATCTCAGTAACTTTTACAAGGAGAGAATGATTGGGATCAAATCAATGGAAAAGGTGCTTTGGTCAATCAGAGAATTCAATTGGCTTCATGAAGTAGTGGTCATCGGGGCCTGCTGTGGTTTGATGAGGAAAGAGGACCAGAAGAATAAAGAAACAGGTTCGGAGATTTCAAATATTAATCTTTCACCGTAAGTGTCTGCATTTAAAACGGAACGAGATAAGTATTTGAAAAGGGAAGATGTTAAGGGTGAAGGAGAGGCAAATGGGATCAGTGAAGGTGAAGAGAATAATTCAACACACTGCCACCTGCAAAATAAGGCCCAGGGCCTCTGCCATATTGGCTCAGTTGTCATGTAGGCACCCAGAGCATCTGCTTGATTAGGTTTCTTAAGTATGCAAATCAGGGTTTGTGGCAGCCTAAATGTGAGATTCGGAGCTTGTGGAGTGCAAGCTATGTGCCAGGTCAGGGGCGGCCTTACTAGTGGCCTTTCAATATTCCCCCGGAGGCCTTTCAAATGAAGATGCTGAGAATGAGATGCACTGGGCTCTGCTGGGCCCACAGATGTTCTGGGCCCTGCCGCCAACAAGCCTGAGGGGTCCCTCATCGACCAGGCCACCCCACCCCAGATTTGTCAGTTGGTTCTCTTTGAGAATTTTCCTTGCCCTCCACCCCCAGCAAGGGGGGGGGGTACCCGGTAACTCAATCTGAGCATACAGAGGTCACACAGGAGCTGAGTAACATCTTCTTCTTCAGCCGATCTGCAGGTTCCAAGGCACCCACAGCTCAACCGTGGCATTCAAGTGCAGCCTGGAGCTGAATTGGTCTCCAGCTGGCACTGTTCTGCACCGGCAACGCATTATGATGTGTTTTATATCATCTGCTGGGTATGGGATAATCTTCTGACTACGCTCGCAGCTGGGGTCCTTGTCTGCTGGGAGGGCATTTTTGAAAATTCAGGAGCGCACTGTGTTCAAGTTCCCGATTGTTCATCTGAACAAGTAGAAACTTGTGGACAACGTGCACAGTCTTGAATATCTGGGAGCTGTCTCTGTGAATGAGACTCACAGCTGGTAACACTGCCAGAACATTTCAACGAAAGGCCATCTTCAGTTGAGTTCATTAAAACGCCGTTTCCCCTTATGTAGCCCATTTGAATTATTCCTGAATGATTGGCAACATACTGGATAACAGATGGAACATAGGATCAGGAGTAGGTCATTCAACTCCTCGAGCTCGTTTCTTCATTCAGTTATATCACAGCAGATTAATGTAGTGGGCACCACAAACATTAACAGAACAAATAGTGCAAAAGCAATGGAGGAACAAATCTGCAGACAAATTCAGCGAGATGCAAAAACTATCCTAGTGCAGACTTTGAAAATAATTGCCTTTGGGGCAAAGCAAAAGTGGAATTCCTGAAATGTGTACAAGAGAACTTTCTCGATCTGTGTGTTTCCAGATCCATGGGAAAGGGTGAAACAGTGGGGCGAGTTCTGGTGAGTGAAAAGGGGAAAGTGGAGTATCTTTCAGATGGGTGAGAATATGGAAACAGTAATCACAACATCATGTAACTGAGAATAGTTCTGGAAAAGCACAAAGAAAAATCAAGTATGAAAAGCATAAGTCAGAAGTGTGATGGAATACTCTCCACTTGCCTGGATGATTACAGCCCCAACAACACTCAAGAAGCTCAACACTATCCAGGACAAAGCAGTCCTGCTTTATTGGCACCTCATCCACCACCATTCACTCCCTCCACCACCGACACACAGTAGAAGCCATGTGTACCATCGGCAAGATGCTGCAACAACTCACCGAGGCTCCTTAAAAAGTATATTCCAAACCTGTGCCCTCTACCATCTAGAAGGACAAGGGCAGCAGATACATGGGGACACCACCACCTGGAATTTCCCCTTCAAGCTACTCACCATCCTGACTATGTCCTTTAGGGAAGGAAATCTGCCATCCTTACCTGGTCTGGCCCACATATGACTCCAGACCGACAGAAATGTGATTGATTCTTAAATGCCATCTGAAATTACCTAGCAAGCTATTAATAATAATAATCGCTTATTGTCACAAGTAGGCTTCAATGAAGTTACTGTGAAAAGCCCACAGTCGCCACATTCCGGCGCCTGTTCGGGGAGGCTGGTACGGGAATTGAACCCGTGCTGCTGCCTTGTTCTGCACTGCAAGCCAGCTGTTTAGCCCACTGTACTAAACCAGTTGTAGAAACTGCTAGAAAGCCAATAAAGAAAGAAACCAGGCAAATCACTTGGCACTGGAACCAGGCACTGGAAACCACAACGGCAAACCCAGCCCTGTCAATCCTGCAAAGTTCTCCTTCCTAACATCTGGGGCGGTATGCCAAACTTGGGAGAGCTGTCTCACTGGATAGTCAAGCAACAGCCTGACATAGTCATCCTCACAGAATCATACTTTACAGACAATGTCCAAGACACCACGATCACCATTCCTGGGTATGCCCTGCCTCACCGGCAGCGGTATATAGTTGGAAGGAAGTTGCCCTGGGAGTCCTCAACATCGATTCTGGACCACATGAAGCCTCATGGCATAAGGGTATCATGGACAAGGAAATCTCCTGTTGATTACCATGTATCGGGCCCCCTCAATTGATGAATCAGTACTCCTCCATATTGAATACAACTTGTAGGAAGCACTGAGGGTGGCGAGGTTGCAAAATGTACTCTGGGTGGGGACTTCAATGTCCTTCACCAAGAGTGGCTCTGTAGCACCACTACTGACCGAGCTCCTAAAGACATAACTCTTAGACCGGGACTGCGGTAGGTGGTGAGGGACCCAACAAGAGAGAAAATGGTACTTTTTTTTCTTTTTATAAATTTAGAGTACCCAATTAATTTTTTCCAATGAAGGGATAATTTAGCGTGGCCAATCCACCGACCCTGCACATCTTTGGGTTGTGAGGTTGAAACCCAAACAAGCACGGGGAGAATGTGCAAACTCCACACGGACAGTGACCCAGGGCCAGGATCGAACCTGGGACCTCGGCGTCTTGAGGCAGCAGTGTTAACCACTGTGTTACCGTGCTGCCCAGAAAAATGGTACTTGACCTCATCCTCACTTACCTGCCTGCTACAGATGCATCTGACCATGGCAGTATTGGTGGAAGTGACTACTGCACAGACCTTGTAGACACAAAGTTTCAACTTCACATTGAGGATACTCTCCATCGTGTTGTGTGACACTACTATCATGCTGAATGGGATAGATTTAGAACAGATTTAGCCACTCAAGACTGGGCATCGATGAGGCACTGTGGGCCATCAGCAGCAGCAGAATTGTACTCAACCACAATCTGCAACCTCATGGCCTGGCTTATCCCCCACTCTACCATTACCACCAAGCCAGGGGATCAACCCTGGTTCAATGAAGAGTGCAGGAGAGCATGCCAGGAGAAGCACCAGGCATACCAAAAAATAAGGTGTAAACCTGGTGAAACGACAGCATAAAGGTACTGCAGGCCAAACAACATTAGCAGCAAGCAACAGATGGAGCTAAGCGACCCCACAACCAGTGGATTAGATCTAAGCTCTGCAGTCCTACCACATCCAGTTATGAGTGGTGCCGGACAATTACACACCTGACAGGCGACTGCAGCCCCCAATTCTCAATGATGTGGGAGCCCAGTGCATCAGCACAAAAGACAAGGCTAAAGTTTTTGCAACCATCTTCAGCAAGAAATGCTAAGTGGATGATCCAATTCTGTTTCCTCTGTAGGTCCCCAGCATCACAGATGCCAGTCTTCAGCCAATTCAATTCACTCCACATGATAGCAAGAAAGGCTGAAGACATTGGATACTGCAAAGGCTATGGGCCCTGACAATATTTTGATGACTTGTGCTCCAGAACTTGTCATGACCCTAGCTAGGCACGTTGTTCCAGTACAGCGACAACATTGTCATCTCCTTTTGATCAGTAAAGTGATGCTGTGGAGATGCCGGCGTTGGATGGGGTGGGCGCAGTAAGAAGTCTCACAACACTAGGTTAAAGTTCAACAGTTTTATTTGAAATCACAAGCTTTCGGTGCACTGCTCCTCCATCAGGTGAAGTGGAGGAAGGTTCACAATCACAGCATATATAGGAGATACACATATTGCAAGATAATTACAGATTGGAATGTGAAGAATGGTTGGAATGTGAGTCTTTACAGGTAAACAAATCTTTACAGGAACAGACAGTACGAGGGGGGTGAGGGATAATCACAGGTAATCGAGGTGTGAATTGTCTCGAGCCAGGATAGTCAGTAGGATTCTGCAAACCCAGGCAGTATGGTGAGGGTTACGTGTAATGTGAACCTGAGATCCCGGTTGAGGCTGTCATCATGCGTGTGGAACTTGGCTACCAGATTCCGTGTTGTTGTGCGCCTTGAAAGCCGCTTGGAGAATGTTTACCCGAAGATCGGAGGCTGAATGTCCTTGATTGGAGAAGTGTTCTCCGACTGGAAGGGAACAGTCCTGCCTGGCGATTGTTGCGCAGTGTCCATTCATTTGTTGTCATAGCGTCTGCATGGTCTTGCCGATGTACCATGCCTTCGGATATCCTTTCCTGCAGCGTATGAAGTAGACAACGTTGGCCGAGTCACATGAGTATGTACCGTCTACCTGGTGGGTGGTGTTCTCACATGTGATGGTAGCATCCATCTCGATGACCGGCATGTCTTGCAGAGGTTGTCGTGGCCGGGTTGCGTGGTGGCGTGGTCGCTGTTCTCCTGAAGGCTAGGTAATTTGTTGCAAACAATGGTCTGTTTAACGTTAGGTGGTTGTTTGAAGGCAAGTAGTGGGAGTGTGGTGACGGCCCACATGTCGATGACATGTTGAAGGCTCCGAAGGGATGGGCGGGTACATAGGAACAGGAGTAGGCCATTCAGCCCATCGAGCCTGCTCCGCCAATCATGGCTGATCAGACACTTCAATGCTTTTTACTCACACTATTCCATAACCCTTTATGTTATTGTTAATCAGAAATCTGTCAAGCTCTGCTTTAAACGTACACAATGATTGAGCTTCCACAGCCCTCTGTGTAAATAAATTTATCCTCATCTTGGTCCTAAGTAGCATCCCCCTTATTTTGAAATTGTGTAGCCTGGTTATAGACTCCCCAAGGGGAAACATCTTATCTGTATCTACCCTTTCTATTCCTTTAAGTATTCTGTAGGTTTCAATGAGATCATGTCTTATTACATAGAACATAGAACATAGAACGATACAGCGCAGTACAGGCTCTTCGGCCCACGATGTTGCACCGAAACAAAAGCCATCTAACCTACACTATGCCATTATCATCCATATGTTTATCCAATAAACTTTTAAATGCCTTCAATGTTGGCGAGTTCACGACTGTAGCAGGTAGGGCATTCCACGGCCTCATTACTCTTTGCGTAAAGAAGCTACCTCTGACCTCTGTCCTATATCTATTACCCCTCAGTTTAAAGCTATGTCCCCTCGTGCCAGCCATTTCCATCCGCGGGAGAAGGCTCTCACTGTCCACCCTATCCAACCCCCTGATCATTTTGTATGCCTCTATTAAGTCTCCTCTTAACCTTCTTCTCTCCAACGAAAACAACCTCAAGTCCATCAGCCTTTCCTCATAAGATTTTCCCTCCATACCAGGCAACATCCTAGTAAATCTCCTCTGCACCCGCTCCAAAGCCTCCACGTCCTTCCTATAATGCGGTGACCAGAACTGTACGCAATACTCCAAATGCGGCCGTACCAGAGTTCTGTACAGCTGCAACATGACCTCCTGACTCCGGAACTCAATCCCTCTACCAATAAAGGCCAACACTCCATAGGCCTTCTTCACAAACCTATCAACCTGGGTGGCAACTTTCAGGGATCTATGTACATGGACACCTAGATCCCTCTGCTCATCCACACTTCCAAGAACTTTACCATTAGCCAAATATTCCGCATTCCTGTTATTCCTTCCAAAGTGAATCACCTCACACTTCTCTACATTAAACTCCATTTGCCACCTCTCAGCCCAGCTCTGCAGCTTATCTATATCCCTCTGTAACCTGCTACATCCTTCCACACTATCGACAACACCACCGACTTTAGTATCGTCTGCAAATTTACTCACCCACCCTTCTGCGCCTTCCTCTAGGTCATTGATAAAAATGACGAACAGCAACGGCCCCAGAACAGATCCTTGTGGTACTCCATTTGTAACTGAACTCCATTCTGAACATTTCCCATCAACCACCACCCTCTGTCTTCTTTCAGCTAGCCAATTTCTGATCCACATCTCTAAATCACCCTAAATCCCCAGCCTCCGTATTTTCTGCAATAGCCTACCGTGGGGAACCTTATCAAACGCTTTGCTGAAATCCATATACACCACATCAACTGCTCTACCCTCGTCTACCTGTTCAGTCACCTTCTCAAAGAACTCGATAAGGTTTGTGAGGCATGACCTACCCTTTACAAAGCCATGCTGACTATCCCTGATCATATTATTCCTATCTAGATGATTATAAATCTTGTCTCTGAAAATCCCCTCCAAGACTTTACCCACTACAGACGTGAGGCTCACCGGTCTATAGTTGCCGGGGTTGTCTCTGCTCCCCTTTTTGAACAAAGGGACCACATTTGCTATCCTCCAGTCCTCTGGCATTATTCCTGTAGCCAATGATGACATAAAAATCAAAGCCAAAGGTCCAGCAATCTCTTCCCTGGCCTCCCAGAGAATCCTAGGATAAATCCCACCAGGCCCCGGGGACTTATCTATTTTCAGCCTGTCCAGAATTGCCAACACCTCTTCCCTACGTACCTCAATGCCATCTATTCTATTAGCCTGGGTCTCAGCATTCTCCTCCACAACATTATCTTTTTCCTGAGTGAATACTGACGAAAAATATTCATTTAGTATCTCGCCGATCTCTTCAGACTCCACACACAACTTCCCATCCCTGTCCTTGACTGGTCCTACTCTTACCCTAGTCATTCGCTTATTCCTGACATACCTGTAGAAAGCTTTTGGGTTTTCCTTGATCCTACCTGCCAAATACTTCTCATGTCCCCTCCTTGCTCGTCTTAGCTCTCTCTTTAGATCCTTCCTCGCTACCTTGTAACTATCCATCGCCCCAACTGAAACTTCACACCTCATTATCACATAGGCCTCCTTCTTCCTCTTAACAAGAGATTCCACTTCTTTGGTAAACCACAGTTCCCTCGCTCGACGCCTTCCTCCCTGCCTGACCGGTGCATACTTATCAAGAACACGCAGTAGCTGATCCTTGAACAAGCTCCACTTATCCAGTGTGCCCAACACTTGCAGCTAATTCTCCACCTTATCCCCCCCAAGTCACGTCTAATGGCATCATAATTGCCCTTCCCCCAGCTATAACTCTTGCCCTGCGGTGTATACTTATCCCTTTCCATCATTAACGTAAACGTCACCGAATTGTGGTCACTGTCCCCAAAGTGCTCTCCTACCTCCAAATCCAACACCTGGCCTAGTTCATTACCCAAAACCAAATCCAACGTGGCCTTGCCTCTTGTTGGCCTGTCAACATATTGTGTCAGGAAACCCTCCTGCACACACTGTACAAAAAACGACCCATCTAATGTACTCAAACTATATCTTTTCCAGTCAATATTTGGAAAGTTAAAGTCTCCCATAATAACTACCCTGTTACTTTCTCTCTTATCCAGGATCATCCTCGCCATCCTTTCCTCTACATCCCTAGAACTATTTGGAGGCCTATAGAAGACTCCCAACAGTGTGACCTCTCCTTTCATGTTTCTAACCTCAGCCCATACTACCTCGGAAGATGAGTCCCCATCTAGCATCCTCTCCGCCACCGTAATACTGCTCTTGACTAGCAGCGCCACACCTCCCCCTCTTTTGCCTCCTTCTCTGAGCTTACTAAAACACCTAAACCCCGGAACCTGCAACATCCATTCCTGTCCCTGCTCTATCCATGTCTCCGAAATGGCCACAACATCGAAGTCCCAGGTACCAACCCATGCTGCCAGTTCCCCTACCTTATGTCGTATACTCCTGGCATTGAAGTAGACACACTTCAAACCACCTACCTGAACACTGGCCCCCTCCTGCGACGTCAAATCTGTGCTCCTGACCTCTATACTCTCATTCTCCCTTACCCTAAAACTACAATCCAGGTTCCCATGCCCCTGCTGCATTAGTTTAAACCCCCCCAAAGAGCACTAACAAATCTCCCCCCCAGGATATTTGTGCCCCTCAGGTTCAGATGTAGACCATCCTGTCTGTAGAGGTCCCACCTTCCCCAGAAAGAGCCCCAGTTATCCAGAAATCTGAATCCCTCCCGCCTGCACCATCCCTGTAGCCACGTGTTTAATTGCTCTCTCTCCCTATTCCTCATCTCACTATCACGTGGCACGGGCAACAACCCAGAGATAACAACTCTGTTTGTTCTAGTTCTGAGCTTCCATCCTAGCTCCCTGAAAGCCTGCCTGACATCCCTGTCCCCTTTCCTACCTATGTCGTTAGTGCCTATGTGGACCACGACTTGGGGCTGCTCCCCCTCCCCCTTAAGGACCCAGAAATCACGATCCGAGACATCACGTACCCTTGCACCTGGGAGGCAACATACCAAACGTCAGTCTCCCAAGCTCCCACAAAATCTCCTATCTGTGTCCCTGACTATCGAGTCCCCAATTACTAATGCTCTGCTCCTCTCCCCCCTTCCCTTCTGAGCAACAGGGACAGACTCCGTGTCAGAGGCCCGTACCCCATGGCTTACCCCTGGTAAGTCGTCCCCCCCACAAGTATCCAAAGCGGTATACTTGTTTCTCAGGGGAACGACCGCAGGGGATCCCTGCACTGACTGCTTCTTCCCAGTCCCTCTTACAGTTACCCATCTATCTCCAATCTTTGGTGTAACTAATTCCCTGAAGCTGCTATCTATGACCCCCTCTGCCTCCCGAATGATCCAAAGTTCTTCCAACTCCAGCTCCAGTTCCCTAACTCGGTCTTGGAGGAGCTGGAGATGGCAGCACTTCCTGCAGGTAAAATCAGCAGGGACACTAACGGCATCCCTCACCTCAAACATCCTGCAGGAGGAACATTGCACTCCCTGCCCTGCCATCCCTTTGAAACTCTGTAGAATACAGGCTGTATTTGCCCAATAGCTCTTCATAGGATAGTCCCGCCATCGCGGGAACAAGTCTGATGAACCTTTATTACACTCCCTCTGTGGCAATAAGATCCTTTCTGTGGTAAGGGGACCAAAGCTGCACTCAGTACTTGAGTTGCGATCTAACCAAACAATTATATGATTGAAGCAAGACCTCACTACTCCTGTACCCAAATCTTCTTGCGATAGAGGCTAACATTTCATTCGCCTTACTAATAGCTTGCTGCACCTGCAATGACTTATGGTCAAGGATACTCAGGTCCCTTTTCTATATCTACCCTTTCTAATTTCTTATCATTTAGAAAATGTACTGCACATTTGTTCTTTCTACCAAAATGGATTACCTCACATTTTTCCACATTAACTGCCATGTTCTTGCCCACTCACTAACTCTGTTCAAATTCTCCTGCAGCCACGCTACATCATTCTCACAATATACATTCCCGCCTAGCCTTGTTTCACCCATGAATTTGGAACTATTAGGTAGGTGGCGGGAAGGCCACGTGCTGCATTGTGCGGCACTCCCCACCATTAGAGTGCTGACATAGCTGAACCCCAGGGTAATCATTTCTAGATTTACAGTTCTGCCTCACTGATCTCTGCTGACAATTTCACAATGTGTATTTACAGAAGATGAAGAGGATTCAAGTGCTCACAGTTTCTTCTTTTGATACTTTAACAGGTCTAGATGATTGACCCTTTACTAGGCTGTGGCAAAATCAATTTTTATGAATGAATGTTTGGTCTTTTTAAAGCTTTTTCTTCTAACATATCCCAGTGTTTCTATAGATTGCATTGGTTCTACACAGAGTCCCCTCTGCTAAGGGGTGTGAAGAATGAAGGTCATATTATTTTTGTTATAACTGGGTTGAAGTTCCAAATCATGGAGGGCCTTTGAAACAATTGACCTTTGCACTCAACAGCCCCTGTGCTACATCCAAATCATTTCCAGGGGGTGAGGTGGGGGGGAGAGGGGTTGGCAGCAGGTCCAACTCCGATAAATAACCCCTACCCCCTCGGAATGAAAAATCCCAATTTTGTGGGCTCTTTCTCCCGTGGCAAGCGGGCCGAGCAGGGAAATTTCCCGACTCGCTTTACCTGCCTTGAAGATGAAAATGCAGCCTCTGATTTTTCAGATCAAAGAGATGTTTTCAAAACCGGGCAAAATTAGAGATGGGATAGGTTTTAGAGCGAGGGTTGGGTGGGACAGGACCAACAAGAAAGTCTGTGATAAGGTGGAAGGCAAGAGACATTGAGCAACAGAAGAGTCTTCCGGGCCAAAGGGAATGGTGATGGGACAAAAAAAAAAGCAGAACAGGTGAGCTGGTGACTGAAGCAAAAATTAGAAAAACAATGAGTGTGATTCAACCAAGAGGTTTCGAAGTGCGGTAGAGAGCGGGAACTACCGAAAGCTTTCCTACGCTCGGAGCGGCGAGGCCGTCACTGCTGTAAAACATTTATTGGTCCACTTAATGAGGCCCCATGGGCTTCACACCGCAAATGATGGTCGCGCTGGCTGATTCGCTGGGCACGCGCCTGCCAGCCCCCTTGCTAACAAGGGAGAGCAGCATTTAAACTGATCCTGAACAGCCAACCCCACTCAGCTCGCAGCCATGCCACCGAGTAGATAAACCTCACAATTCGGGGATGCCGACCTGGGTAGATTGTTGGATGCAGTAAAAGCCAGACTGGGTGCCCTGTTCCCCCAAGAGTTTTGGAGGGTCAATCACAGGGTAGCCAGTGCCAGTACAGGGAGCATCACCAGGAGGACCAGCACCCAGTGACGTAAGAAGATCAACGACCTCCACCAGTCTGCTCGGGTAGGTTGGCACCGAACCGCCGCCCCCTCCCCCCCAAGAATGCACCTGGCACCGTCCTCGCCCAGAACCATTCCATGCCATGGCCCACCCATGTCCAGCAGTGCCGCCAACACCACCCCATCCCCATCCCCCCAACCTCCCCTTACTCCCAAGCCCCCAATTCCCCTTACACCCCATCGATCCCATCCCCTCATCCACCCAAGCCCCCCATATCCCGCATCTCCCCCCCATCCAAAACCCCTTCCCACACCCCCACGATGAACAATGTGTGCGGATTATGATGCATCCTCCGTGTCCACGCAGGAGAAGTTGGCCCACAACAGGCGAGAGAGGGCCCAGATGGGCGGTGGGGTGTTGGATATCAGAGTCCTCACCCCCTGTGAGGAATAGGCCCTGGAGGTTTCGGTGGTGGCCAAGGACCAAGCAATGACCACCATAGAGATCGGCGCATGGTGCAGAGGTGAAGATCTACTGGCCCCCAGATGACTTGTTAAACATGAGGTGTTAATGCCATACAGACTGACCCATCCCTTCAACTGACTACATGTCCATTCTTCCGCAGGACCTGCAGCCGCCGACGCCAGCCCATCTGGGGTGGCCTCCGCCCATCTCCCGTCACCCAAGGAATAACTCGGAGGAGAGCTCCAAGGATACCACTGTTATCGCGGCACAGCTGTCATCCCCACCCTCCACCAGCGCAGAGACTCACACCTCGGTGGGTTACAGTAGTGCTCAGGCTTCTGGGGCACATCCTGGTTAGCACCAAACAGTTGCAGACGCACATCAGGTGGAGGCAGGAACGGCCAGGCAAGACAGGAGCTGGAGGGCTGCTGGATCCCAGGACCCAGCTGGGCCCCTGTCAGATGCTGAGCTTCTGGAACAGGTTTACCTGTAGATGATGCAGACGATAGGCTGCGTCCGTGAGATTCAGGTGGGGATGGCAGCGACACTCCAGCAGGTTCATAGCCGTTTCGAAGAGTACCAGAGGCTATAGGCGCAGGAGATGGCGTCGGCAATGCTTGGCACTGAGGCCAACACTGCTAGGGTGGCAAACGCAAATGCCTGATGCATGATGTCGGCAGCATGAGTGGAGATGTCCACGGGGTAGCTCCGTCAGTGTCACCCCATGGCTGAACATCTTGGCAGCATGTCATAGTCGCTGGTACCTTGATGAGGGGCTGCAGGGCATGTCCCAGTCTCAGGTGGGCATGACCGAGATCCTCCAGAGATTGTCCCTGTCGCTGGGTGAGGTCTAACAGTCTCATGTGGGCATAGCCAAGGCGCTGTGTAGCTTTTCCCAGTCACAGGTGAGCACTGCTGGGGTGCTCCAGAGCATGTCCCAGTCACTGAGGAGCATCGCCGAGGGCGTCGTCATTGTGCTGCAGACACTGGGGTGCCGCCAGGGTTAGACCACAAGACCATTCGGCATAGGAGCAGAATTAGGCCACTCGCCCCATCGATTCTGCTGCGCCATTCAAATATGGCTGATATTTTTCTCATCCCCATTCTCCTGCCTTCTTCCCACAACCCCCAATGCCCTTATTAAGCAAGAACCTATCTATCTCTGTCCTAAAGACACTCAGTGATTTGGCCTCCACCGCCTTCTGCGGCAAAGAGTTCCACAGATTCACCACCCTCTGGCTGAAGAAATTCCTTCTCATCTCTGTTTCAAAGGATCGTCCCTTTAGTCTGAGATTGTGTCCTCTGGTTCTAGTTTTTCCGATTAGTGGAAACATCCTCTCCACGTCCACTCCATCCAGGCCTCACAGTATTTTGTAAGTTTCAATAAGATCCCCCTACATCCTTCAAAACTCCAATGAGTACAGACCCAGAGTCTTCAACCGTTCCTCATATGGCGAGTTCTTCATTCCTTGGATCATTCTTGTGAACCTCCTCTGGACCCTTGCCAAGGCCAGCACATCCTTCCTTAGATACGGAGCCCAAAACTGCTCACAATACTCCAAATGGGGTCTGACCAGAGCCTTATACAAACTCAGAAGTACATCCCTGGTCTTGTATTCTAGCCCTCTTGACATGAATGTTGACATTACATTTGCCTTCTTAACTGCCAACTGAACCTACACATTAACCTTAAGAGAATCGTGAACAAGGACTCCCAAGTAATTTGTGCTTCTGATTTTCTAAGCATCTTCCCATTTAGAAAATAGTTTATGCCTCCATTTATCCTTTCAAAATGCATAACCTCACACTTTTCCACATTCTATTTGTCATGTGAGAATACCTTTAAGAAATGGATGTTTATAAATGGGTGTGTATATAAGTATCTGTCGTGAGAGTACCTTTAAGAAATGGGTGTTTATTACGGCAGTGATGTCAGAGTGTGGGTGGAGCTGGGCTGTCTGTCAGCTTTTTACTTTCGTTTTAGGCTGTCTGCTGCAGGGTCTGTTTTAGTTTCATTTACAGTGTTGGAGCTGAAGCCAGACCAAGCAGGTGTACTGCTGTTCTCTCTGCCACGTAAAGACTATCTCTTGATCATTTGGTGAATTCAGAATTATAAATGTTCTCAGTGGTGAATGTTAACCTAATGTGCTTCTGTTAAAAGGTGTTTCTTTTGTATTCTGGATGTTGTTTGGGAAGTTATTAAGGATTACTTAGTGTTGCATTCTTTGGGGGTTGTATTTGAATTGATGGTTGCTAAGACGTTCACTATGTTTTAAAAAGGTTAACTTAAGTTCAGAGAATAAACATTGTTTTGCTTTAAAAAAATACTTTTCCATTTCTGCTGTACCACACCTGTAGAGTGGGCCGTGTGCTCCCTATACCACAATCTATCAAAAGTTGTGGGTCAGGTGAACTCCATGACACACTTTTTGGGTTCTCTAAACCCTGGCCCATAACAGTATTTCATTTGCCACTTCACTGGGCGGGATTCTCCGACCCCCCGCCGGGTCGGAGAATCGCCAGTAGCTAGCGTGAATCCCGCCCCCGCCGGTTGCCGAATTCTCCGGCAACGGATATTCGGCGGGGGCGGGAATCGCGCCACGCCGGTTGGCGGGCACCCCCCCGGCGATTCTCCGGCCTGGATGGGCCGAAGTCCCGCTGCTGGAATGCCCGTCCCGCCGGCGAGAATCAAACCACCTCTCTTACCAGCGGGACAAGGTGGCGCGGGCAGGCTCCGGGGTCCTGGGGGGGCGCGGGGCGATTTGGCCCAGGGGTTGCCCCCACGGTGGCCTGGCCCACGATCGGGGCCCACCGATCCGCGGGCGGGCCTGTGCCATGGGGGCACTCTTTTCCTTCCGCCTTCGCCATGGTCTCCACTATGGCGGAGGCAGAAGAGACCCCCTCCATTGCGCATGCGTGGGGATGCCGTGAGCGGCCGCTGACGCTCCCGCGCATGCGCCGCCCGGCAAAGTCAGTTTCGCGCCAGCTGGCGGGGCACCAAAGGCCTTTTCCGTCAGCTGGTGGGGCGGAAATCAGTCCGGCGCGGGCCTAGCCCCTCAAGGTTAGGGCTCGGCCCCTCAAGATGCGGAGACGTCCGTACCTTTGGGGCGGCGCAATGCCAGACTGATTCACGCCGTTTTTGCCGCTGGTCGGTGGACATCGTGCCGATTGCAGAGAATCCCACCCCAGATCTTTGTATCATCTGCAAACTTAGCAACAGTGCCTTCAGTTCCTTCTTCCAGATCATTAATGTATATTGTAAAAGGTTGTGGCCCCAGCACAGTCCCTTGAGGCACACCACTAGTCACCAGCTGCCATCCTGAAAAAGACCCTTTTATCCCTACTCTCTGCCTTCTGCCAGTCAGCCAATCCTCTGTCCATGCCAGCATCTTACCCTCAACACCATGGGCTCTTAACTTACTTAAAAGCCTCCTGTGCGGCACTTTGTGAAAGGCCTTCTATAAATCTAAATAAATCACTTCCATAGGTTCTCCTTTGTCGAACTTTCTTGTTACTTCTTCAAAGAACTCTAACAGAATTGTCAGACATGACCTCCCTTTGACGAAGCCATGCTGACTCAGTCCTATTTTGTAATGCACTTCCAAGTACTCCGCGATCTCATCTTTAATAATGGACTCTAAAATCTTATCAATGACCGATGTCAGGCTAACTGGCCTATAATTTCCCGTCTTCTGCCTCCCTCTCTTCTTAAACAGCGGTGTTACATTCACCACTTTCCAGTCCTCTGGGACCCTTCCTGCCTCCAGTGATTCCTGAAAGATCACCATTAATGCCTCCACAGTCTCCTCAGCTATCTCTTTTAGAATCCAGGGGTGTAGTCCATCTGGTCCAGGTGACCTACCCACCTTCAGACCTTTCAGTTTCCCCAGAATCTTTTCCTTAGTGATGGCCACTGCACTCACCTCTGCCCCTTGATTCTCCTGGAGCTCTGGTGTCTTCCACCGTGAAGACTGATGTAAAGTAACTATTCAGTTCCTCTGCCATTTCTTTATTTCCTATTATTACTTCTCCAGCCACGTTTTCCAGTGCTGCAATGTCTATTTTTGCCTCTCTCTTACCTTTTATATATTGAAAAAACTCTTCCTATCTTCTTTTATATTACTATCTAGCTTGCACTCATATTTCATCTTCTCTCCCCTTATTGCTTTTTTAGTTGTCCTCTGCTCATTTTTAAAGGCTTCCCAATCCTCTAGCTTCTCACTAATCTTCGCCACTTTGTATGCTTTTTCTTTTATGCTGTCCTTGTCTTCCCTCGACAGCTAAGGGGAGGATGCCTCATCCTCCCCTTAGCAGAGCCAGATGATGCAGGGGCAGCCGGGGCTCAATCCAGTTGCCCTTCCGTCCCCAGGTGAATCCCAGGGCCCTATGGGCACTTACTGGGAAGAGAGGATGCTGGGTGCCAACCCACAGCCACCCTACAGAAAGGCAATGGCACCCACCAGCTCTCCCCGAGACCCACCTGCCTGACAATGGCATGTCTCGGAGTCAGCACCTGAAACACAGTGGCACAGTGGGGCATGTGCTGCCGGCAAGTGTGCCGGGACCCTCTGACACAGATGCTGCACCATCTCTCTGTTGAGGCGGAGCCTCCTGCGACCCACATTGTCTGTCATCTGTTCAAATGACCAGCAAGGTCTGTACACCCTGGGTCGTCTCGGGAGTCTCCCTCTGGGTCCCTCCCTGGCCCGATGGGCGGCCGGGTCCACAGGGTGTGGGACTGGGTCCGACACATTGGCCACCGCCTTGAGCTGCTGCTGCTACTGTCTCTGGCATTTGGCCACCCGGACTACCAGCAGCACCACTAGGGCCTGTTCTATGTCCAATATCCCTGCCATTACGTTTAATATCTGTAAGGAATTAGGAGAGGATGTTAGACTGACAAACAGCGGTGGCTCCTATCCCGGGACTCTCCATTCCCCCATTGATTACCCAACCCCAACCCGGAACGCCCTGCCCACGCATTCCCGGCTGCAGCGGGCTCCCCACTCCGGACCTGAGGCCCTGTACCCCGAGACCCGCTCATAACATCACCTGGACCGGGCGCTGGTCCCCTCCCAGTGGCACTCACCCACACTCCAGCTGTGGACATGTCCCCGGAGCTGTGTCCCATCCCCTGGGTGTTCGGATGTTGGCTGATGCGTGTGTGGTATTGCCTCACCAGTGTTCAGGCACAGAATCCAGGCACCATGGTCTGACTGGGATGCTCGGCAATGACTTCCACATTTTATATGGCCCACCCCCCACGGGAATCCACTTGGGTTGTGTGAAGTGCTCACATAACTACGATTGCCAATTCCCCATTAGCAATAGCCTTCAGCCGCATGGCCAGAGGCTTCAGCAGTCGGTGGGGGTTATGGGTAGTCGGTGGGGCAGACGGTACACATGATCCAGGGGTTGGCATGGTGGTGCCACGAGCGGTTGCCCCCCCGGTTTCCCCTCCCCCAGCACCATCCCCCCAACCTCCCATGGCAGCCCAGCCCTGCAGAGGGTGCCCCCTCACTGCCATCCAAGGGTCCCCCACACTCCGGCGAGCACTAGGGTGGCAAACCCAGCACCCCTGGGCTCCTTGCCTGTGAGCAAAGATAGCACTCACCTCCTCGGCTCCCCACAGAAACCCTTCCGCCAGGTTCACGTTTTTAAAAAGCAGTACTAATCGGCGCCAGTGTGACCACTTGCTGGGGAGGCTGAAGAATAACGGGAGGCCGTTGGATATGGGGTCTCTCCTGTTAATTGTATAGAAATAGGGCTTAAGTGGTGATAATTGGTTCCTCGCCATGCCACAGCTAGATTCCGATTTTACCTGCAGGAGCAGGTCGGTTGCATCGCAAACTGTTTGGCGCCTGGCGCGGTTCTCATTCTCCCGCTATTTACTGGCTTTGTTTCACTTGAGCAGGAGCGCAACGAGGTTGGAGAATTGCACCCAAAAGCTTGAGAACTCATTCTAACAAATTCAAAAACAACTTTTTTCCTTCTCCTACCAAAGTCTTGAATGGCCCTTCTATATTAAATTGATCTTTCTGTGCATTTTTCCTTTTTTACAGTTGTAATTATAATTTGTATGTTGTATTTATCGATGTATGTATGGAGTGATGTGCCAGGTAGTATGCAGACCAGTACTCGTCACTGTACTTTGGTACATGTGACAGATTTTATCAAGAAACAATAAATAAACAATAAATTTGAAAGGAGAATGAGGATCGATGAGGATGGCATGGTTAACGTTGTGCATTTGGATTTTTGGAGATGTTTGATAATGTTCCAAATGTAAAGGGATAAAAGACACAGTGACTGCTTGCATAAGAAATTGGCTAAGGACCAGAAAGTCAAGTCGTGTCGATCAATTGTTTTTCAGAATGCAGGGATGTGTGTTGTGATGCCTCTCAGGGGTTAGTGTTCCAGCCACTGCACTTTATGGTAAATATTAATGATTAAACTCTGGACTTGGGAGACCAGGCCATAATTTCAAAATTTATAGAAATATAGGGCGAAATTCTCCCCCAACGGCGGGATGTCCGCCGACTGGCGCCAAAGCCGGCGCCAATCAGACGGGCATCGCGCCGGCCCAAAGGTGCGGAAGGCTCCGCATCTTTGGCGGCCTAGCCCCAACATTGAGGGGCTAGGCCGACGCCGGAGGGATTTCCGCCCCACCAGCTGGCGGAAATGGCGTTTGTTTCCCCGCCAGCTGGCGCGGAAATGCGGCGCATGCGCGGGAGAGTCAGCGGCCGCTGTCAGTTTCCCAGTGCATGCGCGGGAGCGTCAGCGGCCGCTGTCAGTTTCCTGCGCATGCGCAGTGGGGAGAGTCTCTTCCGCCTCCGCCATGGTGGAGGCCGTAGCGGAGGCGGAAGGGAAAGAGTGCCCCCACGGCACAGGCCCGCCCGCGGATCGGTGGGCCCCGATCGCGGGCCAGGCCACCGTGGGGGCACTCCCCGGGGTCAGATCGCCCCGCGCCCCCCCCAGGACCTCGGAGCCCGCCCACGCCGCCTGGTCCCGCCGGTAAATACCAGGATTGATTTACGTCGGCGGGACAGGCAATTCCTGGGCGGGACTTCGGCCCATCCGGGCTGGAGAATCCAGCGGGGGGTCCCGCCAACCGGCGCGGCCGGATTCCCGCCCCCGCCCAATCTCCAGGAGCGGAGACTTCGGCGGGGGCGGGGGCGGGATTCACGGCGGCCAACGGCCATTCTCCCACCCGGCGGGGGGTCGGAGAATGACGCCCATAGTGATACAATGGAGGAGGCTTAATAATCGACACCAGGTGGACACAGACAGGCTGGTGGAGGGAGCAGACAGATGCAGTGGAATGCAGAGAAGTATTTGAATCGGAAAAATGAGCAAGGCAAGATAAAACTAAATGCAACAATTTGGAAAAGGGTGAATACAGATATGCACACACATGAAGTTGGGTGGACAAATTGAGAAGGTTTTCAAAAGGCACTTGGCATCCTTGACATGATAAATAGGTGCTCAGGCTACAAATAAGGGATGCAGAGAATTGTTTTCTCTCAGAGGCTCGTAAGTCTCTGGGACTCAGATCAGTCACGCTCTTATTGAATGGGGCAGCAAGCTCGTGGGGCCGAGTGGCCTACTCCTAATTCTCCTATGTAAATACAAGGGAGATATGATAAATCTTGGTTCGGCCCCAGCTCGTGTTCAGTTCTGAGTGCCCACTTTAAAGATCTCAAGGCCTTTGAGATGGTGCAGAGCAGATTTACTGGATTGGCGCCAGGGATAAAAGGTTTCCATCACATGGAGAGCTGAGAGACACTGAGAATACAGGAGCTAAATGGAGATTTGATAGATGTGTTCAACACCATGCGTGGAATTCTCCCCAAAAATGACTAAGGGCTCGGTTCAACGGAATGGGAACAAAATCCCACAGCGAGCAGTTTAACTGCGTTTCCCAGCGTTCACAGCGCCGAGAAACAACATGCCTCTTGCTGTATATGGGACCTCAGCAGGGAGCGTGTGACCGAGGACGCACGTAGCCCCGTTTTGTGCACTGGGGAGCTGCGCTCACCGGAACCCCCCTGTGTAACGAGAGACCGGAACGCCATTTTTAAATGGCATCCAATCTCCGAGGCCCTCAAAAGCGATCCCCAACCCCCAGGCTGGCATTGCCAGGGTGCCCAGGTGCCATCAGCAGTGCCAGGGCACCAACCTGCCCAAAGGGCATGCAGCTGGGGGCCTCCGATCTGCTGGGATCACCTGGGCACCCCCACAAATGCCGTTCTGTCTGGTCCCCATTTGTGGGGACCAGTGCTTAACTGCACACAGCCGAGATCCCCAAGGCTATGGGGATAAATTCTAAAGCCTCAGGTATCTCGGGAATCTGCATATTAGAATGAGGTTAGCTGTCTTTTTAAAAAATATATTTTTATTCTCCTCCTTGTTCACATTTTCTCCCAAATTGACACCCAACAATAAACAATAATAGGCAATGAATGCAATGTCAATCCCCATGATGCGACCATCAATTCACTCGAGACAAGAGTAAAAGTAAACCGTGGCTTTAATCAACTTAGAACAGTGCCTGCCTGCGACTGAAACAATGCTGTAAGCCCATGGTCAGCCGGGAATGCGGTAAGGCTCTGGAACGCCACTTCCAGAGAGGAGGCTAACTTTACCATCTCATCCAGGTCCAGGGCCCCCTTTTCGAGTAGGCGCTGTCTCACGTGATTACGCCGGACTTCCACCACGTAGATGTCTCGGATGGCGAGTTCCATATGCTGAGTGGCCGTAACGGCCTGGTAATTGCAGTTGTGTGCGAGGGCTTTGAGGTCGGGTAGGTAGTCATCTAGCGACTCCCCGGGACGCTGGCGGCGAGTGGTGAGGATGTGCCGCGCATAGACCTCGTTCACGGGCCGTACATAGAGAGCGTTCGAGCATCGCGAGGGCCTCTGCGTAGGATTATCATAGATTATCATAGAAATTACAGTGCAGAAGGAGGCCATTCGGCCCATCGAGCCTGCACCGGCTCTTGGAAAGAGCATCCTACCCAAGGTCCACACCTCCACTCTATCCCCATAACCCAGCAACCCCACCCAACACTAAGGGCAATTTTGGACACTAAGGGCAATTTAGCATGGCCAATCCACCTAACCTGCACATCTTTGGACTGTGGGAGGAAACCGGAGCACCCGGAGGAAACCCACGCAGACACGGGGAGGATATGCAGACTCCGCACAGACAGTGACCCAAGCTGGAATCGAACCTGGAACCCTGGAGCTGTGAAGCAATTGTGCTATCCACAATGCTACTGTGCTGCTCCTTCTTAGGAGGAGGCCTCATCGATGGCTCACCCATGCATGGAGGAGGCTCAGCTTCTGTTCGTAAGTGACGGAAGATGTGGAGGAGGCTGCGAGATAGGCCTTGAAGCATCGAAGCCAGTGCGAAAATATTTATTTTGCCTCCGCGGCCTGCGGACCGAGTTCCAGTCGGTCAGGTTTGAGGGCCGATTCAATAGTTGCGTTAAAGTTGATTAAATTGATGCGACCATCAATTCACTCGAGACAAGAGTAAAAGTAAACCGTGGCTTTAATCAACTTAGAACAGTGCCTGCCTGCGACTGTTACAATACTGTGCGCCGCCTACAGGTCGCCTGCTCTTTATACCTCCCCCTCAAGGGGAGGAGCCATGGGCAGAGCCTATACGTGTCCAAACATGGGGCGAAATTCTCCGGAAACGGCGCGATGTCCGCCGACTGGCGCCCAATACGGCGCAAATCAGACGGGCATCGCGCCGCCCCAAAGGTGCGGAATGCTCCGCATCTTTGGGGGCCGAGCCCCAACATTGAGGGGCTAGGTCGCGCAGGAGGAATTTCCGCCTCGCCAGCTGGCGGAAAAGGCCTTTGGTGCCCCGCCAGCTGGCGCAGAAATGACATCTCCGGGCGGCGCATGCGCGGGAGCGTCAGCGGCCGCTGACAGCATTCCCACGCATGCGCAGTGGAGGGAGTCTCTTCCGCCTCCGCCATGGTGGAGACCGTGGCGAAGGCGGAAGGGAAAGAGTGCCCCCACGGCACAGGCCCGCCCGCGGATCGGTGGGCCCCGATCGCGGGCCAGGCCACCGTGGGGGCACCCCCCGGGGCCAGATCGCCCCGCACCCCCCCAGGACCCCGGAGCCCGCCCGTGCCGTCTTGTCCCGCCGGTCAGGTCGGTGATTTAATTTACGCCGGTGGGACAGGCATTTTGGCGGCGGGACTTCGGCCCATCCGGGCCGGAGGATCGAGCGGGGGGGCCCGCCAACCGGCGCGGCACGATTCCCGCCCCCGCCGAATCTCCGGTGCCGGAGACTTTGGCAACCGGCGAGGGCGGGATTCACGCCAGCCCCCGCCGATTCTCCGACCCGGCGGGGGGTCGGAGAATTTCGCCCATGTTCCCCTATGGGTGATGCCATACAATGGCCCATAGGTGGAGCCCACAAGGGCAACAGCATGGCATAGATGCAAATACAAAGGCAAAGCATGGTACTGATGCAATGGTGGATTATTGGTACAATACATTCACCACACCCCATATCAATAACAACAATCCCATCCTTCCAGCAAACCCCCAAACAGCAGCTTGCATGTAAACATAAACAAATAACAAAAAGGAATCAGGAAGCTTCTACCCCCTCAAAGAGCCGGCTCATCCTCGCTCATGTGAGGTGTGCTCTATATACCACCTTCAACTGATCAGCCCCAACCTCGCACACGAGGTTGAGGCGTTCGCCCTCTGGAGCACCTCACCAGAACCCCTCCTCCATACCCTCTCCCAACTCTTCTTCCCACTTTGCCTAGATCCCATCCAGTGGTGCCTTCTCCTCTTCCAAAATAGCCCCGTAAACTGCCGACACTACCCCCTTCTCCAGTCCCCCTGTCGTCAGCACCTCCTCCAGCAATGTGGAGGCCGGCTCTACCGGGAAGCTCTACATCTCCTTTCTGGCAAAGTCTCAAACCTGCATATATCCAAACATTTCCCCCTGCTCCAGCCCATACTTTGCTCCCAGCTCCTTCAATCCTGCAAACCAACCCCCAAGAAACAAATCTTTTTGTGTCCTAATTCCTTTCTCCTCCCATCTCCGAAAATTTCCATCCCACTTCCCTGGCTCAAATCTGTGGTTCCCCCAAATCGGCATTTCCCTTGACCCTGCCCCCAACCTGAGAGGTTAGCTGTCTTGCTCTAATATGCAGATTTGGTAAAAAGTGAGCCTGCCCACAATGGGCTGGATTTACATTGCAACGTCTCGCGAGATTGATTTGGATCTCACAAGATGTTGCGAGCCGGGTTGATCCTGGGAGCGGGGTCTCCTGGCTTTCCTCGGCCATGCTTGTCGCGGCTGCTTTTCAGGTGCAGCGTGGCCATTGGATCGCGCCCTTAGTGTAATTTCTGGCGGGAAAACAATTTTCATTTTGTTTGGATCCAGGCTGAAACCTGCCGGAAAAGTGATGTATGGGACGGCCTCACAGAGATAAGGACGCCCCCATCTCCAAGTGCAAATGCAGCCACTCCACCCCCTCCCACCCCGGACTGCTTGCATCAGGGCCTTCCTAAAGGGTCTCCCTTCAGTCCCTGTCCCTTTCTAGCCAGCATCGGGTCCCCCATCCCCTCCTTCCCCACTTTCAATCATTGGCACCACAACCCCTCCTTCCAAGCAAGCGACACATCGCTGATGGGGTCACCAAATGCCCCCACTTCACACCCCTCTCCTACCCACCCTTAATGGCCCCACACTTCTTGCCCCCACTTCATGCCCGCCCTTCCTTCCCCAATTAATGACCATGCCCCCTTTAAAGTCCCACTGCTTGAAAGTGCCCCTTGGCACCCTCGCAGTGCCAATCTGGAGAACCCCCCACCCCTCCTTTTAGAGTGAATGAGAAGAAAATGGGTGGGATTTTCCAGTCGTGAGACCTGAAATTCCTGCCCGAGGCCGATGAATCTTTAACAGGTCTGTCAAATTTTCTATCCCACTAACGATGATTCCCATGGTGGGCGGGATCGGAAAATGTGCAGGATCGAAAACCCGACTGTTTCCATTAGTGAAACAGTCAGTAACCAGAGAAGACAGTTTTGAAGCAATTGACCAAAGAGCCAGGAGCGGCATGAGGGAAATGTATTCAATCTAAAGTGCAGAAGGAGGCCATTTGGCCCATCGACTCTCTGGACGAGCAACCCACCTAGGCTCACTCCCCCGCCCTATCCCCCTAACCCAAGCTAACCTGCACATCTTTGGACACTCAGGGACAATTTTGTATGGCCAATCCACCCAATTTGAACATCTTTGGATTGTGGGAGGAAACCTCAGCTCTCAGGGGAAACCCACGCAGACACGGGGAGAATGTGCAAACTCCACACAGACAGTCACCCAAGGCCAGAATCGAACTCGGGTCCCTGGTGCTGTGAGGCAGCAGTGCTAACCACTGGGCTACCGCCCTTCGAGAGGGATAGTCTCAGCAAAACAACTTTGGTTCAATGGATAGCACTTGCTCATGGTCGAAGGTTGAGGGTGCAGTATTATTGTGGTCACATCATTGAATTAGTATTCTAGAGGTCTGAACTGATTACCCAGAAATATAAGTTCAAGTCCCATGACTGGGAAGTTTAGATTTAATTAAATCAGTAAAAATTAATATCAGAATTGTGATCATAAAACTAATGGATTGTTGTAAAAACCCATCTGGTTCATGAATGACCTTTAGGGAAAGGAATCTGTTAATCTTACCTGGTATGTTTTGTATGTGATTCCAGTCTCATAACAATGCAGTTGACTCTTCAATGGCCTAACAAGTCACTCGGTTGAAATCTAGGATACAGCTCATCACCACCTTCGCAAGGGCAATTAGGGGTGGGTATGAAAAGCTGGCCTGATCGGCAACCCCATGACTTAACTTAAAACAGAAATATCAGACCTGCTCTCGGGTCTTGAGTCCACAGGCCTGGTGGAGACTCCAAAGTAGCACGGAGGGAATAAATGCTGCACTGCTGGAGTTTTCCAGATGTGTCCAAAACCTCACCTGCCCTCTCCTGGGCGGATGAAAAGCTGTCAGCACTTCATTGATGGTAAAGAGCATTGAGAGGTCCGGAAATGTGATATTTAAATGAATCTCTTTCATTTAATCTAAACAGCAAATAAAGAACGTCCTCTCCACTGAGGTAAATTCATGGCCTGCAGCACCTCTTTTATATGGAAATAACAATTCTGTACATGGGACAAGCCACCTTTACCCTGCTTGTTCTGCTCCAGCTGCCCACTCACAATAACACATTAAACTGTCAGAGCCATTTGTTTGAAGTCTAGGTGCGTGTGCATATTACTTTAGCTATCACCTTGAGGCTCGTGTACATTCCAGTAAAGAGCCAAGGAATGACATTGGAATAGAGCAGGCGAAGTCTTAATGTGGAAACACTGAACAAATGTTTTCTGAACTGCTTCAGCAAATGCCAACATGTTCCGACTAAATTAGGTTTTTCTTTTGCAAAATTCAACAATTTCACCTGCTTGTGAAAGTTTAACTGGAGTTTATAGGAAGCAAGAGCCCGAGCTGTGGCCTCGGGGGGTGGGGGAGCGGTTTGTGGGCGGCAGAACAAGAAAGGCTAATTTAAAATTACTACCCTGCAGGTAAATTCCTGATGCTATTTGTTTTATCTGAAAGTGTGGCTGATTAATGACCTTTTACTCCTGTTCTCTGCTATTTTCTCTCCTCCTACTCTAACACTGGTGTTAGTCCTACTTCTGGTAGCCTGCCTAAGGCAACGATAATTGCCTGGTTCAGACTGAGGACCTTGTAGAATAATGGGATTCCATCCACACCTAATGTCTGCCCGAATGCAGTTCCAGGCACTGTCATTACCGACCAAACAGGGCAGTAATCTCCGTTGCCAGCCCCCCCCCATTTCCATGTCCATGGCCATTTCGACCAATGGAGCTTCTGTCCGAGTACAGGAGTGGGCTAAAGATTCCCCAGATCAATTCCACATGAGTTAATTCCCCTACCGGCCGGTTCATATACCTGAACGTCTGTACGTGAAGTGTATCTTTTTCATATCCGTCCATGTTTCATAAGTATTTCTGCCAATACAGGAACAGGGTGGAGGTGTGGGCTTAAGTGGGGTGATGTTTCCAAGGGTCAGTGCAGACTCGTTGGGCTGAATGGCCTCCTTCTGCACTGTAAATTCTATGATTCTATAATTACCAAAATTAGCAAATTCTAATAAACCCCTCCAGCCTCCTCATTCAAAGGATCATCCTCCACCATTTTTGCCAACTCCACCTTGATGTCACCATCTTCCCCTCATCGCCCCCCCCCCCCCTCCGTCAGCATTCTGCAGGCACCCTCCCCATGCGACCACCTGGTCTACTCCTCCATCGCCACCAACCCGTCACCCTCTTCCCATGGCGCCTTCTCCTGCAATCCCAGAAGATGTAATGCCTGCCCCTTTACCTCCACTTTCCTCACTATTCAAGGCCCAAACTTTCCTTTCAGGTGAAGGAGAGCTTTGTAAGGGCAACAAAGAGTCAATACCGAATAGGTCAAAATAATATCTGACTTTATTTTACAATCACTATTATGTACAGCTTTAGTAGTTCCCTACTGGGTCTTCTCTAGGCGGTGCTTTGCTGTCCAACTCTATTTACACGAAGCCAAGTATTCTTAAGGGTCCCCCGCCCCCTTATCGGGGGAGCTCATACTCTGCAAGATCCACGGGGTAGTTAATCATCCCTACCCCGTAAGACCATGCGGGTTATATCACAGCGTTTCAACTGCACCTCCTTTAATTTGGTCTATTACATTTGCTGCTCCCAATGCAGCCTCCTCGACATTGGGCAGACTAAAACAGACGGGGCGACTGCTTTGCAGAACACATTCACTCCGTCCGCAAGTATGACCCTAACCTTCCAGCTGCTTGCCATTTCAACCTATCACCATGCCCTAATGCCCACATGACCATCCTCAGCCTGCTGCAATGCTCCAGTGAAGCCCAACGCAAACTGAAAGAACAACACCTTGGGGTGAATTCTCCGCCTGCGGGATTCTGCGTTCCACCCGCAGCGCAATCCCACACGGGTGGGGTGACTATAATAATTTTTTATTTTTAAAAATACATTTAGAGTACCCAATTCATTTTTTCCAATTAAGGGGCAATTTAGCGTGACCAATCCACCTAGCCTGCACATCTTTTGGGTTGTGGGGGCGAAACCTATGCAAACACGGGGAGAATGTGCAAACTCCACACGGACAGTGACCCAGAGCCGGGATCATACCTGGGTCCTCAGCGCATGAGGCAGTTGTGCTAACCACTACGTCACCGTGCTGCCTGGGTGGCTATAATAATCTTTATTAGTGTCATAAGTAGGCTTACATTAACACTGCAATAAAGTTACTGTGAAAATTCCCTAGTCACCACACTCCGGTGCCTGTTTGGGTACACTGAGGGAGAATTCAAAATGTCCAATTCAGCTAACAGCACGTCATTCAGGACTTGTGGAAGGAAACCGGAGCACCCGGAGACAACCCATGCAGACACGGGGAGAAGCTTAAATTTCAGCACAGACAGTAACCTAAGCCGGGAATCGAACCCGAGGCCCTGGCGCTGTGAAGCAACAGTACTAACCACTGTGCTACTGTGAATCCCACTGGCCAGAAGTGGGAACAGAGAATCCTGCTGCTGGCGATGACGTACCACCAAGACACACACAGCTGAGGTGACAGAGAATTCATCCCCTCATCTTCCGATTACGCACGTTACAGCTTTCTGGACTCAACAGCGAGTTCAACAATTTCAGACTATAAACTTTCCCTCCATTCTGACTCCCTGTTTTGTTTTCTGTTATTTGGTTCCCCAGATTTGTCCAAGCACAACGCCACCCCCTCCCCCATGTGGCTACTGCCCCTTGTCCAGTTTTGCTCCCACTAAGCACTGACCTCTATTATCCTATTAACACATTCTGCTCTCCTACCTTTGCCACTATCAACACTCTTCAGTCCCTAATAGCACCATTAACAGCCCCTTTGTTTCATGTCCATGACATCTTCGTCAATCTCTCTTTAACTCTGACCTATCCCTGACCTTCCACTCTGCCCCACCCCCTCCCTCTGCAGCCATCTAAAATGGCCACCTGCAAAGGACCATGGGAATTGTGGTCAACTTGGACACAGACAAGTACACAGCCTCTGTGTATTGTGCAAGGAAGCCAGACCTGACCGAAACTTGCAACCATTAAAAGTCAATCATCATTTCCCACAGGACAACAGAACTCTAATCAAGGAACCACAGCAGTAGCAGACTAACCGGCGCCACTTCCCCTTATTTGGAAAGGCCTACGTGCCTGGGACAATGATAGCTTGGACCCGCCCAGCCACCGAGGTATATGCCCCTTAATTGGCCAGGATCAATGAGAGTGATCAAAACTATCGATCCATTGGATCTGGAGTTAGGACCTCCCAAAAGGGCGTGAAAGAGAAGAAGGATAAGAAGTCCTGCGCACCAGGGATTGGCCTTTTTTGGACCGGCCTGTGTGAGACCAATTGCAGCAGAACAACCAGCCAAGTTCAAGGACCCACGATCGCTACCTGAAGGACGAGCCCTGCCGAGATGAACCTGAAGACATCCAACCGACCCACGTGGACACAGATAAAGGCCTTATCTCCCGCACAGAGCCGGTCACCCCGAAGTTAAGTAAAGGTCATCTAGTTATTAGGTCTGGTTCAGTGCATTGCCGCATGAATCATTGCATATAAAACAAGTGTGTTTGTTAATAATCTGTCTTTTGGACTAATATACTGGTTGTGTGATCATTCGGTCAACATAAGAAACAGCTTGTGATTCACATAGAAATAAAGAAGTCAACACCTCCAAGTACATAATTCACCACAGTTCTATCCCTTTTCAGCTCTGTAGAAGGGTTAAGGGACTTGAAACATTCGCTCTATTTCTCCCTCCACAGATGCTACCAGACCTGCGGAGTTTATCCAGCATTTTCCCTTTTCATTTCAGATTTCCAGCATCTGCAGTATTTTGCTTGAGCTTAAATTCGAATAAATGCTGTGGACTCTCAAATATTGCGGAGCATATAGAATCTGCTGGCCATTCCAACCCAACTGGTCTCTGCAACACATGAACCTCCTCCCATTTTATAATCTTCTCATGTCATTAACATGTCCTTTGATCCATTTGACCCTCATTAATCCAGTTTTCCCTTAAATGCGGTTGAAAATATTGTTGGTGAAAGGGTCAGTGGAAGGACTCGCAAGTCAATATGCCTCAGCTTCTTAGACTTCATCACCTCTTACTACCCTGTTTATTGGATTCTGTTCTGGACTGACATTTCCCACATCCTGCATACTGGAACACATATCTTCAGGTGCCCCTTCTTCTGGCTTCATCCACATTGACGGTACCACAGCACGGTAGCATTGTGGATAGCACAATTGCTTCACAGCTCCAGGGTCCCAGGTTCGATTCTGGCTTGGGTCACTGTCTGTGCGGAGTCTGCACATCCTCCCCGTGTGTGCGTGGGTTTCCTCCGGGTGCTCCGGTTTCCTCCCACAGTCCAAAGATGTGCAGGTTAGGTGGATTGGCCATGATAAATTGCCCTTAGTGTCCAAAATTGCCCTTAGCTTTGGGTGGGGTTACTGGGTTATGGGGATAGGGTGGAGGTGTTGACCTTGGGTAGGGTGCTCTTTCCAAGAGCCGGTGCAGACTCGATGGGCCGAATGGCCTCCTTCTGCACTGTAAATTCTATGATATTGCTGACCGATATTAGGAAGAAAAACATGAGAAGAGCTTGAATGATAGAACAGGAAAACGCAGAGCCGGTAAAAACATTGGGCAGGATTCTCAATTTCTGAGGCTAAGTGTTGACACCCTTCACATTCCAATCCAACCCATTCAAATGAGAGTCGACAGAATTTCCCAGGAGCTCAGGGAATAAGGTTATAGATAAACAATGCACGGAATGAAAATCTAATTCAAAGGATAGTTCTCTGGGTAGGATAACATCTTTTGGTTAGCCCAATGCAAAATCCTTTTGAATGATGTAATGCTGTTGTTCAGGAGACATGCTGGTGAATAAACAATTCCATCGAGTGAACCGTTGGACCCTTTCCAGCAACTAACTGCGAATGGTAAACTCTTAAATAACCTTGCATGCAGCAAAAGACAATCAGAATCATTCTCATCTGCACTGACCCATCGCTGACCCTTCAGTGACAGGAGATGTTAGGCATCTCCCACAATCAGGTAACCTCTGTGCACTCAGATTGATTTACCGGAGTCTGTAATCCTTTAGCAGTAATCAAATCTCAGTGACTTTACAAAGGGAGAGTGATTGGTATCAAGTCAATGGAAGAGGGTGCTTTGGTCAATCAACGAGTTCTGTAGACAGCTTGAGCTCAATCTCAACTTAAAAATGGCCCAGAATGAAAGAAAAAAACCTTTTTACTTACAGAGGAATCAAAGGAGCTATTTTAAGGAAGGACACAGTCCGAGGGTAATCACAGCATATGAAATGACAGATGCTGAGAGCCTTAGTAACATTGGTTCAGAAAGTCTACAGCAGACAATGAGGCCATTCAGCCCATTTTGTCTGTACTTGTGTTGACTCTTCTAATGTTATCTACTCCAATCCCACTTTGCTACCCATCATTCTTATTTTTCCTCTCAAACAATTGCCTCCAAATCTATTGATGGTAAACTATTCCATGTGACAGTAATTTTCTGTGAGAAAAAAGTTTTCTAACATTTCGCTTTCCACCATTTTGCTGATAAGTCTCATATCTAGGTTCAGCGCTTAATGCCTCTATACCCAAAGTAACTCCTAGGACAAGAAAGATGGCCATAGAAACATAGGGCAGAATTGTATGCCCTCCCCTGTGGCCTGTTTGGTGGCAGGAAGGGCATTTAATCAGGCAGGAGGATGGCGGTGGGACAACCACCACCTTCCTGCCTCCAACCAAAATAATTCCAGCAATTAATGACCACTTAATGGCCTCAGCCCATTGCTTCTGGTACCAGCCCCTGGTGTGTTTGCTTGTGGGCACCTGGGGATGGTCCCTTGCATAAAGGCACTAAGTGCCTGATTGAACAACCCGGTATCCGGAAGCGGAGGAGTGGCGGGGTGCACTGAAAGCTCTTCCTGCCCTCGTTCAGCCCTTCCCACACAACATCCATTCCCTGCCTCCCCCGATTCCACTATCATTAACCTGTGCCTCTGACCTGCCTCAAACTAGGTGCGTGTAGTACCAGCAATAGCCACTACATCTCTTGTGGCAATGTTGAGTACCAGAGGAGTTGCTGGCCGCTCTGAGCAGACAGGGGGCGAAATTCTCCCCCAACGGCGCGATGTCTGCCGACTGGCGCCAAAAACGGCGCCAATCAGACGGGCATCGCGCCGGCCCAAAGGTGCGGAATGCTCCGCATCTTTGGGGGCCGAGCCCCAACATTGAGGGGCTAGGCCGGCGCCGGAGGGATTTCCACCCCGCCAGCTGGCGGAAATGGCGTTTGTTGCCCCGCCAGCTGGCGCGGAAATGCGGCTCATGCGCGGGAGCGTCAGCGGCCGCTGACAGTTTCCCGGCGCATGCGCAGTGGGGAGAGTCACTTCCGCCTCCGCCATGGTGGAGGCCGTGGCGGAGGCGGAAGGGAAAGAGTGCCCCCACGGCACAGGCCCGCCCGCGGATCAGTGGGCCCCGATCGTGGGCCAGGCCACCGTGGGGGCACCCCCCGGGGTCAGATCGCCCCGCGCCCCCCCCAGGACCCCGGAGCCCGCCCACGCCGCCTGGTCCCGCCGGTAAATACCAGGTTTAATTTACGCCGGCGGGACAGGCAATTTCCGGGCGGGACTTCGGCCCATCCGGACCGGAGAATTGAGCGGGGGGTCCCGCCTACCGGCGCGGCCCGATTCCCGCCCCCGCCCAATCTCCGGTACCGGAGACTTCGGCGGGGGCGGGATTCACGGCGGCCAACGCCGGGTCGGAGAATGACGCCCAGGATTCCTCTTCCTGGAGTCTTTAAACTATTTTGAGTTCAAACTAATTAACCTAAATCAGCAAACTGGGGGACAAATTAAAAGGAGCCGATCCTTAAAGGGGGACTGCCCTGAACTAAAAACAAAGAAAAATGAAACTTAAAAACATCAAACCAAACGATGATTAAAAGGGTCAATTTAGAACCCCAGACCCTATGGGGCCCACTGGGCATGGAAGGCCTCGATGGTGCCTGGGAATACGGCATGCTCCCTTTCCAGGGACACCTGGCCATGAATGAGGCCGTGGAAGAGGAGCAGACAATCAGGCTGGATGACCCCCTCCGTTGCCCGTTGCCTGGACCTGTTAATGGCAAGTTTCGCCAGGCCCAGGAGCAGGTTGATGAGGAGTTTCTTCCCTGCCCCTCTCCGCACTGGGTGGCCTGGGGTCGTTGATCCTAGGAGTAGGCCCATCATTGGCCAGTCAAATGCTAATTGGCACAAGTGGAAAAGGGGCTTCCCAAAACAAAATTGCGTGGAACTCTCACTGGCACTGTAACCACCGGCCGAGACCCTCATTGCCTCTTCAGGATTTTGCTCTGAGGAACAAAGAAAGTTTACAGTACAGACGGAGGTCATTCAGCCCATTGTGGCTGCACTGGTTGAAAAAGAACGATCCAGTCTGATTCTATTTGCCGGCTCTTGTTCCATTGCCCTGTAGGTTATGATAATTCAGATGCTTACCATGTTTAAATGGGGCTGGGATTTCTGCCCGTACCACCCTTCCACATAGTTAATTATGCACTCTTACCAGCCTCTGGGAGAAAATAGTTCCTCAACTCCCGTCCAAATCTTCTGACAATTATGTTAATTCTATATCCCTTAGCCACTGACCTCATTGCTAAAGGAAATAGTTTCTTCCTATACATTCTATGTAGGCCCCACATAATTTTAAATTCCCAAGATAAGTCTTTCCTCAGCCTCTTCTGTTCCAAGAAAACAACCCCAACCTACCTATTCTTTTCTCTTTGTTAAAATCCTCCTTTCCCATTAACATCTTCGTAAATCTCCTCCTCTGAACCCTCTCTGGTGCAATCATCTGTCACGAATCTTCATGCGACTGAACAGTACGTTTCTCAACCCAGAGAGCTTTGAGCACATTGGACAGGATGCCCCGTGACGGAGTGGGATCCGGAGGACAGGAATTGCTTCCTTTACTTTCCTTCCCTGCTGCTGCTCCGCCTCACCTGTCAGACATTTGGAGTCAAAGCCTGGGGCAGCTTGATTGACATGCTGTCACCTTTTCAAATGATTGGCAGCTAGCTCCTCCCAGTTATTAATGTGGATGGTCCTTCGCCTCAAGGAGAACTTCAGAGTGTCTTTGAAGAGAGTGTAATCACATCCTTCCTTGACTTTCTGGATCAAAGTTGGCTCCTCCGGATGAGTTTTGACAATTGACCTTCTGCTGCGGAGATGATCTAGATGCCTCTTCATTTTGTGGTCTTGTACCCAAACCTGGTATGATATGAGTCCTGTCTGTTGAACTATCATGCCTGGAACCCACTTGGTGCCATCGCTGAAGTTCCTAACATAGACTGCATCACTAGGTATGAACTGCCTGGTCTGTTCATGCCTGTCTTGGTAACACCCTTGTTGCTCTTGACCGTGGTGTATTTTCCCGCCAATATCTGGAAAAGCAAGGTTGAGGCGGGTCCGAAGTCTGTGGCTCATCAAATATTCTGCCCACGCTACACCAGTCGTGGCATGTGGAGTGCTAATAAAATGGGTACCTACCCAGGCTCGTGTCGAGGGAGCCCAAGGACTGCTCATTTAAACCTGTCTTGAATGTTTGCACTGCTCTTTCGGCTAGTCCATTTTAAACTGGGTGATACGGGGCTGTGTGGTGCCACACCCCATTAGTCTTCATAAACCCTCCGAACTCTTCACTAGTAAATGGCATGCCACTGTCAGTGACTAACACTTCTGTAAAACCTTGCGTGCTAAACGAGAGCCTTAGTTTCTTGATCGTCATGCTCAAAGTTGTGGACGACATCCTGTGGACCTCCAGCCATTTGTGCATCGATTATGATTAGAAACATAGAGCCTTGAAAAGGGCCAACAAAGTTGGTGTAAAGCCTTACCCAAGGCCGTCCTGGCCATTCCAGGTTTGAAGAGGAGCAGCGGGTGGGAGCTTCCGCAGTTCCTGGCACGCACCATTGTTGGGCCAGTTGCTCTATTCTGCGTCCAGGTCCTGCCAAGTATCAATTATGCCTTCCTATCTACTGTCCAGAAAACCATATGGATCGATGGACACACAGTCTCATTCCCTCTCTTACTCTACCCTTCTAAGTATCCTACCCTTTTCTCTGTGTTTCTTTACCTTCTTTGCCTTCTCCAGATTGAAGGTATAAAAGCTCAGAAGGCCCAAGAAGATGAGTTAAATAACATTTAATTTGTAAACATAAACGTAAAGGCCACAACGCAGCTTATAGGTTACAGGTCCCAATCAGGACTACCAGAAATGCCGGTCTCAGTCAGGCCAGCTTTTATAGGGTGAATCTACGAGCCCTAGCTGGACGGGCATCCTCCCAGTACCGGAGGAGCTCATATCCTATAAGTCTCATGGGGAGATCGATCGATGTGTCCCCGTGGGTCTCATGAGGTTATTAACATAGAACATAGAACACACAGTGCAGAAGGAGGCCACTCGGCCCATCGTGTATGCAACCACCCACTTAAGCCTTCACTTCCACCCTATCCCCGTAACCCAATAACCCCTCCTATCCTTTTTGGTCACTAAGGGCAATTTATCATGGCCAATCCACCTAACCTGCACATCTTTGGACTGTGGGAGGAAACCGGAGAACCTGTAGGAAACCCACACAGACACGGGGTGAATGTGCAGACTCTGCACAGACAGTGACCCAGCGGGGAATCGAACCTGGCGCTGTGAAGCCACTGTGCAATCCACTTGTGCTACCGTGCTGCCTTAAAAAAGGCTAACATACCTCATGTGTTCAGGACACTAGAATTACTGCTGAGATGTTTGGATGAGATGTTAGATGAGTAGTATTTAGGAAGCAGGGCAGCTGCAGATGGACTTGGAGGCTGGAAGAGTGGGCAAAGAAGTGGCAGATGGAATACATTGTGGAAAAGTACTAGGTTATGCACTTTGGAAGGAGGAATGGAGGCATACACTACTTTCTAAATGGGGAAATTCTTAGGAAATCAGAAGCACAAAGGGACTTGAGAGACCTTGGGCGAAATTCTCCCCCAACGGCGCGATGTCCGCCGACTGGCGCCAAAGACGGCGCCAATCAGACGGGCATCGCGCCGGCCCAAAGGTGCGGAATGCTCCGCATCTTTGGCGGCCTAGCCCCAACATTGAGGGGCTAGGCCGACGGCGGAGGGATTTCCGCCCCGCCAGCTGGCGTAAATGGCGTTTGTTGCCCCGCCAGCTGGCGCGGAAATGCGGCGCATGCGCGGGAGCATCAGCGGCCGCTGACAGTTTCCCGACGCATGCGCGGGAGCGTCAGCGGCCGCTGAAAGTTTCCCGCGCATGCGCAGTGGGGAGAGTCTCTTCCGCCTCCGCCATGGTGGAGGCCGTAGCGGAGGCGGAAGGGAAAGAGTGCCCCCACGGCACAGGCCCTCCCACGGATCGGTGGGCCCCGATCGCGGGCCAGGCCACTGTGGGGGCAGCCCCCGGGGTCAGATCGCACCGCGCCCCCCCCCCCAGGACCCCGGAGCCCGCCCACGCCGCCTGGTCCCGCCGGTAAATACCAGGTTTGATTTACGCCGGCGGGACAGGCAATTTCTGGGCGGGACTTCGGCCCATCCGGGCCGGAGAATTGAACGGGGGGTCCCGCCAACCGGCGCGGCCCGATTCACGCCCCCGCCCAATCTCCGGTACCGGAGACTTCGGCGGGGGCGGGGGCGGGATTCACGGCGGCCAACGGCCATTCTCCGACCCGGCAGGGGGTCGGAGAATGACGCCCCAGGTTCAAGATCCTCTTAAGGTTAACGTGCAGGTTCAGTCGGCAGGTAGGAAGGCAATGCAATGTTGGCATTCATGTCGAGAGGGCTAGAATACAAGACCAGGGATGTACTTCTGAGCCTGTATAAGGCTCTGGTCAGACTCCATTTGGAGTGTTGTGAGCAGTTTTGGATCCCGTATCTAAGGAGGAATGTGCTGGTCTTGAAAAGGTCCAGAGCAGGTTCACAAGAATGATCCCAAGAATGAAGAGCTTGTTGTATGAGGAACGGTTGAGGACTCTGGGTCTGTACTCGTTGGAGTTTAGAAGGATGAGGGGGGATCTTATTGAAACTTACAGGACACTGCATGGCCTAGAGTGGACATGGAGAGGATATTTCCACTTGCAGGAAAAACTAGAACCAGAGGACACAATCTCAGACTAAAGGGATGATCCTTTAAAACAGAGATGAGGAGGAATTTCTTCAGCGAGAGAGTGGTGAATCTGTGCAACTCTTTGCCGCAGAAGGCTGTGGAGGCCAAATCACTGAGTGTCTTTAAAACACAGATAGATAGGTCCTTGATTAATAAGGGGATCAGGGGTTATGGGGAAAACGCAGGAGAATGTGAATGAGAAAAATATCAGCCATGATTGAATGGCGGAGCAGACTTGATGGGCCGAATGTCCTAATTCTGCTCCTATGTCTTGTGGTCTTATTAAACTAATATAGACTGCACAGATTAGATTGGTTCAATCAATATCTAATTTATTGTTCCTTTTAACACAGTGCAAGTTTTTCTAATTAAATCAAGTTCCCCAAAATGTATAGGATATACTTAGTACCACCTGCGGTCACTCTTCCAACGATGGAGTTGGTCTGTGACAGGACGTGACCAGCTTTCTGTCACTTCTTGTTTGTCTGCAGACCCAATGCTTTCTTGACGTCTTCTTCTCATTTTTTTCCCCTCCTTTGTTGGTGAGGTGTCCAGTCTTTGCTGTGTTATTCCATCATTCTTTTTCAACCTTGCTGTCTTGCCATCTCAGCAGTTTCTTGCTTTTCAAGAGCCAGCATGTAGGCTCCTCAAGACCATAGCGGCACAATTAATCGTTGCCTCCCAATCAATTGCCTGCCATTGTCTGGCCAGGCCCAGCACTTTGGCAATGTCCATCTGTTTGCGTACTGAAGTCTCATCTGCAAGCTGCTGCGACAGGTTTATCTATGATCAGCTTTGAGCAATCCAACAGTTTGCTGAATTCAATGGCCGTCTCCAAAATGCATTCCTCATAGATCTCCATTTGAATTCCATTTGCCACCTTATCTGACCAGTCCATTGATATCTTCCTGCAGTTTACAGCTTTCTTCCTTACCATCATCCACATAGTCTATAATTGTATCATTTGCATCATGCTCCCTGCATTTCAATCTAAATCACTGATAGATACCAGACAGAACCAAGTTACTGAACCCTGTGGAATTCAATTGAAAGCAACCTTCCAGGCATAAAAATACATCTCGACTATTACTTGTTATCTAATTCTTTCATTGAAGCATTTGTGGAATTAACTGATTACTTTCCGTTGGATCACATGAGCTCCGAATTCTCTGACCAGTTTTTGATATTGGACCTTTCAAAAAACCGTGCTCAAAAAACTGCTTAAAAAATCGACATTTTAAAATGATTTCGCAGGATGTGGGTGTCGCTGGCTAGGGCAGCATTTATTGCTCATCCTTAATTACATTTGGGAAGGTGTTCATGAGCTGCCTTCTTGAAACGCTGCGGTCCATGAGGTGTAGGTCCATGTGCTGTTAGGGAGGGAGTTTCAGGATTTTGCCCAGTGACAGTGAAGGGACGGTGATATTTTTCCAAGTCAGGATGGTGAGTGACTTAGAGGCGAACTTCCAGGTGCTCGTATCGTTCTAGATGGCAGTGGTCGTGGGTTTGGAACGTGCTGCCAAAGAAGCCTGAGTAAGTTGCTGCAGTGCATCTTGTAGATGGTGCACACGGTTGCTGGTGGAGGGAATGAATGTTTACGGTGTTGGACCAGGTGCCAATCAAGCAAGCTGCTTTGTCCTGGATGGTGTATGGCACAAATGTTGCTTGCCACTTTTCAGCCACTCCTGAAAATCGCTTATTGTCACGAGTAGGCTGAAGTTACTGTGAAAAGCCCCTAGTCGCCACATTCCGGCACCTGTTCGGGGAGGCTGGCACGGGAATTGAACCGTGCTGCTGGCCTGCCTTGGTCTGCTTTCAAAGCCAGTGATTTAGCCCTGTGCTAAACCTGCCCTGAATGTTGTCCTGGTTTTGTTGCATATGGGCATAGAACAAAGAAAGTTACAGCACAGGAACAGGCCTTTCAGCCCTCCCAGCCTGCACTGATCCAGATCCTTTATCTAAACCTGTCACCTATTTTCCAAGGAACTACTTCCCTCTGTTCCCTGCCCGTTCATATATCTGTCTAGATGCAACTTAAATGATGCTATAGTGCCCGCCTCTACCACCTCCATTGGCAAAGTGTTCCAGGCACCCACCCCCTTCTGCGTAAAAAACTTTCCACGCACATTTCCCTTAAACTTTCCCCCTCTCACCTTGAAATCGTGACCCCTTGTAATTGACACCCCCACTCTTGGAAAAAGCTTTTTGCTATCCACCCTGTCCATACCTCTCATAATTCTGTAGACCTCAATCAGGTCCCCCCTCAACCTCCGTCTTTCCACAAAAACAATCCTAATCTACTCAACCTTTCTTCATAGCTAGCACCGTCCATACCAGGCAACATCCTGGTGAAAACACCCTCTCGAAAGCATCCACATCCTTCTGGTAATGTGGTGACCAGAACTGCGCGCAGTATTCCAAATGTGGCCTAACCAAAGTCCTATACAACTGTAACATGACCTGCCGACTCTTGCACTCAATACCCTGTCTGATGAAGGCATGCATGTTGTATGCCTTCTTGACCACTCTATCGACCTGCGTTGCCACCTTCAGGGTACAATGGACCTGAACTCCCAGATCTCTCTGTACATCAATTTTCCCCAGGACTCTTCCATTGACCGTATAGTCCGCTCTTGAATTGGATTTTCCAAAATGCATCACCTTGCATTTGCCTGGATTGAACTCCATCTGCCATTTCTCTGCCCAACTCTCCAATCTATCTATATTTTGCTGTATTCTCTGACAGTCCTCCTCGCTATCTGCAACTCCACCAATCTTAGTATCATCTGCAAACTTGCTAATCAGACCACCTATACCTTCATCCAGATCATTTATGTATATCACAAACAACAGTGGGCCGAGCACGGATCCCTGTGGAACACCACTAGTCACCTTTCTCCATTTTGAGACACTCCCTTCCACTACTACTCTCTGTCTCCTGTTGCCCAGCCAGTTCTTTATCCATCTGGCTAGTACACCCTGAACCCCATGCGACTTCACTTTTTCCATCAGCCTGCCGTGGGAAACTTTATCAAACGCCTTACTGAAGTCCATGTATATGACATCTACAGCCCTTCCCTCATCAATTAACTTTGTCACTTCCTCAAAGAATTCTATTAGGTTTGTAAGACATGACCTTCCCTGCACAAAACCATGCTGCCTATCACTGATAAGTCTATTTTCTTCCAAATGTGAATAGATCCTATCCCTCAGTATCTTCGCCAACAGTTTGCCTACCACTGACGTAAAGCTCACAGGTCTATAATTCCCTGGATTAATGTTGTCCCTTCTTAAATAAAGGGACAACATTAGCAATTCTCCAGTTCTCCAGGACCTCACCCGTGCTCAAGGATGTTGTAAAGAGATCTGTTAAGGCCCCAGCTATTGCATCCTAAACTGATTGTTTCAGCCTCTGAGGAGTTGTGAATGGTACTAAACATTGTGCAATCATCAGTGAACGTTCCCATTTCAGACTTTATTATGGAAGGAAAGTCATTGATGAAGCAGCTAAAGATGGTTCGGCCTTGGACACTCCCCTGAGCTGATCCTGCAGCGATGTCCAAGAACGGAGATGATTTACCTCCAACAACCATCTTCCTTTGTGCCAGGTATGATTCCAACCAGTGGAAAGTTTTCCCCCTGATTCACATTGACTCCAGTTTAGCTCGGGCTCCTTGATGTTATACTTGGTCAAACACTGCCTTGATGTCAAGAACAGTCACTCTCAACTCACCTCTGGCATACAGCTCTTTTATCCATGTTTGAACCAAGGCTGGAATGAGGTCAGGAGCTGGGTGGCCCTGGGGTAACCCAAACCAAGTGTCAGTGAGCAGGTTATTGCTGAGTAAGTGCTGTTTGGTAGCACTGTCGATGACACCTTCCACCACTTTGCTGATAATCGAGAGCAGATTGATGAAGCAGTAATCAGTCAATTTTCCACATTGCCAGTGTTGTAACTATTCTGGAACAGCTTGGCTAGGTGTATGGTAAGTTCTGGAGCACAAACCTTCAGTCCTATTGCTGAAATGTTGTGAGGGCCTATAGTCTTTGGAGTCTCCAATTCCTTCTGATGTTACTTGATATCATGTGGAGTGAATTGAATTGGCTGAATACTGGCACCTGCGATGCTGGGGTCCTCAGGAGGAGGCTATATATAGTCCAAGGGGGTGATCTAACGAAAACAAAATTGAGTCCATTCTGAGCGGCATTAGTGGGCTCGTTCCTGACGCTTGTAGCGCTATCTATCGGTACTCTTTATTTTTAGCGGGAAGTACCCCCCTGAGGCCACATTCAGCATAATTTCCTGCACTGAGGAGCTCTGGCAAGCATCCATATCTCTCAACCCCCCCAACTCGCGCCCCCCCCCCCCCCCCCAGTGTCCAAGTCACCCTTTGTTGGGTCCTCAAGCACCCCCCTCCTCGCACCCCACCACACATGGGCAGGGCACCCCAGACCTGGGGCGTCATTCTCCGACCCCCCAGAGGGTCGGAGAATGGCCGTTGGCCGCCGTGAATCCCGCCCCCGCCGGTTGCCGAAGTCTCCGAAGGGAGAAAAGTCGGCGGGGCGTTAATGTCGCCGCTGCCGTCGGAGAATGTCACGGGTCTGCGCAAGGCAGCCGATTTTCGGCCTGCCGATATTCTCCCTTCCGGATGGGCCGAAGTCCCGTCGACGTGATGACCGTTCACGTCGACGTAAATTAAACCTCCTTTTCATCGGCGTGACCCTGTGCTCCAGGTTCACGCTGACCAGCGTGGAGGTGAGTGACGGCCTGGGGGGTTGGCTCTGGGCAGGCGATGGTGTGGCCGCAGTCTGAATGCGTGAGGAGAGGTGTGTCTCGGGTTGTGTGTGTGTGTGTGCGGCGGAGGGGGGGGTGCGGGGGGGGGGATGGTTAGAGTAGGCTGGGCTCCGGGGGAGTGCTGGGAGGGGGTCCGTGCCGGGGAGGGGGATGGGGGGGGTGTCCATGCCGGGGAGGGGGATGGGGGGGGTCCGTGCCGGGGAGGGGGATGGGGGGTCCATGCCGGGGTGGAGGTTGGGCGGGGGTCCGTGCCGGGGAGGGGATGGGGGGTCCGTGCCGGGGTGGAGGTTGGGGGGGAGTCCGTGCCGGGGAGGGGGATGGGGGGTCTGTGCCGGGGTGGAGGTTGGGGGGGGGGTCCGTGCCGGAGTGGAGGTTGGTGGGGGGCCCGTGCCGGGGAGGGGGATGGGGGGTCCGTGCCGGGGTGGAGGTTGGGGGGGGGTCCGTGCCGGGGTGGAGGTTGGGGGGGGTCCGTGCCGGGGAGGGGGATGGGGGGTCCGTGCCGGGGTGGAGATTAGGGGGGAGTGTCCATGCCGGGGTGGAGGTTGGGGGGGGTGTCCGTGCCGGGGTGGAGGTTGGGGGGGGGTCGGTGCCGAGGAGGGGGAATGGGGGGTCCGTGCCGGGCTGGAGGTTGGGGGGGGTCCGTGCGGGGTGGAGGTTGGGGGGGTCTGTGCCGGGGTGGAGGTTGGGGGGGGGGTCCGTGCCGGGGAGGGGGATGGGGGGTCCGTGCCGGGGTGGAGGTTGGGGGGGTCCGTGCCGGGGTGGAGGTTGGGGGGGGTCCGTGCCGGGGAGGGGGATGGGGGGTCCGTGCTGGGGTGGAGGTTGGGGGGGGGTCCGTGCCGGGGAGGGAGATGCGAGGGCAAGTGAGTTGGTCCACCTGGCCAGGTGCCAGCCTCCAACAGTTGGACCCATGCGGTCCATGCCACCTGGCTGGGGGGAGGAGGGGATAAGGGCAATGATGACATGTCGTCGTTCCCCTCCACCCCACCAGGCCGTCATGTTTTCCGATCATCCAGCGATGTTGGCCGCCGTGGCGGCAGCCGCTCATGTCTATGTTGCCCTGGATGAGGAGGAGGAGGAGGAGCGTGCCAGAGAGGCGGCGCAGGCTGCCGCAGAGGGGCAGGCGGTAGCCGCTCAGGCTGGAGGGACACCTGACCGACAGGACGAGGAGGGGGAGGAGGACGTCGCGGCCCCACGGCAACGGAGGCACCCGAGGGTGCCCCGTGTGCACCGGCCCAGGCAGTCATACGAGGACCTCACGGACCGGGAATGCAGGAGGAGACTCCGGATGAGGCGGGAAACCGTGGCACAGATCTGCCACCTGCTGGCACACCTGTCACTGCGTGGCACTGGCGGGGGACCCCCTCTCCCCGTGTCCGTCAAGGTTACGGTGGCCCTGAACTTTTATGCAACGGGGTCATTCCAGGTACCGAGAAGGGACCTGTCCGGCATATCGCCGACATCGGTGCATCGGTGCATCCGGGCAGTGACAGATGCCCTATATGCCATGGCGCACCGCTACATCCGCTTTCCTGTGGACCGGGCCAGCCAAGATGCCTGGGCCGTGGGCCTCTCTGCCGTGGCCGGGTTCCCCATTGTCCAGGGCACGATTGATGGGATGCACGTCGCCGTGTGGCCACCTGCAGATAACAGGGCCATGTTCACCAATAGGAAGGGATCCTATTCGATGAACATACAGGTGGTCTGCGACCACCGCATGATGATCCTGCACGTCTGCGCCCGTTACCCAGGCAGTGTACACGACTCATACGTGTTGTCGCGGTCATCCATCCCCGGCATGTACGAGGGACGCCATCCCCGGCTGGGGGGCTGGTTGCTGGGCGACAGGGGCTACCCATTGCGATCGTGGCTGATGACGCCTATACGGAGGCCACGCAATGAGGCGGAGAACCGCTACAATGATGCCCATGTAGCGACAAGGGGAGTGATAGAGAGGTGCTTTGGCGTGCTGAAGATGCGTTTCAAGTGCCTGGACCTCTCTGGGGGCGCCCTCCAGTATCGGTCAGATAGGGTCGGCCGCATCATTGTGGTGTGCTGCGTCCTGCACAACATAGCCCAGCAGAGGGGCGATGTGCCGCAGGCAGAGGAGGGCGGACTGGAGGAGCAGCAGGAAGAGGCGCAGTCCTCCCCAGATGAGGGGGATGGGGGTAATGGTCAGGGCAGACGGGGTAGACACAGGCGGGTGGCTGTCCACCATTACCGGCTGGCCCAGCGGGCACGGGACAGACTGATTTGGTTTGATAATGTTCCCCACGGTAGGCTATTGCAAAAAATACGGAGGCTGGGGATTGAGGGTGATTTAGAGATGTGGATCAGAAATTGGCTAGCTGAAAGAAGACAGAGGGTGGTGGTTGATGGGAAATGTTCAGAATGGAGTACAGTCACAAGTGGAGTACCACAAGGATCTGTTCTGGGGCCGTTGCTGTTAGTCATTTTTATCAATGACCTAGAGGAAGGCGCAGAAGGGTGGGTGAGTAAATTTGCAGACGATACTAAAGTCGGTGGTGTTGTCGATAGTGTGGAAGGATGTAGCAGGTTACAGAGGGATATAGATAAGCTGCAGAGCTGGGCTGAGAGGTGGCAAATGGAGTTTAATGTAGAGAAGTGTGAGGTGATTCACTTTGGAAGGAATAACAGGAATGCGGAATATTTGGCTAATGGTAAAGTTCTTGAAAGTGTGGATGAGCAGAGGGATCTAGGTGTCCATGTACATAGATCCCTGAAAGTTGCCACCCAGGTTGATAGGGTTGTGAAGAAGGCCTATGGAGTGTTGGCCTTTATTGGTAGAGGGATTGAGTTCCGGAGTCGGGAGGTCATGTTGCAGCTGTACAGAACTCTGGTACGGCCGCATTTGGAGTATTGCGTACAATTCTGGTCACCGCATTATAGGAAGGACGTGGAGGCTTTGGAGTGGGTGCAGAGGAGATTTACCAGGATGTTGCCTGGTATGGAGGAAAAATCTTATGAGGAAAGGCTGATGGACTTGAGGTTGTTTTCGTTGGAGAGAAGAAGGTTAAGAGGAGACTTAATAGAGGCATACAAAATGATCAGGGGGTTGGATAGGGTGGACAGAGAGAGCCTTCTCCCGCGGATGGATATGGCTGGCACGAGGGGACATAACTTTAAACTGAGGGGTAATAGATATAGGACAGAGGTCAGAGGTAGGTTCTTTACGCAAAGAGTAGTGAGGCCGTGGAATGCCCTACCGGCAACAGTAGTGAACTCGCCAACATTGAGGGCATTTAAAAGTTTATTGGATAAACATATGGATGATAATGGCATAGTGTAGGTTAGATGGCTTTTGTTTCGGTGCAACATCGTGGGCCGAAGGGCCTGTACTGCGCTGTATTGTTCTATGTTCTATGTTCTATGATAGCCGCCCACTTCACTGACTAGATGGGCGTGGGAATCGGGTAGTATGGCCACAGGCAGCACACCATGGCAACAGCCAACCACCCACAGCCCCCACCCATCCACCCACCCAGCACCCTCACCCCCCTCCCCAACCCCACCCACCCCACCCGCAGGCACACCACCCCCCCCCCCCCATTGCCGATCCACCTGCGGCACAACGGGCCGGGCTCACACAGTTGCGGGTGGACGCGTGTCTATTGCAGGTCATGGAGGATGCTGACAACCCGCCCTGCGGTGAGCTCCTGGCTCTACATCGTTGGACTATGTCTGACCCATGGCCACAGTACCACCATCCACCCGGACCATCCCTGCATGCGGCTGTGACACTGCAGCGCACGGTCCCGTCCTCTGCCCGGGAGATGTTGATGGCGGCCCAGGGGGAAGGGGGCAGACTCACCTGGGGCTGAGGTAAGACCACCCCTCACACACACACTTGCGCTCAACGTACATGACACCCCCGCACGCTTTGGACAGAGCACAAAGGCAGCTTCTGTAGGTGTAACATTAACTTTAATAACCAAAGGAGTTCATGCACGTGCCCTAGCCCCTAAAACTCATCTGTGCCCTGCACCCGTGCCAACTTAACTCAGTGTCTAATTGTTTGGCCTTACGGGCCCTTTGACTACGTCTACGTGGTTCCCCAGACGGTACAGCAGAACTGGAGGTGGACTCCTGTGATTCCTGCCCTCTGACACTGGATCCCTTTGGCGGCCGTTTCCTGGGGCGTCCTGGCCTAGATGGGCCAGGCTGCGGCCCGGGCGACTGGGATGGCGAGCTGCCAGCCTGTCCTGCCCGTTGCCCACCCGATGCACCTGGGACGGAAGGGGGGGAGTCCGAGGTGTCGCGGTGTACCGGGACCTCCCCTACAGGGGGAGCCGGGACGGACCACACCACCTCCTCCTCCCTCGGGGTGCCCGATGGCCCCCAGGCCTCTACATGGGTGGGGGATGCGAACGGACTGGCCATCCGACGCCCCCCCGACATCTGGCGCTGCCAGTCCTGGAGGCCCGTGCTGGTATCGACAGGGGTCTGCAGGTTTGCAGCCATGGAGCCCAGGGGGTTGGCAAAACCTGTCTGTGACAGTGCGACGCCGGCTCGCACATGGCCACTGCCGCCGATGCCGTCAGCGATGGCCTGCAGAGACTGGGCCATGGCCTGCTGAGACTGGGCCATGGCCTGCTGAGACTGGGCCATGGCCTGCAGAGACTGGGCTATGGCGTTGAGCGCCTCTGCCATCTGGCGCTGGCACTGGCTCATGACCTCCTGTGAGAGGGCAGCCATTTCCTGGGCCACAGACGCCACCTGCACGGAAAGCCCCAGGCCTCGCAAACCGTTCCCCATGTCTGACATCGTCGCACCCATTGCCTCCACCGCGGACGCCACCCGTGCGGTGTCAGCTTGGGTGGCACGCATGACCGGCACCACTCCCAGCTCCTGGACGCGGGTGGACTCCTCCACCTGCGACTGCAGCCGCCGCAAGCCGCCCGTCACCCTCTTCGCTCGTCTCCGGGTCGGTGGTTGCATCGGATCTATGTGTGGGTGTGGTAACTCCAGGAACCCGGGATCCATCTGGGCGGCAGGTGTTCGCTTGGGCTGGGCTGCCCTCCGACCGCCCGGCCCCTCTGCGCTGCTCCTACCTCCACCTGCTGTACCGGGACGGCTGTGTTGTGCGCACCAGTGAGTGTACCAGACGCCTCATCACTAAAGTGCCCAACCGAGGTGAGTGTTTCTGCGATGGTGGAGGGTGTTGGTGACAGCAGTGGCGTTGTGTCGCGCTCTTCGTCCCACTCTGAGTCCATGGCACTTTGGGGTGGGGGTTCGTCTCCACCCATCCACTCTGAGTCACTGTCCGGTATTTCGTCTTCCTGGGTAGTGCTGTCCCGGGTCGGGGTGTCCTGGGCAGTGCTGTCCCGGGTAGTGGTGTCCCGGGTAGTGGTGTCCCGGGTAGTGGTGTCCCGGGTAGTGGTGTCCTGGGTAGTGGTGTCCCGGGTAGTGGTGTCCTGGGTAGTGGTGTCCTGGGTAGTGGTGTCCTGGGTAGTGGTGTCCTGGCTCGGTTGTGACGGGGGCCTGTGGCTGCCCCCCTCGTCGCTAGGTGGTCGCTCCCGCACGTGACGGGGGTGTCGTCTCCCTGTTGCTCCAGGTCTCTCCGTCTCCCATGGCCTCCGAGGGGCATCCTGCGGGCGTCGCATGCTGGAGGGTGCGGGTCTCTCCGTCTCCCGTGGTGTGCGAGGGGCATCCTGCGGGCGTCGCATGCTGGAGGGTGCGGGTCTCTCCGTCTCCCGTGGTGTGCGAGGGGCATCCTGCGGGCGTCGCGTGCTGGAGGGTCCGGGTCTCTCCGTCTCCCGTGTTGTGCGAGGGGCATCCTGCGGGCGTCGCATGCTGGAGGGCTCGTGTCTCTCCGTCTCCCGTGGCTTCCGAGGGGCATCCTGCGGGCGGTCTGCATCTGCGGGGATGGGTGCCTGGACGTTTGGTCCTGCGATACACAATGAAGCATGCATGGTTAGACATCAGGCAGTGATCAGGTGATATGGGGGAGGGGGATATAGGGGAGGGGGGATATGGGGACGGGCTGTCGGTGGCTCACTTGCTACTACGCCCCCGACCTCTGCATCAGCAACCTCCCGGTCGTCAGGTCCGCCAGCCAGTTCCAGGGCCCTTTCCTCGTGTTCGGTCAGTGGCCTCTCATCAGCGGGGCCTCCTCCAGTCCTCACATGCTCCCTATTGTTGTGTGCGCGCTTATCCTGTGGGGGGTGGGGGTGGTGGCAGGGGTAAAAGGCAACACTGTTAGGCAGGTATATGAATGCACGCCATCGGTTGCGCGTGCATTGCAGAGGTTAAGGTTAGGGCTGGATTCACTTGGGGATATGGGGGATATGGGGGAGGGGGGATATGGGGGATATGGGGGAGGGGGGATATGGGGGATATGGGGGAGGGGGGATATGGGGGAGGGGGGATATGGGGGGAGGGGGGATATGGGGGAGGGGGATATGGGGGAGGGGGGATATTGGGGAGGGGGGATATGGGGAGGGGGGATATGGGGGAGGGGGGATATGGGGGAGGGGGATTATGGGGGATATGGGGGAGGGGGGATATGGGGGAGGGAGGGATTGGGGGAGGGGGATATGGGGGAGGGGGGATATGGGGGGGGATATGGGGAGGGGGGATATGGGGGAGGGGGGATATGGGGAGGGGGGATATGGGGGAGGGGGGATATGGGGGAGGGGGATATGGGGGAGGGGGGATATGGGGAGGGGGAATTATGGAAGATATGGGGGAGGGGGGATATGGCGGAGGGGGATATGGGGGAGGGGGGTATGGGGAATGGGGATATGGGGGAAGGGGGGATATGGGGGAGTGGGGATATGGGGGAGGGGGGATATGGGGGAGGGGGGAATATTGGGAATATGGGGGAGGGGGGATTATGGGGGTTATGGGGGGGGGGGATATGGGGAGGGGGATATGGGGGAGGGGGATATGGGGGAAGGGGGGATATGGGGGAGGGGGATATGGGGAAGGGGGGATATGGGGGATATGGGGAGGGGGGATATGGGGAGGGGGGATATGGGGGAGGGGGGAATATTGGGAATATGGGGGAGGGGGGATTATGGGGGTTATGGGGAGGGGGGATATGGGGGAGGGGGGATATGGGGGAGGGGGGATATGGGGGAAGGGGGTTATGGGGGAGGGGGATATGGGGAAGGGGGGATATGGGGTATATGGGGAGGGGGGATATGGGGGAGGGGGTATATGGGGGGGGATATGGGGGAAGGGGGGATATGGGGGGGGATATGGGGAAGGGGGGATATGGAGGATATGGGGAGGGGTGGATATGGGGGAGGGGGATATGGGGTAGGGGGGATATGGGGAGGGGGGATATGGGGGAGGGGGGATATGGGGGATATGGGGAGGGGGTTATGGGGGAGGGGGGATATGGGGGAGGGGGGATATGGGGAGGCTCACCCTGCCTGCTCTGACGAGGTCGTTCACCTTCTTGTGGCACTGGGTGCCTGTCCGTGGTGTCAGGGCCGCAGCGGTGACGGCCTCTGCCACTTCCCTCCACAGACGCCCGCTGTAGCGTGGGGCAACTCTGCAGCCGTGCCCGCGATACAGGGCGTCCCTCCTCTGCTCCACCGCGTCCAGGAGCGCCTCCACATCCCGTGACTCGAACCTCGGGGCTGAGCGGCGGCCAGCCATCCAGTCGGGTGTTGCGGTCGGGTGTTCCGGCCGGGTGGGGGGGAGCAGCGCGGCCTTATGAGCCGTCACGCCGTGCGGCGCGTATGACGCTGCACGGCGTGAACTACTGCGCAAGCGCAGATCCCGTTACGTCGCTGCTAGCCCATTTCGGGCCGGAGTCCTTCGACCCATTTTTCCGACGTCGGATTTGCGCCGTTTTTTGCGCCGATCGGCGGACTTTACACCGATAATGGAGAATTTTGCCCCTGATCCCTGGCAAGGGGCAATGCCAGCCTGACACCTTAGATCTTCCAGCCTGGTACCCAGGCAGTGCCAGACTGGCACCTGGTGCCACTGCCAGGGTGTCCAGGTGGCACTGCCAGTGTGCCAGGCTGGTAATGTCATGGTGTCAGGCTGGGACCAGCAGTGCTACCTTTGCCTGGAGGTTGACCACAGGCCGGGGGATACACCAGGTAACATTCTGCCTGGTCCTCATTTGTGGGGACCAGTGCTGAATAGCCCCTCAGCAAGGCCGGTAGATGCTGGGCTGTCATTCGGTCCAGCGTGAGCACGGCTAAATGTGTTTTTGAACTCACTGAACCATGCGCAACACAATGGGCGGGATCCAGATTTCAATGCCACGTGAGATCTGGTTAGATCTCACGAGGTGTAACAGCTGCTGGGAATCCCAGGGAAGGCCTCTCCCGGGTTCTACCAGCCATGTTCTACCAATCTCCAATTTGAAAGAAAGAAGGTAGACTCAGATGTAAAGGTGTTCCAGTTAAATAAAGGTAACTACAGGGGCATGAGGGAGGAACTGACGAAAATCGAGTGGGAGCAGAGCCTAGTGGGAAAGACAGTAGAACAGCAATGGCAGGAGTTTCTGGGAGTACCGGTGACGAGTGGTGTCCCGCAGGGTTCAGTGTTGGGGCTACAGCTGTTCTCTTTATACATTAACGATCTAGATGACGGGACTAGGGGCATTCTGGCTAAGTTTGCCGATGATACAAAGATAGGTGGAGGGGCAGGTAGTATGGAGGAGGTGGGGAGGCTGCAGAAAGATTTAGACAGTTTAGGAGAGTGGTCCAAGAAATGGCTGATGAAATTCAACGTGGGCAAGTGCGAGGTCTTGCACTTTGGAAAAAAGAATAGAGGCATGGACTATTTTCTAAACGGTGACAAAATTTATAATGTTGACGTGCAAAGGGACTTGGGAGTCCTAGTCCAGGATTCTCTAAAGGTAAACTTGCAGGTTGAGTCTGTAACTAATAAAGCAAATGCAATGTTGTCATTTATCTCAAGAGGCTTGGAATATAAAAGCAGGGTTGTACTTCTGAAGCTTTATAAAGCATTAGTTAGGCCCCATTTAGAATAGTGAGCAATTTTGGGCCCCACACCTCAGGAAGGACATACTGGCACTGGAGCGGGTCCAGCGGAGATTCACACGGATGATCCCAGGAATGGTAGGCCTAACATACGATGAACGTCTGAGGATCCTGGGATTATATTCATTGGAGTTTAGGAGGTTGAGGGGAGATCTAATAGAAACTTACAAGATAATTAATGGCTTAGATAGGGTGGACGTAGGGAAGTTGTTTCCATTAGCAGGGGAGACTCGGACCCGGGGGCACAGCCTTAGAATAAAAGGGAGTCACTTTAGAACAGAGATGAGGAGAAATTTCTTCAGCCAGAGAGTGGTGGGTCTGTGGAATTCATTGCCACAGAGGGCGGTGGAGGCCGGGACGTTGAGTGTCTTTAAGACAGAAGTTGATAAATTCTTGATTTCTCGAGGAATTAAGGGCCATGGAGAGAGAGCGGGTAAATGGAGTTGAAGTCAGCCATGACTGAATGGTGGAGTGGACCCGATGGGCCGAATGGCCTTACTTCCACTCCTATGTCTTATGGTCTTTTGGTCTTATGTTGCACTCCAGTTCTGGCAGGATGCGGCCGATAGATCGCACCTTACATAAAGTGCACTATTGACCCTCCATGTCAGTCCAGCAAACATTTCAATCAAGTTAGTCAGGTCCTTTCTTTAATCTAGGCTGGCTGTCCTTGATTAATCTGTAGCTTTCTAAACAACACCACTGAATTTTTTCCATTAGTTTTCCCATCACTAAGTTTATGCTGCCTGATCTATAATGACTTTGTCTATTTCTTCTCTGTTTTTAAACAATGGCACAGTGTTTGCTGTCCACCACTGTAGTCAGAGAGGATTGAAAAATGATGATCAGAACCTATTATTTCCTCCCTTCTTTCTCTTAATAGATCCAGGAGTGACTATTTAACCACTTTCAAAGATGTTAAGCCCCTTCATATTTCCTCTCTCAGTATGTTTATGTCATCCAATATTTCACACTCCATTGCCTCATATGCAATGGACGGAATGTTCTGGCCTTTCATGCCGGCAGGGCCTTCCGGTCTCGCCGACGGTGCCCGCCTGCTACGGATTTCCCGGTGGCGAGGGTGCATTCAATGGGTCACTTCATTGACAATGGGGGAGCCAGAAGATCCTCCCACCAGCCAATAATGGGCCATTATCGCCACTGCGAAACACGTGGCGGGTTGCATGAAAAAACCCTTCCGTAATCTGCACCGCCCCATTTCTCTGAGGGAGGACCAAAGTACTGATTGGGAACTATGCCTGTGAGTCGCGCCTTCACACACAGTAGATCTCTAACAGACTCTACTTTTTGCTTCGTTGGCCTTTTGCTCTTTATATATTTATAGCACATCTTTGGGTTTTCCTTCATTTTACAGACAGGAAAGGGATCGTCAGCGGTTAAACTACCAGGACCAGGAACAGGCAATTTGCTTAAGTTCCAAAACCCACATTCCTCAGAGAACAGGCTAAACATTGCCAACTCTAGTGAAGCAAATCCATCTCCTGTGTCATGAAATTGTATAACGGCTTCATATAAATAGATAAATATGTGAGTATGGACTCTTGAAAATACAATAATAAGGAACAGTTTTCCTTGGCTAATTTATTGCAAATTAGATTGGTTTAAAGCCAAAAGCATTTGCTTTCATTTATCATTTTACATATAATACGGTGTGAAGAATGACAAAAATAATAAAGGAAATTAAAAATATTAGTCAATTTGTTGATTTGCTTCACTTCAGTATTTGTACTTTTCTACCAAGTGCTTTTTAAAAAAATAGAACTAATTATGCGCAGGATTATTTCCTTCTGCATATTCTGTAAATTGCCTTAAAGCTTACTCTGCTGCTGTCACCTTGATGCATGAACTGGCGCCTTGTGTGTTGATTCTCAAATGGCCTCAAGAAACCATTTGTCCTAAAGTGTCATCTTGCCTCAGTGAAAGCACTCGCACCTCTGAGACAGAAGACTGCGGTTCCAATCTCCATTACAGAATAGACGTTAAATACATCAGGGGCGAAATTCTCCTACCCGCCCCGCCACATTTCTGCCCCGACCGGCCGGCGGGAGTCTCCGTAACACCGGCCGGTCAATGGGGTTTCCCATTGTGGGGCAGCCTCACGCCGTCGGGAAACCCCCGGGCGCCGGCAAAACGGAGACTCCCGCCGGCGGAGAATGACGCCCCAGACAAGCAGAGAGGGAGAGCCACATTCAGAGGTTCTCTCTTCAACATGTTACCTCTTCAACATTGGCCGGGATTCTCTGTTGTCACTCCACCCCGTTACCACTGCTAGCGAGGATGATGAATTGGACTGTGCCATCCGCCGGTGGCGGGATTCTCTCCTCCCATTGATTGTCAATGGGATTTTCCATTGAATCCACCCCACGCCGCTGAGAAACCCACGGGCGGGAGTGCACTGATGGTTGGACTAGAGAATCCTGCCGCCAGCAAACAGCTGGAGAATTCCACCCATTAAATCGAGGCTTCATCCCTGCTCCAGTTCATGCAAGAGGTCCCACAGCACACAACCCTCCCCCAAAACAGATTTACATTCACCAACTAGTTCATTCTCGAGTTCAACTGTGCATTTTGAAAGGGAGATTGTATAAATACGTACTCCCGGAGGCTTCTTTAGTTGAACAAACAAACTATTTACAGGGATGCATCAGGCACTGCATGCTAGCAGATGGTCCATAGTACACTCCACTACTAGGGAAACTCAACCTCTCCCAATGCTCAACAAGAGAGATCCCTCGTGTTAGGACTTGTTTGGTTGTTCAGACCATGCAAACCTTAGTCGATAAACTTTCTCTTAAAAGGTCAATAACCACATCCCTCCCCCTTTAACTCCTTTTACAAACCTGGGGCGGGATTCTCCGCAATCGGCGCGATGTCCGCCGACTGGCGCCAAAAACAGAGCGAATCAGTCCGGCATCGCGCTGCCCCAAAGGTGCGGAATCCGCCGCATCTTGAGGGGCCGAGCCCTAACCTTGAGGGGCTAGGCCCGCGCCGGACTGATTTCCGCCCCACCAGCTGACGGAAAAGGCCTTTGGTGCCCTGCCAGCTGGCGCGAAACTGACTTTGCCGTGTGGCGCATGCGCGGGAGCGTCAGCGGCCACTCACGGCATCCCCGCGCATGCGCAGTGGAGGGGGTCTCTTCCGCCTCTGCCATAGTGGAGACCATGGCAAAGGCGGAAGGGAAAGAGTGCCCCCACGGCACAGGCCCGCCCGCAGATCGGTGGGCCCCGACCGCGGGCCAGGCCACCGTGGGGGCACCCCCCGGGACCCCGGAGCCCGCCCGCGCCGCCTTGTCCCGCCGGTAAGGGAGGTGGTTTGATCCTCGCCGGCGGGACACGCTTCCAGCAGCGGGACTTTGGCCCATCGTGGCCAGAGAATCGCCAGGGGGGGGCCGTCAACCGGCGTGGCGCGATTCTCACCCCTGCCGGTGCCGGAGAATTCGGCAACCAGCGGGGGCGGGATTCACGCCAGCCCCCGCCGATTCTCCGACCCGTCGGGGGGGGGTCGGAGAATCCCGCCCCTTATCTAACAATTGACTTAGTCCAAAATTCTAATTATACTCTCTAGATAAGTTCGACAATTATAAACTGAGTCTTTGAGGGGGTTTTCTGTTTCTTTAAGGTGGTCTAATTCTGTTGTCTGAGATGTTTCCACAGGACCGACATTAACAGAAACTGCAATAATGGTTACCTCTTCTGGCCCAGGCAGTTCATTACTACTTGGTCCCATGAAGACAGGTCTATAACAGGTCGAACAGGTACTTTGGTACTTACAGGTCCGAAAACATTTCATGATGGCAACACTGATTGCTGGAGCATCTCTCTGCTCCTCAAGTGGTCCATGTGTTTGAAAACGATCCGTCCCCCCACGTCCACTTGGTATGAAAACAGTCTGGTCTCAGAGACAATGGGCTAGATTCTCCGTCCTGCTGTGCCACATTTCTGTTTTACCCCGCCGGCAGGATGCTCCGTTTAACGGCTGGTCACTGGGGTTTTCCATTGTGGGGCAGTTCCACACTGTCGAGAAACCCCCGGACAGCCAGAAACATCCCGACAGTGGAGAATCCAGCCCATAAGTCCTGGGGCGTCATTCTCCGACCCGCCAGCGGGTCGGAGAATGGCCGCTGGCCGCCGTGCATCCCGCCCCCGCCGGTTGCCGAAGTCTCCGGTACCGGATATTCGGCTGGGGCGGGAATCGGGCCGCGCCGGTTGGCGGGCCTCCCCGCTCGATTCTCCGGCCCGGATGGGCCGAAGTCCCGCCAATAAATTGCCTGTCCCGCCGGCGTAAATTAAAGTACCTATTTACCGGCGGGGCAAGGCGGCGTGGTCGGGCTCCGGGGTCCTGGGGGGGGCACGGGGCGATCTGACCCCGGAGGGTGCCCCCACGGTGGCCTGGCCCGCGATCGGGGCCCACCGATCCGCGGGCGGGCCTGTGCCGTGGGGGCACTCTTTCCCTTCCGCCTCCGCCACGGTCTCCACCATGGCGGAGGCGGAAGAGACTCTCCCCACTGCACATGCGCGGGAAACTGTCAGCGGCCGCTGACGCTCCCGCGCATGCGCCGCCCGGGGATGTCATTTCCGCGCCAGCTGGCGAGGCAACAAAGGCCGTTTCCGCCAGCTGGCGGGGCGGAAATTCCTCCGGCGCCGGCCTAGCCCCTCAATGTTGGGGCTCGGCCCCCAAAGATGCGGAGCATTCTGCACCTTTGGGGCAGCGCGATGCCCGTCTGATTGGCGCCATTTTGGGCGCCAGTCGGTGGACATCGCGCCGTTTGGGGAGAATTTCGCCCCTGAAGTCCAACTATGTCCGCGAACAAAGTTTCTTTGATTACTTTGGCTGGTCTTTACCCTCCTTGATAAATTTGGAAACACGAAACTCAGTCTCGTTCTGAGGTGGCGTCTCATTAGCAGCTCTGCTGGTGGAACTGCCGTTGTTGTACCAGTCGTACGATAGCTAAGGAGGAATGGCGAGACTTTGTTTCCAAGGTTCGCCTTGACAGTTTCTTTAGGCCAGAGTTGGAAGTTTGGACAGCTCTCTCGATTAGTCTGTTTGCTCCTGGGTGGTTTGGCGCAGTTCCAATGTGCTTTTAAGCTGTTGTGAGCGGTGAGGTTTTGAAACTCAGCTATATTGTCTGATCTCATGACTTCAGGTAATCTTTCGATGGTAGCATGCAATGTAGATGATTTCACCTCAAAACTCTCCATCCATTTACAGAGTGTATTAATCACAAGCAAAAACATTCGGCGGAATTGTCCACTCCTGAGACGGGGGCCGGATTCTCTTTGCAGCCCCACGCCGAAATCGCGGTTGGCGTGGGGGCGGAGAATCAACTTTCCCGACGAAATTGGGCCCGACGCCAGTCCAGCTATTCTCCGGGACCTGAGAATCAGTGTTTTCGCGAATTACTCCGCACGGCTGGGAGGCCATTGACAGAAGCCCACCCAACGGTTCTCCGCTCCCTACCAGCCGAATTCCCGCCGGCGTGGAACTAATATGGTATGGCCGGTCGGGACTCTAGCGTAACGGATGCGGACTCAGTCCGCGGCCGCCCTGGTTGGTGGGGGGGGGGAATGAGGGGATCGGACACCTTGGGCGAAATTCTCCGGAAACGGCGCGATGTCCGCCGACTGGCGCCCAAAACGGCGCAAATCAGACGGGCATATCGTCGCCCCAAAGGTGCGAAATGCTCCGCATCTTTGGGGGCCGAGCCCCAACATTGAGGGGCTAGGCCGGCGCCGGACGAATTTCCGCCCCCCCCAGCTGGCGGAAAAGGCCTTTGGTGCCCCGCCAGCTGGCGCGGAAATGACATCTCCAGGCAGCGCATGCGTGGGAGCGTCAGCGGCCGCTGACAGCATTCCCAGCATGCGCAGTGGAGGGAGTCTCTTCCGCCTCCGCCATGGTGGAGACCGTGGCGGAGGTGGAAGGGAAAGAGTGCCCCCACGGCACAGGCCCGCCCGCGGATCGGTGGGCCCCGATCGCGGGCCAGGCAACCGTGGGGGCACCCCCCGGGGCCAGATCGCCCCGCGACCCCCCAAGGATCCCGGAGCCCGCCCGCGCCGCCTTGTCCCGCCGGTAACGTAGGTGATTTAATTTACGCCGGTGGGACAGGCATTTTAGCGGCGGGACTTCGGCCCATCCGGGCCGGAGAATCGAGCGGGGGGGGCCCGCCAACCAGCGCGGCGCAATTCCCGCCCCCGCCGAATATCCGGTGCCGGAGACTTCGGCAACCGGCGGGTGCGGGATTCACGCCAGCCCCCGGTGATTCTCCGACCCGGCGGGGGGTCGGAGAAATTTGCCCCTTATGGGCGGCCGGGGCAGCGATCGGGCCGGAAGGATCCTCAGGCGCGTGACCGATCGGGGGGGTCTAGTTTGCTGGTGTTGGTCCGCGGTCCGAGTCCACCATGGCACTCGGTGTGGCCGCTGGAGGCCGCCTCCGTGCGCATGCGTGGCCTTGGAACCGGAAGTGCAGGGGCCCATATCCACAGCCAAAGCTGCGTGAAGCTCCCGGGGTCCCTGCTAGCCCCCAGAAGGTAAGTGAATCGACTTTTATTGTTTGCTGGAAACAGGGGAGTGCAACACCAGCGTTTTTACACCGGCATAGGGACATAGCCCCATTTTGGGAGAATCCAGCCCAGGGGGATTGTCGATTGTCGATATCGTAATCGGCAATCGGGCGGAGAATCCCTGTTTACGACCGAATTGCCCCTGCAAAACGACATCATCGAGGAGTACGCCGCACGCCGTTGGGACGACCTCAGTTATCTGAAGGCCCTATCCCAATGCTCCACCCCCGATGGGCCGGGTTCCTGACGGCCCGGGACACATGGGGTTGGATTCTCCGATTTGAAGACTAAGTGCTGATGCCGGCATGGAAACAATGGCGTTTTACGAGCGAAAAATCAACGTAAAAACTGCACCAATCCTCCGTCTGGTGAGGGGCTAGCAGGCATGCAACGTGAAGCCCCCGGTTTTAACTGCGGAATTGGCCAGAGAATTGCCGGATCTGTGGCCGCACATGCGCACGGTGGTGGCCTGAAGTGGCCGCGCCATGCAACATGGCGGCAGTCGCGCGCAGACCCGGCCTGCCAAATAATATCCCCCAATAACCCCCATTGCCACTCTGGACCAATCCCCACCAGTTCCCCCACTCCCCCCGTGGTAGTCACCATTAGTAGTATATTACATGTATTACGGCACTGCCCGTATATTAGAGGTACAAGGGTAAATACCTGCCTGCTGGCTCCGCCCAGTAGGCGGTGTATAAATGTGTGTGCTCTCCTGTGCTGCAGCCATTCTGGTTCCAGCTATAGGAGGCACAACATCTTGCTCAATAAAGCCTTGATTGTTCCACCATTCTCGTCTTTGTCCACAGCCACCACACTGGGTTCACGAAAAATAATAGTATGAGTGACCCACGCCGTCGGGAACATGGCCTATCGGGGACAGAGCATCGGGGGAGGGTCTCAGGTGGCGTCCTGAGGGGGCGGAGCATCGCAAAATCTGCACCGCCCCCGATTTTGGCGCAGACGGGGATTCTCCGGCCGATCGCCGTACTCGATTTCAGCATCGGCGACCGGAGAAACCCACCCGTGTACTCTCAGTTTTCGTGAACCCGGCGTGGTGGCTGCCGATTGTGTCCAGCGACGCCACAGTCGGAGGGAGCTGTGCTGCTGATCAGGGGGGCAACTTTGGCGAGGGCTGGGGGGGATTGGTGTGGGATGGCCCGGAGGTGGCAAGGGAATGTCCAGGTGGCACAACTGGCAGGTCGGGTCCATGCGCCATATTGTATGGCTCGTGTACTGGAATAGGCCTTTGTGTGTTTTTATGGTGACATAACCCCGGGAAGCATCATCTAATTCCAGATGCTGGATTGTGTGAATCATGTCTAGCTTTGAGTAAGATTTGCCCCCTGCCAGATTTGCATTTGGTCTTCAGCCCTCAGGATTGGATATTTATCCAGTTTTTGGTCTGATTAACTGTTAGCTTATAATTGTTGCAAATGTCTTTTCTGGTTTTAATGCAGGGACTGTAGGTGCTGTCCGTTCTGAGAACTGAACCGGCTGTTTCATGCCTAGTTCTTCCAACCTATTTAATTCAGTATCTGTTTTCTCTTGTAAGGCTATGGTATCAGTCTTGCTCTAAAGAACTGGGGAGTCACCTCTGGATCAACGTAAATCTTAGCTTGCCAGCCTTTGATTTTGCCTAGTTCATCATGGAAAACCTTTGTGGTATTTTCTTAACAATTCTGGCAGTCCCCCTGCTCACCCTTGAAAGATCTCGGACCAACTCAACTTGATTTCTTTCCGCTAATCACAGCCCAGAAGGCTTGGGCTTCACCCGTCTCTATTATTACTGGTAATTGGGCTGCCTGCTGTCCATAGCTCACAGGTACTCTTGTGGTGCCTTTTATTTTTTTGCTTCTCCCATGTACATCTTCAACTTGGTAGAAATGCTCTCCAAGTTCAACGGTTGGGCACCCTCTCTCAAACTGTGAAATGTGTGCTCACCCATCACAGTGGCTGATAACCCCTGTATCCACTTTCATACTTACAGTCTTCCCATTTACACAAAGTGTTACAGTAATAGTGGTCTGTCTTGACTGCTTTAAGATTAAAAAGAGAATAAATATCAGAATCAATGGTGTCAGGCTCTTTCACATTGTGTACATGTAACGTCTTGGCTGATTGGTTACTCAGCAGTCTTGACTTAGCTCTGTTTTATCAATGTCCTTTTTTGTGGCAATAATGAGACTCAGATTCCTTAAACCAATATGATTCAGGAATGTGGTTAACCCCCACATTGGTAATATTCCACCTTCAGAGTCATTGTCTGATTGCCTCCGCTGTATCTTTTTATGTTATATTATATTATATTGTATTACATTATATTATATTACATAATATATTATATTATAATATCATAGAATCATAGAATTTACAGTGCAGAAGGAGGCCATTCGGCCCATCGAGACTGCACCGGCTCTTGGAAAGAGCACCCTACCCAAGGTCAACACCTCCACACTATCCCCATAACCCAGTAACCCCACCCAACACTAAGGGCAATTTTGGACACTAAGGGCAATTTATCATGGCCAATCCACCTAACATCTTTGGGCTATTCGCCCAATATAATAGTCATTGGAGTTTTGAAGAGTGAGGGGATCGCAGTGAAGCTTACAAAATTCTAACAGGGTTATCTAGGGTAGATTCAGAAAGAATGTTCCTGATGGTGGGTGAGTCCAGAACTAAGGCTTGTAGTTTGAGGATAATGTGTAAACCTTTTAGGCCTGAGGTGAGGAGAAATTTGTTCACTGAGAGAGAGGTGAATCTGTGGAATTTGCTACCATAGAAAGTAGTTCAGGCCAAACCGTTGTGTAATTTCAAGAAGGAATTAGATATAGTTCCTGTGGCTAAAGTGATCAAAGGATATGGGGGAAGGCGGGATCAGGGTATTGAACTTGATGATCAGCCACGATCATAATGAATGGTGGAGCAGACTCGAAGGGCCGAATGGCCTCCTCTTGCTTCTATTTTCTATGTTTCTATGACTGAAATTGTTTTCCGCTTTGTGGCTGCAGTGGCGGCAGTTTTAACACCACGGCTGGTTGCAGGTTCCTGCCCTCATTGGTAATTGGCACCATTTTGTGTGCTCTGTAGCTCCTGTGAATCTTTTTCATTGCCTTCCTTGGTTCGTGCTATCTCCATTGCTCGTCTAAAATTTATTTTGACTTCTGCTAGAAATCTGCATTGAATAGCGTCATTGTTCATGCTGCAGACTAACCGATCCTGTAGCATGCCATTTAGGATCGCTTCAGTTTAGCAATGTAAGTTGTGATCGATTTGCCTGGTTGTCTCATTATCGAATTAATTTGAATCTCTTGAGTATAATTGATGGTTGGTGTTGAAAATGACCCTTCACTAAATTCATCAGCTTACCGAATGATTTGGAGTCGGGCTCACTTGGGCTGTGGCAAATAAGATTGTAGGTCTGACTTCGACAATCTCTTTGACGAATTGCTTCATGCTTTGCCTCCTCCTCCATTTAATTTGCCTGGAAATAAAACTCGATGCATTGCATCCAATCCCCCATGGACGATTTGAATGTGTCCATTCGATCGAAGAGAGGCATTCAGGTGAGCATATTTTTTTATTTTTCTCAGACTTTGGTTAAAACAAGATACTCACAGATTTAGGGCTAGAGGACGCACCAGGATCATCACCAGATGTATAGTTATATTCCCGGAAGCTTCTTTAGTTGAACAAACATCTTTATTTACAAAGCTGCAACATGAGCTGAATGCTTGCAGCTAGTTCCATTCTACTACTCGGGAAACTCGCCTCCCCTTCCTCCCAGCCCCCAAAGAGACTACCTGCTCAATGTCTGAATTGGTTATCCAGACCGCATGACCCTTACTCTTAAAGGGACAATCACCAGAGATTGATAGATTTTTTGTTAGCTGAAAGCATTAAAGGATATGGGGCAAATGTGGGTATGTAGATTTATGTCACAGATCTGTCATGATTTTGTTCAGAGATGGTGGAACAGATTTGGAGAGTTAAATAGCCTCCTGCTATTAGCTGTTGCTCTGTCATGCCTCCCCATGTAACAATAGCGACTAATTCCAAATGTAAGTTATTCATTGTAAAAACAATTGGAATAAAAGTTCTTGCTTTTAAAATGGAGGCTCACTAACTTTTGAGGACTTGTGCTCCATGTGTGCACCTCCACACCTCGATTAATAAGTGGAATTTTGCATAATTAATATTTGTGTCGATATGCGGAGGTGGTGGCGTAGTGGTATTGTCACTGGACAAGTAAACCAGAGACCCAGAGTAATACTCTGGGGACCCGGGTTCAAATCCCACCACTGCAGCTGGTGAAATTTGAATTCAATAGAAACAAATCTGGAATTAAAAGTTTAATGATGACCATTGTCGATTGTCGGAAAAACCCATCTGGAACACTAATGTTCTTTAGGGAAAGAAATATGCCATCCTTACGTGGTTTGGCCTACATGTGACTTCAGACCCACAGCAATGTGGCTGACGCTTAACTTCCCCCTCAAGGGCAATTAGGGATGGGCAATAAATGCTGGCCCAGCCAGCGATGCCCACGTCCCATGAACGAATTTAAAAAAATGGTAAATAGCCCAGCTTGTTTCTGGAATTTTGTCATTTTAGTTGATTTAATACTGCTCTGTGACGCTTCTGTGATTTTAAACTGAAGACTCGTAGTATGACGGTACGGGCAAAGAATTTACTGGGATCTCCCCCAGCTTGCCCGGCATTATTTTGTTGGCAGAGTAGCAGGAAGGCTTGGTCGTTCTCATTGCCCTTGTGCCAGAGAAGAGTTTCTCCACGTTAGGGAAATGAATAGATTTAGTAAAACCTGACTTGGAGTAAAATTGCATGATAGTCAAATGCTTATATTGCAGTGACCATCTCACGACCTCAAGGCCCTGAGATCAGCAAGAGCCCACTGGCAACGCCTGGGTTGTTTACTGTTAGGAGATAATCCTGCTTCGGGGTGAAAGGTTTGATAATAAGCCGACATGCAGACAAGATGGGAAATTAAATAATCTTCTGTGTGTGCGATTTAACAGTGTATAAATCTGGTGGAGATGTGTGACTTGGTGTGAGTGTTGTATTAGTGCTCTCTGAGAGTGCTGTCTCTGCATGCTTGAATAAACAATTGTAACCTGTACCTCCTGTGGTTAGTTCATAGAAGTCCACAGTGACCATTTTACAGTGTCTTCAAGCCGTGACATTGTCAGTAGCTTCACAGAAGGAAGAGCTGAGAGTCTTTCCTCCTTTGAGCTCGGTGAGCTCTGCAGCCAAAGAGCGGATGGGATTGTGTTCAGTTTACTTTGACTGAGGGTGGGGGAGAGAAGGAGCGGTAGAATGTAGCAGACGAATGAATCCTTGGGTGGCTTTGGATAAGGATTTTTTCAGCATATCCTCACACCCACACTGTTTTTTTCCCTTTGGGGAATAGTGGGGATGTGGTGCCTGGACTCCCAAGCTGATTATCAGCCGCTGGAACATGTACCCACTGCGTCACAAGACTCCCTCTGGATGAGGTCAAATATAAGTGTCATTTGTTTTTGACTAAGGGCTGATGTGAGCCTCAAAATGGGGCCCAAAGCAATCACCCAAACTCAGAACTGCAGGACCCAGAGCACAGAACCTTTAAGCAGATGTTTGAAGGAGAGTCAAGTAGACGTGCCAGAAAGAAATGTACAAAAGCGAAAAAAAAGATGCTGGAAATCTGAATTTAAATCAGAAATTGCTGGAAATACTCAGTAGGGTCAGGCAGCTTCGGCGAAAGGAGAAACAGAGTTAGCATTCCAGCTCGATAACCCTTCATCAGAAGGTAGAAATAAATGCACCCTGCACAGAGATGGAGTCTGATGTGTTGGGTGTTCTGGATCACAAACAGGTCATCAACACTGGAAGTGGTGCAACTCTATTTTATTGCAAGGTTAACTATATTAACATACTTGAACTGTGGGTAAATGCAATACCAGCTTTAACTGTTGACCCTTGCCTAGTCCTAAACCAGGTGATGCACTCAGCACATGGTGAGTGTCTGTGTTGCAGGCTGTGAGCTCTTTCCGAGCTGGCTGCTACTAGAATAAGCAGGAACTCTCCTGTCCCCTGTCTTTATAGTGCGTGTGCTCTCACTGGTGATTGGCTGCGGTGTTGTGAGTGCTGATTGGTCCCACTGCATGTCCATCAGTGTGTGTGTGTGTGTGTCTGCACCATAATATACTGGTGTATATTATGACATCCCCCCTTTTATATAAAGAACATGGGCCTGCGTGACAATAAATATCATGTAGTGAATGTATCTGACTATGTGTGTGCGTGTAATTTACATGACTATGTACATGAGGCTAATCTATTTACACGGGAAGGTGCCTGGTGCAGAGAAATAGGGTGTCACACCAACAACGAAATGAACATTATATACAAACTACTGGAACGATGAAACAGGATAACAGAACAGATCAAAGAGTCCAACATTGTAAAACTCATAAGTCAAGTCTCTGAGGTGGGTGACAAATTTTGGTTGACCGCCTCAAGGGTGAGTCAGGAGCCACCGGCTGAGGAACGGGCTGGGCCACGGCAGAGTGAGAAGGATGCAGAGTATTCGGAATCTCCACATAGTCCAGTTTGGGGACAACAGGAGGGCGTGGCACCGGTGGAGGATCACGTAGCGAGCGTGGAACGAGACGAAGGGCACGCCGATTGCAGCGGCGAATGGAACCATCTGGCAGACGAACCAGGAACGAGCGGGGAGACACCTGCCGATGAACCACAGCAGTTGCAGACCAGCCACCCTCCGGAAGATGGATGCGGACGTTGTCATCCGGCGCCAGAGCAGGGAGATCAGTCGCCCGAGTGTTGTGCACGAGACTGTTGCATCCGCTGAAGGACCGGAACGTGGTTGAGGTCTGGGACGTGAATGGACGGCACCGTGGTCCTGAGGGTGCGATCCATGAGCAGCTGGGCTGGCGACAGGCCCGTGGGGAATGGGGCCGAACGATAGGCCAGCAAGGTGAGGTAGAAGTCGGATCCTGCATCGGCAGCCTTGCAGAGGAGCCGTTTGACGATGTGGACGCCCTTTTCCGCTTTGCCATTGGTTTGTGGGTGCAGGGGACTGGATTTCACATGCACAAAGTTGTACCTGCTGGCAAAGTTGGACCATTCCTGGCTCGCGAAGCAGGGGCCATTGTCCGACATCACAGTGCATGGGATGCAGTGATGAGCAAAGGTCTCCTTGCAGGCACGGATGACTGCTGGTAGTTCAAAAAATAGTCTGCAATCAGAACATAGTCCCTGCCGAGCGCATGGAACAGGTCAACGCCTACCTTAGACCAAGGGGACGTGACCAACTCATGGGGCTGTAGAGTCTCACGTGGTTGCGCCGGCTGGAACCGCTGACAGGTGGGGCAGTTGAGCACTGTGTTGGCGATGTCCTCATTGATGCCGGGCCAGTACACAGCCCCTCGGGCCCTCCGTCGGCACTTCTCCACGCCAAGATGGCCCTCGTGTAGCTGTTCCAAAACGAGCTGGCGCATGCTGTTCGGGATCACGATGCTGTCAGGAGGACACCATCGACTACTGCCAGATCGTCTCTGATATTGTAGAACTGCAGGCATTGGTCCTTGAGCCACCCATCCGTCACGTGGCGCATGACATGCTGTAGTAGGGGGTCAGCCGCAGTCTCGCGGCGAATGTGGATAAGGCGTTCATCCGTGGCCGGCAGATTGGAGGCCATGAAGGCCACATGGGCGTCAACCTGGCAGACGATCCCGTCTGGGTCACATGGGGTGTTGACTGCCCTGGACAGCGCGTTGGCTATAATCAGGTCCTTGCCCGGCGTGTATAGGAGCTGGAAATTGTACCGCCGGAGTTTAAGCAGAATGCACTGGAGGCGAGGGGGTCATATAATTCACGTATTTTTGTATAATGTTGACCAGCGGGCGATGGTCGGTCTCGACAGTGAATTGGGGGAGGCCGTACACGTAATCATGAAATTTGTCAACCCCAGTCAACAGGCCCAGGCATTCCTTTTTGATCTGCACGTAGCGCTGTTCCGTGGGGGTCATGGCACGTGATGCATATGCAACGGGGGCCCATGATGAGGCAGGAGCACCGCCCCAATGCCGGATGGCATCCGTTGAAATTTTTGTTTCCTTCGTGGGATCAAAAAATGCCAATACCGGGGCCGTGGTAAGCTTGGTCTTAAGCTCCTCCCATTCGCGCTCGTGGGCGGGAAGCCATTGGAAGTCTGTCGTCTTCCTGACCAGGTTCCGGAGAGCTGTGGGATGGGAGGCGAGGTTGGGGATGAACTTCCCCAGGAAGTTGATCATGCCCAAAAATCGGAGGACCGCCTTCTAATCCGCTGGCTTCTGCATGGCCGTGATGGCTGCCACCTTGTCCGCATCCGGCCGCACACCCAACCAGGAGATGTGGTCCCCTGGGAACTTGAGTTCTGTCTGGCCGAAAGAACGTTTGGCTCTGTTGCGGCGAAGGCCTTGGTCCCGTATTCGTTTGAAAACGCGCTGGAGGCGACTGATATGCTCCTGACATGGACCAAATGATGATGTCGTCAACATAGACGCACACACCCTCAATGCCCTCCATCATTTGCTCCATGATCCGGTGGAATACTTCTGATGCCGATATAATCCCAAACGGCATCCTGTTGTAGCAGTATCTGCCAAACGGGGTATTATGCAGCTTTCTGCTGGATCTGTCTAGTTGAATTTGCCAGAATCCTTTTGAGGCGTCAAGTTTGGTGAAGATGTTGGCACGAGCCATCTCGCACGTGATCTCCTCGCGCTTGAGGACAGGGTAATGCTCCCTCATTATGTTGCGATTCAGATCCTTTGGGTCAATGCAGATCCAGAGCTCGCCAGAAGGCTTCTTTACACACACCATGGAACTGACCCAGTCGGTTGGTTCCATCACTCTGGAGAGCACTCCTTGGTCTTGGAGGTCCTGCAGCTACTGCTTCTTGAGGCGGTCCTTGAGGGGTGCTGGGACTCTGCGAGGTGCATGAACCACAGGCGTCTTGTTTGAGCAGGATTTTGCAAGTGCATGGAAGCGTGCCCATGCCTTCGAAAACGTTGCGGTGCTGGTCGATGATGGCATTGAGTTGTGCCCTACAGTCCGCATCCTGGAAGGCAGACGTGTCCTCTGGAGAGAGAGAGTGTACTCGTTGGACGAGTTTTAGGAGTTTGCACGCCTGTGCGCCTAGCAGAGAGTCCTTCGAGGAGCCCACGATCTCGAAGGGGAGGATGGCTTTTCGCGAGTTGTGCGTCACTTCGAGTTGGCATGAACCGGTAGCAGGAATGACGTTGCCATTGTAGTCCACTAGTTGGCAGGTCGACGGAAGAATGGTTGGTTTAACCCCAAGGGTCTGAAAGTCTGACCGCGCTAGGAGATTAGCGGAAGCACCAGTGTCCAGGCGGAATCGTATCTGGGATTGGTTGACCGTCAGGGTGGCACACCACTCGTCGTCTGGATCAATGCTGTGCACCGACAGCGGCTGGTGGTTTTGATTCGGGGACAGCCTGTTCTTTGTTATAACAGCGACTCGAAAAGGCTCCCTCGGGTCCTCGGTGTCACTGATCTGCGGGAAGTCGGAATCGGACTCGGTGAACGTGGGTTGAATTGCCCGAACATTCCTGCGAGGCTGGCTGAAGCGATGTGAGTTGGCAGGCTGAGCTGCTCGACAGCAGGCAGCATAGTGGCCAAGTATGCCACATCGTAGGCATTGTCGTGATTTTGCAGGACATTGCCGCTTTAAATCGGCGGAGCCACATTTGCCCATACGTCGTGACATCAGTACGCTCGTTGCGCCACTGCGCATGCGTAGTGCGGTCCTGCATGGTGCGCGCCTGCGCATCACGTTCCTCCATGTAACCGTCCCCTCGTTTGGCGCGTACAAGCGCGGGAGGCTGCGAAAAGCGTGCAAAATGGCTGCCCTCATCCAGGCTGCAGCCTTGGAGGTGTTCAATTGTTTGGACCCGTTCCGCCTCGTGGGGACCTTGCTGCGCCGTTTCAGCCGCCTGTATGTGGGAGTACCGGCTGGTGGCATTTTCATGCAGGACACAGGTCTCGATGGCAGTCGCTAGGGTGAGTTGCTTAATTTTGAGGAGCTGCTGACGCAGGGGGTCTGACAGAACACCAAATACGATCTGGTCACGTATCATGGAGTCTGAGGTGGACCCATAGCCGCAGGACTGCGCAAGGATGCGGAGGTGTGTTAAAAAGGATTGGAAAGGCTCGTCCTTACCCTGCAAGCGCTGCTGGAACAGGTATCTTTCGAAGCTTTCATTGACCTCTATGCTGAAGTGGGTATCGAATTTGAGGATAACCGTCTTGTACTTTGTCTTGTCCTCATCGTCTGCGAATGTGAGGGAGTTGAAGATGTGGATGGCGTGTTGCCCGGCCGTTGAGAGGAACAGAGCAATCTTCCTGGTCTCGGAGGCGTTCTCCCTGTCCGTGGCTTCGAGGAAGAGCTGGAAGCGCTGTTTAAAAATCTTCCAATTGACCCCGAGATTGCCGGCAATGCGGAGCGGCGGCGGATGGTTGATGTTCTCCATACTTCAGGATGCCGGAATGCTGATTAGTTGCAGGTGGGTCTCAGAAGTGCTAGTATGCAACCACTCCTTGTACCATGATGTGTTGTGTGTTCTGGATCACAAACAGGTCACCAACACTGGAAGTGGTGCAACTCTATTTTATTATAAGGTTAACTATATTGACATACTTGAACTGTGGGTAAATGCAATACCAGCTTTAACTGTTGACCCTTGCCTAGTCCTAACCAGGTGATGCACTCAGCACATGGTCAATGTCTGTGTTGCAGGCTGTGAGCTCTGTGCTCCGAGCTGGCTGCTACTAGAATGTGCGGGAACTCTCCTGTCCCCTGTCTTTATAGTGCGTGTGCTCTCACTGGTGATTGGCTGCGGTGTTGTGTATGCTGATTGGTCCCACTGCATGTCCACCAGTGTGTGTGTGTGTGTCTGCACCATAATATACTGGTGTATATTATGACAGAGTCAATGAAAGAAACAGCTGGCAGGGATTGTCTAAGTTTGGGTAGGTCTGGTATTGCAGTGGGTTGTGTCCCTACCTGCAGTGGAAGCTCCTGGTTCAAGTCCCACTTCAGGACTTTCGAGAAAAAAGTCCGGAATGATTCGTGCCCGTTTTCTCGCGGGCGTGGGGACATAGCCCCATTACTGGAGACTCCAGCTCATGAAAAAGTACTGGCAAAGAAAATCAAATAAAATCCATTGATGTTTTATAAATACTTAAACAGCAAAAAGATATCTAAAGGAAATAATAGGGTTGAGTAGACACCAAAAATATAAATATGTCGGGGTGGCATGGCGGCACTGTGGTTAGCACTGCTGTCTCCCAGCGCCAGGGATCCAGGCTCAATTCCGGCCTGTGTGGGTTTTCTTCCGGGTGCTCCGGTTTCCTCCCAAAGTCCAAAGGTATTTAGGTTTGGTGGATTGGCCATGCCAAAATTGCCCCTTAGTTCCAAAGGTTAGGCAGTTACAGGTTTGCAGGGGAGTGGGCCTAGGTAGGGTGTTCTTTCGGAGGTCGCTGTAGACTCAATTTGCCAAATGGTCTCCTTCTGCACTGTAGGATTCTATGATTCTATGATAAGCGGAAGACGTGAGCATGGTTCCTGTGGTGTTGGGTGCTCTGAGGTACAGACGAACCAACACGGTTGCGGTATCTTCGCTTGGGCCATTTCACTGGTGATCTCCTCCCGTTTGGGTATGGGATAATGTTCCCGCATAATGTTATTATTGAGGTCTTTGGGGTCTATACAGATGCGGAGCTCGCCAGAGGGCTTCTTGACACACACCATGGAACTGACCCATGGCGTGGGCTCCGTGACCCTGGATAGGACCCCTTGGTCCTGGAGATCCTGCAGCTGCAGCTTGAGGCGGTCTTTAAGTGGCGCAGGAACCCTGCGAGGTGCGTGAACGACCGGGATGGCGTCCGGTTTGAGGCGAATTCGGTATGTGTATGGCAGTGTTCCCATGCCTTCGAATGCCTCCTGGTTGTGGGCGAGGAGCGATTGGAGTTGTGCGTTGAACTTTGCATCCGGGAAGTCTGGCGAGAGAGAGAGAATTTGTTGCACAAGGTGGAGAGCCTTACATGCCTGTGCACCCAGCAGGGAGTCCTTCGATGAGCCAACTATCTCGAACGAGTGTGGCCGTGTGTGTTTTGTGTGTCACCTGGAGCTGGCAGGATCCCATGGCCGGGATAATGTTCCCATTGTAGTCGACCATCTTGCACCGGGATGGCTGGATTGGTGGTCTGACCTTCATGGCATAGAATGCTGACCATGCTATGAGGTTGGCAGAGGCGCCAGTGTCCAGGCGGAAAGTGATCGGCGATCGGTTGACCGTCAGGGTGGCACTCAATTCATCGGCCGGATTGATGGTGTTGACCCGGTTCACATCAATGACCGCGACCCGGAAGGCGTCTTGGTCATCTGTGTCATCGGTTTAGATGTCGTAATGTGGAGGCTGGATGGTCCGCACGTGTCTGCGAGGTTGTCAGAGATGTGGAAGATCCACAGGTTGAGCTGCTCAACAGTAGGCAGCGTAGTGGCCCATCTTGCCACAGCGTAGGCATTGTCGGGTTTTTGCAGGACATTGCCCTTTTAAATGTGCAGCTCCACAGTTGCCGCACGTCATGACGTCATGGCGTTCGTTACGCCGCTGCGCATGCGCAGTTCAGTCTTGCGTCGGTGGCGCCTGCGCAGCACGTCCCTCAGTGTTGCCGTAGGTTTTGGCGCGCACAAACGCGGGAGGCCTCAAAAAGTGCACGAAACGGCCGCCCTCGTCCGGGCCGCAGGCCGGGAGAAACTCGATTGCCTGCATGTGTTCGGCCTCGTGGGCGGCCTGGCTTGCCGATTCGATCGCTTGGGACCCCCTCCATGCCGATTCGGTCGCCTGAAATTGGGCGTTGCGGCTGGTCGCATTTTCACGCAGGACACAGGCTTCAACTGCAGATGCTAAGGTCAGGCCTTTAATTTTTAGAAGCTGCTGGCGTAGGCCACTGGAGGCAATGCCAAAAATGATCTGGTCCTGGATCATGGACTCAGAGGTGGTGCCGTAACCGCAGGACTGCGCGAGTATGCGGAGGTGCGTCAGGAAGGACTGAAAGAGCTCATCCGTACCTTGTAGGTGCTGCTGAAAGATATACCTCTCAAAGCTTTCATTGACCTCAACGTTGAAGTGCTGGTCGAGCTTGAGGAGGACCGTGTCATATTTAGATTTGTTCTCGCCTTCCGGAAACACCAAGGAGTTGTATACATTGATGGCGTGCTGACCTGCGGTAGTGAGGAGCATGGCAATCTTTGATTCGTCCGAGGCGCCCTGTTTTTCGTTGACTCGCATGAACAGTTCGAATCGCTGCTTGAAGAGCTTCCAATTGGTGCCCAGGTTCCCAGCAACTTGCAACGGCTGCGGTTTGTTGTGGGTGTCCATGGCTCAGGATGGCAGATTTGCCGGTAAGTATCGATTCACTCACTGGTACCATGTGGTGTTGGGAGCTCTGAGGTACAGATGAACCAACACGGTTGCGATTGGTACAACGCAGTTTTATTCCAACTAATTATTTACACATCTGACTTGGTATTCACCACGTGGTGAATGTGTGAGTGTCTTGTTAATGAGGTCCTGGCCTTGTCCTGTCTCCAGATGGACTGGCCAGCAGGTGTCGTGTTTCTTGTCTTATACTGTATCTGCTCTTGTCTGTGATTGGCTGTCGTGTTGTGTGTGCTAATTGGTCTGTTGGTCTGTCTATCATGATGTGTGTGTTGTGATGTGTGTTTGAATATCATGACAGTTCCTACTGAGTGCTTTGAAACTATCTTCGCCAAAGAAGGTTAGGGGGACAATGCAGACAAGTAAGAAATAGTGCACATGGTGAGAGAAGAAACATTAACTAGTTTAGCAACAATGAAAGTGGTTAGAACTCAGGCTTAAAAGAACTATAACCCAAAACATTAAAGGAAACTAGGGAGGAACTAGTGAAGGGCCTATCCATCCTCCCTGGCCACGGCTGGAACTGGCTGGAGGACTGTTGACATTGTACGTTGTTTAAAAGGGGGAGAAGAGACAGACTGAGAAATTACAGACCAGTCAGCTGAGCCTCGGCGATGAGAACATTATTGAAAGAAATGCTAGAGTGACAAAATAAATCTTCATTTTGACTCGGATTAATCAAAGACAGTCAGCATTGGATTTGTCAAGGGATTGTTGCATTTGACTAACATGACTGAATTTCCAAGGTGGTAGCAAGTGGGCTCCAAGAGGGCAATGCATTTGATGCCATCTTTATGGATTTTAGCATGGCTCCTGATTAGGTCTCACATGGAAAACTGATAAGAATGTTAAAAACCAATAGGATCCAAAAGAATGTGGTAAGTTTGATCCACAGCTGGCCCATTGATAGGAAGTAGTATAAATCCTGTGCAAGTGTCAGAATGATGTTTTTCAACTGTTGTGAATGTAAGAAAAAAGGATGCTTAACTCTCAATCTGATAGTGCCTTGGTTTTAAAATGTTTTAAAATCCTCCCGAGGCCTCACCCTCCTTATCTCTGTCACCTCCTCCAGCCACACCACTCGCACTACTCCCACTCCCCATGCCCGTCTCCAGTTCTAATCCTTTCACCAAAGACTGTTCACCATCTACAAGGCCCAAGTCAGGAGTGTGAAGGAGTATGCTCCCCTTGCTTGGAGAGTGGTTTTATGTTGGTGAACCATGGACTAAAATCGTACCCAACACTTTTAGTAAATTATCCTTGCACTGGAGACCTTCATGCCATCAACCTTGGCTGGATTTGAAACAAAGTTGGAAGAGATGAAAGGGCAGTATCAGTGCCACTCAATTGCCCATGTTTTTATCCCACTCAGATTCCATGACCTACTTACCTAAGTCTAAACACAATGGGGTGAATGCGCCACCAGCGGGATTCTCCAATCCGCCAGCAGTGCACCCCCGGTGGTGTGGGGTGGCTAAGATGGGAAATACGGGGAATCCCGCTACCAGTGACAGCACTGCCGAGAAACATGTGGCTGGGGAGGCAGCAAATTCACCCCAATGTCTCAAATGATCAACTGCCCAGGGAATCTCCAGCAAACGTAACAAAGTTCCATTAGACATCTTTGTGAAAAAAATACATGGTTGGAATGAATGATAGTCCTCCTTTTATGACATCTTAATTGCATCTTTTGCAGATACAGAGTCTGCATGTATGTTAACCAGGAGGTTTTAAAATATTACTGTAACAGATATACATAATACAATTTTCCAAAAATTTCCTATATTCATCACAACTGTGGAATCTGCTACACCGGCCAAGATTATCAGACACATGTTATGGAGAAAACCTTGCACCTTTGTCCAGGTTACAATGTGAGGTTCATCTTCCAATGGTGTTACTGGGGCATTTTGACAACGCCCTCTAGATTCAAGAATGAAACGAGCTGTACTCTGCAGAGATTTCTCATCCTGCCACCTGAATCATGCATGTTGCTTATCGCAGCAACAAAGGCAGATTAATGATTATGATTTTTTTTCTTCAAAAAAAAACCAAAATATAATCACAATATTGAGACATCTTTAACTCTAAGCAATGCCATTGCTCCGAGCAATGAGCAGCTTAATATGCTCACAAGATTAATGCCAGTCTTCGGATCTGGATGAAGGGCTGGCTAATGACTCCTTCTAATCAATCTTTCATTGTAATCGATTGCTACTGAAGTAACTAATGTTTTATTCACTGTTTCAGTCAGTTGGTATGGTTTAATTTTCCCCCCGTCTCTCTGTAATGTTTCCATGTCAGCACTTCCTTGCAGAACGGATTGATTTCAAAGGATGAAAGGATCTCTCAATTGCTGTGTGCTCCCAGCGAATGTGGCCTTTGTAGCTCTTTCTGTCATGATATTTAGATCAGCATATCATGGTGCAATCAAACACACACTGATGGACATGCAGTAGGACCAACCAACACACACACAACATCGCAGCCAATCACCAGTGAGGGCACAAGCACTATAAAAACAGGGGACACTACAGTCCCGCTCATTCCAGCAGCAGCCAGCTCAGAGCACCGAGCTGAGAGCCTGCCACTCAGACATTTACCATGTGCTGAGTACCTCACCCAGATAGTCATAGGACAGGGTCCACAGATTAGCTGGTAATGCACGTACCCAAGTTAGCAGTGTGCTGTTTACAGTTAAGTAGTTAATAAAATTGAGTTACACCATCTCCTGCCATGTTGGATCGTTTGTACATCAGAACACCCAACACGACATGATACCAGAAGTGGACGCAAGCCAGCACCTGTGAGACCTACCTGCAACATATCAGCAATCCGCCGTCCTGCACCATGGAGAACATCAACCCGCCGCCGCCGCTCCGAATCGCTGGCAATCTCGGGGTCAATTGGAAACTGTTCAAGCAGCGCTTCCAACTCTTCCTCGAGGCCACAGACAGGGAGAATGCATCGGACACCAGGAAGATTGCCCTTCTTCTCTCCACGGCGGGGCAACACGCCATCCACATCTTTAACTCCCTTACATTTATGGACTGCGAGGACAAACCAAATACAAGACAGTGCTCCTGAATTCGACGAACACTTCAGCGTTGAAACAAACGAAAGCTTCGAAAGGTACCTGTTCCAGCGGCACCTGCAGGGTAAGGACGAACCTTTCCAGTCTTACTTAACTCAGCTCCGCATCCTCGTGCAGTCCTGCGGCTATGGGACCACCTCTGACTCCATGATACGCGACCAGATAGTTTTCGGAGTCATGTCGGACATACTGCGCCAGCAGCTTCTTTGGGTCAAGCAACTCACCCTGGCAATTGCCGTCGAGACCTGCGTCCTGCATGAGAACGCCACCAGCCGGTACTCACACATCCAGGCGGCCGAACCGGCGCGGCATGGGCCCCACGAGGCGGAGTGGGTCCAGACGGTCGAGTACCTCCCGGGCCGCGGCCTGGAGGAGGCCGGCCATTTCACGTGCTTTCCGAGGCCTCCCGCGCTTGTACGCGCCAAAAGAGGGGACGCTGATGCAGAGGAACGCAATGCGCAGGCGCGCACTACGCAAGACCGCACCGCGCATGCGCGGTGGTGCAACGAACACACTGACGTTAGGACGTGCGGCAACTGTGGCTCCGCCCATTTAAAGCGGCAATGTCCTGCCAAAGCGCGACAATGCCTAGGCTGTGGCAGGCTTGGCCACTATGCTGCCTGCTGTCGAGCAGCTCACCCTGCTAACTCGTACCCATTTAACCAGCCTCGCAGAAACGTTTGGGCAATTCAACCCACGGTCACCGAGTCCGATCCCAACGTCACATAGACCAGAGACACTGAGGACAGGGAGCCCTTCCGTGTTGCTGTCATCAACAAGAACAAGCTGTCCCCGAGTCGAATGCACCAGCCGCTGTCAGTGCACAGCATTGATCCGGACGACGAGTGGTGTGCCACCCTGACGGTCAACCGATCCCAGATCAGATTCCACCTGGACACTGGTGCCTCCGCCAATCTCCTCGCATGGTTAGCATTCCAGACCCTGAAGGTTAAACCACCTATTCTGCCATCCAACTGTCAACTCGTTGACTATAATGGCAACGCCATCCCCGCCACGGGGTCGTGCCAGCTCGAAGTGACACACAACTCACGTAAAGCCATACTACCATTCAAAATCGTGGGCTCCTCAAAGGACTCTCTGCTAGGCGCACAGGCGTGCAAAATCCTCCACCTCGTTCGGCGTGTACACTCTCTCTCTCCAGAAGGCACGTCCGATTTCCCAGATGCAGACTTTAGGGTGCAGCTCAACTCAATCCTCGCGCACAACCAGGAGGTTTTCGAGGGCATGGACACCCTGCCCTACACGTACAAAATCCGGCTTAAACAGGATGCCACCCCGGTAGTTCATGCACCTCGCAGGGTCCCAGCACCCCTCAAGGACCGCCTCAAGCAGCAGCTGCAGGACCTTCAGGACCAAGGAGTGCTTTCCCGGGTAACGGAGCCGACTCCATGGGTCAGCTCCATGGTGTGCGTCAAGAAGCCTTCCGGCGAGCTCCGGATCTGTATAGACCCGAAAGACTTAAATCGCAACATAATGAGGGAACACTACCCCATACCCAAACATGAGGAGATCATGTGCGAGATTCCTCGGGCAAAAATATTCACCAAGTTTGATGCCTCAAAGTGCTTCTGGCAGATTCAATTGGATCAGTCCAGCACGAAGCTGTGCACTTTCAACACTCCATTTGGCAGATACTGCTACAATAGGATGCCAATTGGCATCATATCGGCCTCTGAAGTGTTCCATCACACGATGGAACAGATGATGGAGGGCATCGAAGGGGTGCGCGTCTATGTAGACAACATCATTATTTGGTCCACCACACCGCAGGAGCACATCAGTCGCCTCCAGCGGGTCTTTAAACGGATACGGGACCAGGGCCTGCGTCTTAACCGAGCCAAATGCTCTTTTGGACAAACCGAGCTGAAGTTCCTGGGGGACCACATCTCCCAGTTGGGGGTGCGGCCGGATGCCGACAAGGTGGCAGCCATCACGGCCATGCAGAAGCCCACAGATAAGAAGGCGGTGCTACGCTTTCTCGGAATGGTCAACTTCCTGGGGAAGTTCATCCCCAACCTTGCTTCCCACACTACAGCTCTCCGGCACCTTGTCAGGAAGACAACTGAATTCTAGTGGCTTCCCACCCACCAGCGTGAATGGGAGGAGCTCAAGGTCAAGCTCACCACCGTCCCGGTACTGGCGTTTTTCGATCCTGCAAGGGAGACAAAAATCTCGACTGACGCCAGCCAGTCCGGCATTGGGGCAGTCCTCCTGCAATGGGATGACGCCTCATCATGGGCCCCAGTCGCCTATGCGTCACGGGCCTTGACCGCCACAGAGCAGCGCTATGCGCAGATTGAAAAGGAGTGCCTAGGCCTGTTGACTGGCATTGACAAGTTCCACAACTATGTGCATGGCCTTCCCCAGTTCACCGTGGAGACTGACCATCGCCCGCTGGTTGGCATCATTCAAAAGGACCTCAATGATATGACCCCTCGCCTCCAGCGCATTCTGCTCAAACTCCGGATGTGCGACTTTCAACTTGTCTACTCCCCGGTTAAGGACCTCATCATAGCAGACGCTCTGTCCAGGGCAGTCAACACGCCGTCCGACCCTGAGGGGTTCGTTTGCCAAGTCGACGCACATGTATCCTTCACTTCTGCCAATCTGCCGGCCACTGATGCACGCCTGGCCCACATTCGCCGTGAGACTGCGGCTGACCCCCTTCTGCAACGTGTGATGCACCGCATGACAGACGGGTGGCTCAAGGGACAATGCCCACAGTTTTACAACGTTCGGGACGACTTGGCAGTCGTTGATGGTGTCCTCCTGAAGCTGGACCGGCTTGTTTTAGAACAACTGCACGAAGGCCATCTCGGCGTTGTGAAGTGCCGGCGGAGGGCCCGAGAGGCTGTGTACTGGCCGGGAATAAGTGAGGACATTGCTAACACTGTGCTCAATTGCCCCACCTGTCAGCGGTTTCAGGCGGCACAACCCCGTGAGACCCTTCAGCCCCATGAGTGGTCACGTCTCCCTGGTCGAAGGTGGCCGTGGACCTGCTCCATGCGCTCGGCAGGGACTACATCATCATCATCGACTACTTTTCCTGCTATCCAGAGGTCATCCGCCTGCATGACACCATGTCATCGGCTGTCATCCGGACCTGCAAAGAGACCTTTGCTCGCCACGGCATTCCGCTCACCGTGATGTCAGACAATGGCCCCTGCTTTGCGAGTCAGGAATGGTCGTCCTTCGCCAGCTCATACAACTTCACACACGTGACGTCCAGTCCTCTGCATCCTCAGTTGAATGGCAAAGCAGGAAAGGGCGTCCATATCGTTAAAAGCTCCTCTGCAAGGCTGCTGATGCAGGATCTGACTTCTGCCTCGCCTTGCTGGCCTATCGCTCGGCCCCACTGTCCACAGGCCTATCGCCGGCCCAGCTGCTTATGGGTCGCACCCTCAGGACCACTGTGCCATCCATTCACGTCCCAGACCTCGACCATGCTCCGGTACTTCGGCGGATGCAGCAACAGCGTGAGCAACAGAAGGCGACACATGATGCTCGCGCGACTGATCTTCCTGCCCTGGCGCCTGGAGATAATGTCCGCACACACCTTCCGGAGGGCGGCAGGTCGGCAACCACTGAGGTTCTCCGACAGATAGCTCCCCGCTCGTTCCTGGTTCATCTGCCTGATGGCTCTATTCGCCGCCGCAATCGGCGTGCCCTTCATCTGGTTCCGCGCTCGCTACGTGATCCTGCACCGGTGCCACACCCTTCTGTTGTCCCTACAATGGACTTTGTTGACCTTCCGGACACCCTGCATCCTCCTCACTCGACCGTGGCCTGGCCCATTCCTCAGCCGGTGTATCCTGACCCACCCTTGAGGTGGTCAACCCAAATTCGTCGCCCACCTGAGAGACTTAATTTATGAACTTGTTCATATTGGACTCAGTGACTTGTTCTGACATACTGTTTCAGACTTTTTGCCATACTGTTTCAGATTTTGACTTTTTGCCATACTGTTTAAGATTTTGTTATTGTTTGTTTGTGACATTGGTTTTGTTCTTGGTGTAATATAGTTAGTTTCTGCACCTGGCACCTTCCTGTGTATATAGTATAGCCACATGTACATATTGTTGTAAATATTGCACACACATGATTAGATGCACTCACCACACTTCTTTATTTATTATTGTGTAGGCACATATTCTTTGCGAAAAGGGGGGATGTCATGATATTTAGATCAGCATATCATGGTGCAATCAAACACACACTGATGGACATGCAGTAGGACCAACCAACACACACACAATATCGCAGCCAATCACCAGTGAGAGCACACGCACTATAAAAACAGGGGACACTACAGTTCCCGCTCATTCCAGCAGCAGCCAGTTCAGAGCACCGAGCTCAGAGCCTGCCACTCAGACATTTACCATGTGCTGAGTGCCTCACCCAGATAGTAATAGGACAGGGTCCACAGATTAGCTGGTAATGCACGTACCCAAGTTAGCAGTGTGCTGTTACAGTTAAGTAGTTAATAAAATTGAGTTACATCATCTCCAGCCATGTTGGATCGTTTGTACATCAGAACACCCAACATGACACTTTCAATCCTGCAAAGTCACTGCCTCGTTGTGGTGTACCGATAGATCCAGGCACCGTACAGTGAACACCACATGGTTCACACTTTGACTGATCTCACCCTACTCATCCCAAAACACTTCACAGAGAGGTTGGAGCCGAGTGCAGGGACTCTTAGTGGTGCTTTTGGCCTCATGGAATCTTTTCTTCAGTACAGCAGTCAGTCAGAGAAAGGCTTTGATGGAGTAAATTGAAAGAAACTGTTTCCCCCTGGCTGAAAGGTCAGCGACCAGAGGACACGGGTCTAAGGTCATTGGCAAATAAGCACGATGGCCGGTGAGGAGGTTTATTTTTACACAGCGAGTTGTTAGGACCTGGAATGTTCTGCCAGAAAGGGTGAGTTCAATTGTAACTTGTAATGAGCTGCGCGGGACATATGGTGCGAGGATGATTGTTTTCCCCATGCTCGTTGAGGAGAACAAACTCTCCCGCTAGGGGCGGGGTAGCTCACCCGCACTTGTATAAAAGGTCGGCCACTCTGGAACCGACTGACAGGAGAGGGAATCTGGTGAGGTTCTACCGGTACGTATGTGTATAATTGTTGTAAAATAAATGTTGTTTACTTTTTCTTACTTTGGACTCCCCAAGCCTTATTAAAGTAACTCTTCAAAAGACAATTTGATAAACCCTTGAAGGGGAAAATTTTGCAGTGATTTTGGGGAAAGGACAGGGGGAGGGGACTAATTGGTAGCCTGATATAGCGAGTGCCTGACGATACCTAAAGGCAGCCTGCACTTCATAAAGGAGAATCCTCGATATATACTCAGAGACAGTGGTAAGAGATAGTGAAGATGTCTATCCCAGGATTCCTAAAATCATAGAATCACTACATTGCAGAAGGACGGCATTCGCCCATCAAGTCCTCACCGAGCCTCTTAAAGAGCCCACACTCCCACAACCTAACCTGTCGCTTTGGACACTATGGGCAATTATCATGACTAATCCACCTAACCACACATCTTTGGACTGTGGGAGGAAACCTGAGCATGTTGAGGCAACCCACTCAGACACCGGGAGAACGTACAAACTCCACACAGATGGTCACCCAAGGAATTGAAGCTGGACCCTGGTGCTGTGAGGCATTAGTGCTAACCACTGTGCCACTGTGCCACCCCAATTGGGTTGAGAGGAGGAGGATTAGGAGTGGTGATGACCTCATCTTGAATGGCTTCACCCCTTCTGGTGCCACACTTCTGCAATGGCTCTTCCCATACATAGTTACATAGAAAATACAGCACAGAACAGGCCCTTCGGCCCGCGATGTTGTGCCGAACCTTTGTCCTAGATTAATCATAGATTATCATTGAATTTACAGTGCAGAAGGAGGCCATTCGGCCCTTTGAGTCAGCACCGGCTCTTGGAAAGAGCACCATACCCAAACTCAACACCTCCACCCAACACCAAGGGCAATTTGGACATTAAGGGCAATTTATCATTGGCCAATTCACCTAACCCGCACATCTTTGGACTGTGGGAGGAAACCGGAGCACCCGGAGGAAACCCACGCAGACACGGGGAGGACGTGCAGACTCCGCACAGACAATGACCCAAGCCGGAATCGAACCTGGGACCATGGAGCTGTGAAGCAATTGCGCTATCCACAATGCTACCGTGCTGCCCTTAAGAACAAATAAATCTACACCAAATCATTTTACCGTCATCCATGTACCTATCCAATAGCTGCTTGAAGGTCCCTAATGTTTCCGACTCAACTACTTCCACAGGCAGTGCATTCCATGCCCCCACTACTCTCTGGGTAAAGAACCTACCTCTGATATCCCTCCTATATCTTCCACCTTTCACCTTAAATTTATGTCCCCTTGTAATGGTGTGTTCCACCCGGGGAAAAAGTCTCTGACTGTCTACTCTATCTATTCCCCTGATCATCTTATAAACCTCTATCAAGTCGCCCCTCATCCTTCTCCGCTCTAATGAGAAAAGGCCTAGCACCCTCAACCTTTCCTCGTAAGACCTACTCTCCATTCCAGGCAACATCCTGGTAAATCTCCTTTGCACCTTTTCCAAAGCTTCCACATCCTTCCTAAAATGAGGCGACCAGAACTGTACACAGTACTCCAAATGTGGCCTTACCAAAGTTTTGTACAGCTGCATCATCACCTCACGGCTCTTAAATTCAATCCCTCTGTTAATGAACGCGAGCACACCATAGGCCTTCTTCACAGCTCTATCCACTTGAGTGGCAACTTTCAAAGATGTATGAACATAGACCCCAAGATCTCTCTGCTCCTCCACATTGCCAAGAACTCTACCGTTAACCCTATATTCCGCATTCATATTTGTCCTTCCAAAATGGACAACCTCACACTTTTCAGGGTTAAACTCCATCTGCCACTTCTCAGCCCAGCTCTGCATCCTATCTATGTCTCTTTGCAGCCGACAACAGCCCTCCTTACTATCCACAACTCCACCAATCTTCGTATCGTCTGCAAATTTACTGACCCACCCTTCAACTCCCTCATCCAAGTCATTAATGAAAATCACAAACAGCAGAGGACCCAGAACTGATCCCTGCGGTACGCCACTGGTAACTGGGATCCAGGCTGAATATTTGCCATCCACCACCACTCTCTGACTTCTATCGGTTAGCCAGTTCGTTATCCAACTGGCCAAATTTCCCACTATCCCATGCCTCCTTACTTTCTGCATAAGCCTACCATGGGGAACTTTATCAAATGCCTTACTAAAATCCATGTACACTACATCCACTGCTTTACCTTCATCCACATGCTTGGTCACCTCCTCAAAGAATTCAATAAGATTTGTAAGGCAAGACCTACCCCTCACAAATCCGTGCTGACTATCCCTAATCAAGCAGTGTCTTTCCAGATGCTCAGAAATCCTATCCTTCAGTACCCTTTCCATTACTTTGCCTACCACCGAAGTAAGACTAACTGGCCTGTAATTCCCAGGGTTATCCCTAGTTCCTTTTTTGAACAGGGGCACGACATTCGCCACTCTCCAATCCCCTGGTACCACCCCTGTTGACAGTGAGGACGAAAAGATCATTGCCAACGGCTCTGCAATTTCATCTCTTGCTTCCCATAGAATCCTTGGATATATCCCGTCAGGCCCGGGGGACTTGTCTATCCTCAAGTTTTTCAAAATGCCCAACACATCTTCCTTCCTGACAAGTATTTCCTCGAGCTTACCAATCTGTTTCACACTGTCCTCTCCAACAATATCGCCCCTCTCATTTGTAAATACAGAAGAAAAATACTCATTCAAGACCTCTCCTATCTCTTCAGACTCCATACACAATCTCCCGCTACTGTCCTTGATCGGACCTACCCTTGCTCTAGTCATTCTCATATTTCTCACATATGTGTAAAAGGCCTTGGGGTTTTCCTTGATCCTACCCGCCAAAGATTGTTCATGCCCTCTCTTAGCTCTCCTAATCCTTTTCTTCAGTTCCCTCCTGGCTATCTTGTATCCCTCCAATGCCCTGTCTGAACCTTGTTTCCTCAGCCTTACATAAGTCACCTTTTTCCTCTTAACAAGACATTCAACCTCTCTTGTCAACCATGGTTCCCTCACTCGACCATCTCTTCCCTGCCTGACAGGGACATACATATCAAGGACACGTAGCACCTGTTCCTTGAACAAGTTCCACATTTCACTTGTGTCCTTCCCTGCCAGCCTATGTGCCCAACTTATGCACTTCAATTCTTGTCTGACAACATCGTATTTACCCTTCCCCCAATTGTAAACCTTGCCCTGTTGCACGTACCTATCCCTCTCCATTACTAAAGTGAAAGTCACAGAATTGTGGTCACTATCTCCAAAATGCTCCCCCACTAACAAATCTATCACTTGCCCTGGTTCATTACCCAGTACTAAATCCAATATTGCCCCTCCTCTGGTCGGACAATCTACATACTGTGTTAGAAAAGCTTCCTGGACACACTGCACAAACACCACCCCATCCAAACTATTTGATCTAAAGAGTTTCCACTCAATATTTGGGAAGTTAAAGTCGCCCATGACTACTACCCTATGACTTCTGCACCTTTCCAAAATCTGTTTCCCAATCTGTTCCTCCACATCTCTGTTACTATTGGGGGGCCTATAGAAAACTCCTAACAAGGTGACTGCTCCTTTCCTATTTCTGACTTCAACCCATACTACCTCAATAGGGTGATACTCCTCGAACAGCCTTTCTGCAGCTGTTATACTATCTCTAATTAATAATGCCACCCCCCCACCTCTTTTACCACCCTCCCTAATCTTATTGAAACATCTATAACCAGGGACCTCCAACAACCATTTCTGCCCCTCTTCTATCCAAGTTTCCGTGATGGCCACCACATCGTAGTCCCAAGTACCGATCCATGCCTTAAGTTCACCCACCTTATTCCTGATGCTTCTTGCGTTGAAGTATACACACTTCAACCCATCTCCGTGCCTGCAAATACTCTCCTTTGTCAGTGTTCCCTTCCCCACTGCCTCATTACATGCTTTGGCGTCCTGAATATCGGCTACCTTAGTTGCTGGACTACAAATCCGGTTCCCATTCCCCTGCCAAATTAGTTTAAACCCTCCCGAAGAGTACTAGCAAACCTCCCTCCCAGGATATTGGTGCCCCTCTGGTTCAGATGCAACCCGTCCTGCTTGTACAGGTCCCACCTTCCCCAGAATGCGCTCCAATTATCCAAATACCTGAAGCCCTCCCTCCTACACCATTCCTGCAGCCACGTGTTCAACTGCACTCTCTCCCTATTCCTAGCCTCGCTATCACGTGGCACCGGCAACAAACCAGAGATGACAACTCTGTCTGTCCTGGCTTTCAACTTCCAGCCTAACTCCCTAAACTTGTTTATTACCTCCACACCCCTTTTCCTACCTATGTCGTTGGTACCAATGTGCACCACGACTTCTGGCTGCTCCCCCTCCCCCTTAAGGATCCTGAAGACACGATGCGAGACATCCCTGGCCCTGGTACCCGGGAGGCAACATACCTTCCGGGAGTCTCACTCGCGACCACAGAATCTCCTATCTATTCCCCTAACCATTGAATCTCCTACAACTATTGCTTTTCTATTCTCCCCCCTTCCCTTCTGAGCCCCAGAGCCAGACTCCGTGCCAGAGACCTGACCGCTAGGGCCTTCCCCCGGTAGGTCATCCCCCCCAACAGCATCCAAAACGGTATACTTGTTTTGAAGGGGAACGGCCACGAGGGATCCCTGCACTGTCTGCCTGTTTGTTTTTTTCCCCCTGACTGTAACCCAGCTATTCTTGTCCTGTACCTTGGGTGTGGTTACCTCCCTGTAACTCTTCTCAATCACCCCCTCTGCCTCCCGGATGATCCGAAGTTCATCCAGCTTCAGCTCCAGTTCCCTAACACGGTCTTTGAGGAGCTGAAGTTGGGTGCACTTCCCGCAGGTATAGTCAGTGGGGACACCGGTGGTATCCCTCACCACCCACATCCTACAGGAGGAGCATGTAACTGGCCTAGCCTCCATCCCCTCTTACCTTAAAGAATATAGCTGCTGTGTGGACTAACTAGATCTCCGCCCTCCGACTCTGCTGCCAGTCAGCTACACTTCCTGTAAACTCCTGGCTCTCTTCGCACTCTTTGCGGAAATGTCGGAAACAAAATGAAAGGAGCACCTTACTCCCTCCTCACCTAACTCCCTCGGTCACCAAACTCTCACTATCGCACTCAAAAAGCACCAAATTCAGCACTCCCTCGGTCACCAAACTCTCACTATCGCACTCAAAAAGCACCAAATTCAGCACTCAGTGCAAACACCGTCTCCTCTAGTGATCCACCGACAGTAACGGTTGTATTTAAAGGGGTTAAAACCCCAATTGACAACAATTTAATGTTGCCCGGATGATTTTACACTGGTTGCAGGGCAACACGGGCAGCCAGACCATCCAAATTTGAGCTTTCTTCATGCTGGGGCAGGATAAAAGAGGCCTGCTCCAAACACTGGCTGAGGAGTTAGGTGTTTGTAGGGATGAGGTGAGTTGGTGTTCTGGAGTGTTGCTGGAGCATTTCTTGTGGTGGGATCATCAGAGTGTGAAACTCACAGGGCATTTCTTGCCTCAGGCATCAGAGGTTTGGGCCTCTCTGACACCCTTTGTACATGGGTGAGCCCTATTCGCCAACCTGCTGATTGGCATTGTCTACCTGGCAGGTGGAGGAAATGGGTACACTGCTGATCCGTGCTGTGCCCATTTATCAGAATAGTGCATGCCCAATGTCACCACACACCATTTACCAGTCATCCGGGTTGGGCGTGTGCCAAATAGTGAAACCATTCAAGTGTGAGGACATCCACACTCCTAAACCTCCTCCTCCCATTCCAATTCTCCATCACCCCACAATCTCTTCTGACTGAGAAACTGCGATGGTGAAAGCATTGTTGAAATTCCTGTCCCCTTCCCAACTCTTGGTAACTAATGAATTTTGAAGCGGGAGATGTGTGTGGGTGGGTTTTATTTGATTTGAATAATCCACAGCAAGCTTTTGGTGAGTTTAAAGAAAAAAAGGTGGTTGTTCGTTTAAGTGCTCACTCCAAAATTGAAGCACGGCACCCACTCTCACAATTGCATAGTCAAGGAAAGTACAGTTGGAGAGAATAGTTTTAGCTTATGAGGTTGAGATGGCAATTGCTGGAGCTTGGAGTTTCAAAATGCCAGCGCTGGTGCTAAACCAGCACAACATCATGACCCGGTTGCCCAGCGACAGTCCAAGGAATATCAGGTGATATCAATGTGGCGTCCAGTAAATTGCCCGTCGGGAGAGTATACACATGTCACCGGCACCATTTTTACAGTTTAAGGGGCCTCTTGAACTGAAGTCATGGTGATGTCAGCAGGCAGGGGATGGGAGCAGGGGTTCAGGCTCAGAAAGAAGATGATTTTCTTTTTTCTAAGACAGCCATGAAGTTCCGTAAGAAAATTTTTGGGTCCTGCTCCAAATGTTGAGGTGTAACTTGAATGCGGACCCCAAGCCTATCTGCCGACTGATTTGAAGATCACTTATCATAGAATTTACAGAGCAGAAGGAGGCCATTCAGCCCATCGAGTCTGCACCGGCTCTTGGAAAGAGCACCCTACCCAAGGTCAACACCGCCACCCTATCCCCATAACCCAGTAACCCCACCCAACACTAAGGGCAATTTATCATGGCCAATCCACCTAACCCGCACATCTTTGGACTGTGGGAGGAAACCGGAGCACCCGGAGGAAACCCACGCACACACGGGGAGGATGTGCAGACTCCGCACAGACAGTGACCCAAGCCAGAATCGAACCTGGGACCCTGGAGCTGTGAAGCAATTGTGCTATCCACAAGGCTACCGTGTTGCCCACTTGCTTGGGACAACATCCTGGACAGCTGGAAGTGCTCCTCCGCTGGCTGAGAGACAGACCGAGAATATCATTCAACATCTTTTGAAGATAATCAGGACAGCAAATCTAATATTTACAATCTAGGAACAAGCCTTCATTAGCCAAAGGTGGAGAGTATACCATCACACTCCTGAGAATCGCCGGAGGGGGCCCGCCAACCGGCGCGGCGCGATTCCCGCCCCCGCCGAATATCCGGTGTCGGAGAATTCGGCAACCGGCGGGATTCACGCCAGCCCCCGGTGATTCCCGCCCCCTGTACCTAAAAGTCACGAGGTGAGGAAATTAGAAAGATGAAGCAAAGGTTAACGGAGAGCTTCTTTGAAATAATGGATGAGAAATTTGGGGAATGTTTTTTTGTATTTCTCCAATTATTAGCCACTTTAGGGCCAATTCCGGCCTAGCCTCAGTTTTTAGACTGGGGAAGCCCAAAAGTGTACGGGCTGAGTCCCATTGGGAGGATAAGAGCTGATGCTTCCATCAGAGGCCCTCTTCTGACTTTGAACACCCTCCCCTTTAAGGTCCATTGATGCTAGACCTCCCTCACCCTCACCACACCGCACCGAATGGCCTCCTTCTGCACTGCAGGGATTCTATGGATTCATTGAGTAAAGAAATTCCTCCTCATCTCAGCATTAAACCATAGAACCATGGAATCCCATTCAACCCATCAAGTCTGCACCGACCCTCTGAAAGAGCAACAAAACTAGGCCCGCTTCCCCTCCCTGCCCCCATGACCCCACCTAACCTGCACATCTATGGATACCAAGGGGCAATTTTTAACATGGCCAATCCTGCACGCCTTTGGACTGCGGGAGGAAACTGGAGCACCCGGAGGAAACCCACGCAGATACGGGGAGAACGTGCAAACTCCACACAGACAGTCACCCAAGGCTGGAACTGAACCTGGGTCCCTGGAACTGTGAGCCAGCAGTATTAACCATTGTTTCCATACCACGATTGACTCCTTGTCCTGAGACCGTGCCAACCCCCCACCGTGTGTTAGATTCCCCGAACAGTGGAAACAATCTCTCAGTGTCTTATATGTCTCAATGCAATCACCTCTCAATCTTCAAAATGCCACAGAGTCGAGGATTCCCAGCAATGCAAGCTGTAGACAGCAAATAATATGCAGCCATAGTGTATTCATAGTGGAGAATGTGCACGTTAAATCCAGTGATGGAATACTGTGTATTGAGTGGGTCTGCCCTGGATGGTGCTGGGCTTATTCAGCTGCACCTGTCCCGCTGGGTGAGCAGGGGCAGCTGCAGTAATATTCATTCCTTTGCAATTAACAGCAATTATTGGAACATTGCCTCAGCATCCAACTAGGAGAAGCTGACAGAACACCAATAATTGGCAACGTTGGCCGGTATCCATTGCTGGAAACCAAAGAAGGAGCTGCTTTTCATTTTGGAGAAACAGACGTGGAGAATGAAACTAAACAAAAACACATTTGTGTCAGGCATGGCGTTGAATAAAATCACAGAATTAAAGCAAGAGGACTGCAACAAATACTTAACACCATCGGCATCAATCTGATAGTGACTGGGGGCTGCGTGTTATAGGGTGGAGGTGGGTGAGCTGGATTGCTGCTCGATCTACGCTTCTCACTCAGGACTAAGTTTCAGTCTCCGGAACAACGGGCCAACCCGATTGGCCGGCATCTCCATCATTTCCAACAGTGCGAGGGCTGAGTTGTGAGCACTGTGGAGACTGCAAGAAGACTGGAAGGAACTTAGCTGCCCCAATGTTATGTATTCAGGTAACATTATTGGCTGGCTCTATGTCACGTGATATGGAGCGGCAGCATCGGAGCATTTCACGGCATTTTGGGGAGCTCACCATGTAGAAGCAATGTCTCTTAAATAACCCTGGGTGGGATTCTCCGACACCCCGCCGGGTCGGAGAATCGGCAGGGGCTGGCGTAAATCCTGCCCCCGCCGGTTGTCGAATTCTCCGGCACCGGATATTCGGCGGGGGCGGGAATCGTGCCGCGCTGGTCGGCGGGCCCCCCCTCCCGGTGATTCTCCGGCCCGCGATGGGCTGAAGTCCCGCTGCTGAAATGCCTGTCCCGCCGGCGAGAATCAAACCACCTCTCTTACCGGCGGGACTAGGCGGCGCGGGCGGGCTCCGGGGTCCTGGGGGGGGGGCGCGGGGCGATCTGGCCCCGGGGGGTGCCCCCACGGTGGCCTGGCCCGCGATCGGGGCCCATCAGTCCGCGGGCAGGCCTGTGAGGTGGGGGCACTCTTTTCCCTCCGCCTCGGCCACAGCCTTCACCACGGCCAACGCGTAAGAGACACCCCCTCCTGCGCATGCGGGGGGATGGTGTCACCATCCGCTGACGTTCCCGCGCATGCGCGGACGTCCGCCGGCTGGCGAAGTCCTTTCAGCCCCGGCTGGTGTAGCGCCAAAGGCCTTCCACACCAGCCGGTGGAGCGGAACCACTCCGGCGCGCGCCTAGCCCCTCATGGTGAGGGCTTGGCCCCTAAAGGTGCGGAGAAATCCGCACCTTTGGGGCGGCCCGACGCCGGAGTGGTTCCGGCCACTCCATCCCGCCGGGACCCCCTGCTCCACCGGGTAGTGGAGAATCCCGGCCCCTGTACTATATTTTTACAAACTTAAAGTGTGGCACCTTTCCTTCTCTTTTCTCTTTGCGGCCAACAGCATATATGTAACAGAAAAGAAAACTGACGATGAGCATTTGGGCCATAAACAACCATCGACGAGGAGCTGGGCTCGAGGAAAAAAAATGGGTGGAGATTTGGTACATAAACAACAATCAATGAAGATTTGGAGTTCTGAAGAAAACTATCATCGACACTCAGGCTGGAAATCTTCGACAGGTTAGTGGCCAAGTAACAAATTAATGTTGAGATCATAGAGAGGTGTCACCGAGTCAGTAGGTCGATCGCAACGGCTGTTAGTGTGAAATAAGGGTTTTGAAAATTAATCAGGACTCAACTGTGAGTTACTGTAGCATATCTTTTAAACAAAAGAATCAAGGTTTCAGGCGTACCAACTGCTTGTAGTGGATAGAAGCTACGGAGGGCACACACGTGGCACTGTAAATGGGCTGCGGAAACAGGAACCTAGAAGGCTGTCGAACCTACTGCTTGGGAACTGATAGTCCAGGCAAGGGAATAAATGGTTCACTTGTGGGCTTGGAGATTGCTTGCTTTCAGGAAATAAACGGAAGGGAGAAAGGCTGAAGAAGCATGGATCAGGGAACCGGGGTCCTAAATGGCGGGAATAAGTGGTGCCATGTGTTGTGTTATGCTGCTTCGGATAACACAGGCTGCTACTTGATGCAGTCTTAACTAAAGGATGTTCCAGACTCTGAAGTGAGTTCAACATGTTTATTGAACTATTAACACAGTTCGCAAATTCGTTTGACTCTCTGCTAATCTAACTGTAGTAACTCTGTCTAACTGTACCAGCTTGCTCTAAGCCACATGCTGGGTGTGATGCTACTGATCAACCCTGTCTAACTCTCTAGATGTCTGTCTGTGGAAAGAGGCAGGGTGTGAATGCCTCATCCCTTTTATAGAGTTTATGTCATGCCCCTTATGGTAATGCCACCTCTGAGTGTCCTGACTGCCCATTGGTTGTGTCCTATTCTGAGTGTTCATTGGTTGCATGTTTGCATATCATGACACCATGGATCATTTGACGAGGATTATGAGACATAGAATTCTTATGAGGAAAGATTCCAATTATATCTGGTAACAAATCAGATACCGGAACCTTTCTCAGTTCAATTGGGCCAAAAATATTCATGTTGTTACAAAACCTAATCCACTCAGCTAAATCAGGAGAAAAGACCTACTGAGATCTGATAACAATCTCTCCCTGTCTGTGTATTATTCCTTGTGTCTGAATAAAGCTCTTAGTCTTACAGTTGAAGTAGATGCTTTATTTCTATGAGTTTGTTCTCTCTCCAGCACTTAGACTATATTACATCTGAGCTGCCTATCTGTGTCCTGCTCACCAGCTGCCGTTCCTGTGAAGAGAGAGAGACTACTTCCTGTTTGTCTATGTATATATACATCTCTGGTGCTCCCTCTAGTGGTTACTTAGTTGTAGTGATTTACATTAACCCCTTGTGTATATACAGTGATGCATATCACTACAGTCCGCTGCTGATAGCTGAAAGGTTACACTTCCATTGTCGTGCATAAGAGGAAGGGGAAGGCATATTGCAATTTGTAGCAACACTCCATAAATTAGCCAAGTACTGCAAATTTGGTCCAACAATTGACGATACACTTTATGGTCTCAGAAATGAAGCCATCCAAATGAAGCTGTTGACGGAAGGTTCAATAACCCTGAAAACTGCTGCAGAAATCGCTACTTCCTTGGAACTGGCAACAAAAGAGACTTGGTTGATTGGAGTCCAAGCAGAAGTTGATACGATTGAGACCGCTAAAAGCAGGTCTGCGAAATATCTACCGTGTCATCAGTGTCCTCAAGTGGAACATTCAGCAGGAAAACGTTGCAGTGAGGAGAATAAATGCAAAAGTTCTTCTGCACTGTAAACCCTATGATTCTATGATTCAAAACTTAATGGAAACACAATCAAGATGGAAGTGGATGCAGGCACTGCAGTGTCACTTCTGACTGAGCCAATATACAATCAGAAGCTAAAACATCTACTTTTACAATCATCAGATGTTCTCCTAAAGACATAATTTATAAAAAATAAATTTTCCATTTACGGGCCAATTTAGCATGGTCAATCGACCTACCCTGCACAGCTTTGGGTTGAGGGGATGAGACCTAGGCAGAAACGGGGAGAATGCGCAAACTCCACATGGACAGTGACCCAGGGCCAGGATCGAACCCGGGTCCTCGGCACCATGAGGCAGCAGTGCTAGTCACTGCACCACCATGCCACCCCTGAGGACATAATCTGAAGATGTTGTGCCACTGAAAGTATACATCAAGGTAAATGCGGAAGTTAACAGTCAAAAATTGACTTACCTCTCCACGTTGTCCATGGAAATCTTCCAGCATTGTTTGGTTGAGGACTCATAGAATCTTCACAGTGCAGAAGGAGGTCATTTGGCCCATTGAGGCTACACCGACCCTCTGAAAGAACACTCTACATAGATGCCTACCTCTGAAAGAGCACGCTACCTAGGCTCAAATCCCACACTAGCCCCATAGCTCCATTTAGGGCCAATTTAGCACAGCCAATCCACCTAACGTGCACATTTTTGGACTGTGAGAGGTAAGTGGAAAACCCAGAGGAAATCCACGCAGACACGGGGAGAAAGTGTAAACTCCACACAGGCAGTCACCCGAGGTCGGAATTGAACCAGGGTCCTTGCTGCTGTGAAGCAGCAGTGCTAATCATTGTGCACCGTGTCACCCAGGAAGATAAACCTCAACTCATTGATTCTACGAATGACCTACAACCATTTCTGAGTAAGACCATAAGACCATAAGACATAGGAGCGGAAGTAAGGCCATTCGCCCCATCGAGTCCGCTCCACCATTCAATCATGGCTGATTGCAACTCCATTTTCCCGCTCTCTCTCCATAGCCCTTAATTCCTCGAGAAATCAAGAATTTATCAACTTCTGTCTTAAAGACACTCAACGTCCCGGCCTCCACCGCCCTCTGTGGCAATGAATTCCACAAACACACCACTCCCTGGCTGAAGAAATTTCTCCTCATCTCTGTTCTAAAGTGACTCCCTTTTATTCTAAGGCTGTGCCCCCGGGTCCTAGTCTCCCCTGCTAATGGAAACAACTTCCCTACATCCACCCTATCTAAGCCATTCATTATCTTGTAAGTTTCTATTAGATCTCCCCTCAACCTCCTAAACTCCAATGAATATAATCCCAGGATCCTCAGACGTTCATCGTATGTTAGGCCTACCATTCCTGGGATCATCCGTGTGAATCTCCGCTGGACCCGCTCCAGTGCCAGTATGTACTTCCTGAGGTGTGGGGCCCAAAGTTGCTCACAGTATTCTAAATGGGGCCTAACTAGTGCTTTATAAAGCTTCAGAAGTACACCCCTGCTTTTATATTCCAAGCCTCTTGAGATAAATGACAACATTGCATTTGCTTTCTTAATTACGGACTCAACCTGCAAGTTTACCTTCAGAGAATCCTGGACTAGGACTCCCAAGTCCCTTTGCACTTCAGCATTATGAATTTTGTCACCGTTTAGAAAATAGTCCATGCCTCTATTCTTTTTTCCAAAGTGCAAGACCTCGCACTTGCCCACGTTGAATTTCATCAGCCATTTCTTGGATCACTCTCCTAAACTGTCTAAACCTTTCTGCAGCCTCCCCACCTCCTCAATACTACCTGCCCCTCCACCTATCTTTGTATCATCGGCAAACTTAGCCAGAATGCCACCAGTCCCGTCATCTAGATCGTTAATATATAAAGAGAACAGCTGTGGCCCCAACACTGAACCCTGCGGGACACCACTCGTCACCGGTTGCCATTCCGAAAAAGAACCTTTTATCCCAACTCTCTGCCTTCTGCCTGACAGCCAATCGTCAATCCATGTTAGTACCTTGCCTCGAATACCATGGGCCCTTATTTTACTCAGCAGTGTCCCGTGAGGCACCTTTTCAAAGGCCTTTTGGAAGTCAAGATAGATAACATCCATTGGCTCTCCTTGGTCTAACCTATTTGTTATATCTTCAAAGAACTCTAACAGGTTTGTCAGGCACGACCTCCCCTTACTAAATCCATGCTGACTTGTCCTAATCCGACCCTGCACTTCCAAGAATTTAGAAATCTCATCCTTAACGATGGATTCTAGAATCTTGCCAACAACCGAGGTTAGGCTAATTGGCCTATAATTTTCCATCTTTTTTCTTGTTCCCTTCTTGAACAGGGGGGTTGCAACAGCGATTTTCCAATCCTCTGGGACTTTCCCTGACTCCAGTGACTTTTGAAAGATCATAACTAACGCCTCCACTATTTTTTCAGCTATCTCCTTTAGAACTCTAGGATGTAGCCCATCTGGGCCCGGAGATTTATCAATTTTTAAACCTCTTAGTTTCTCTAGCACTTTCTCCTTTGTGATGGCTACCATATTCAACTCTGCCCCCTGACTCCTGAATTGTTGGGATATTATTCATGTCTTCTACTGTGAAGACTGACGCAAAGTACTTATTTAGTTCCTCAGCTATTTCCTTGTCTCCCATCACTAGATTACCAGCATCATTTTGGAGCGGCCCAATGTCTCCTTTTGCCTCCCGTTTGTTTTTAATGTATTTAAAGAGTAAGTATGCTAAGGTATTTGAAGAGTCACTTAGATCCATGATTGGGGTGGAAGTGAAATTCAAAATCAAGGTAGACACTGTGCCTATGTGTCTTAAAGCAGTGAGCATACTCTATGCCATCTGGCCAAGAGTGGAAGATGAATGTGAGAGGTTAATCGAGACAGGAGTCATTGAGCACCAGTGATTGGGTGACACCAATTGTTCCTGTGTTAAAGAGGGATGGTTCAGTAAGAATAGGTGGGGATTTCAAATATTATGTGCTGATGATTATTCTCTACTGCTTATTGAAGATTTATTCACTGGACTTTCGGGAGGTAAAAGATTTGCACGTTTGCAAATCACATTCTTAGAATCAAGAAAGAAAAGTGGGGATTTTTAAAGTTTTCTATAATCTACCTGGGCCATATCATTGACAAAGACTGTTTACATAAAGAAGCAACGAAGATGGCTGAAATCCTAGAAGCTCCACATCCATAGAATGTGACACAGTTGAGGTTGTTTTTAGGATTGCTCAATTATTCTGGAAATTTGTTTCTAACTTAGCAACAAGGCTGAAACCATTATACACTCTGCTTTGCTTTGTATCAAATAAGCTTGGCACTGGACCAAAGAATGTGAAATGCTCCTCAAAATGTCAAAGAGGTTTTAAAGAAGTCAGAGTTAATGGTCCATTACCATCCAAAGCTGAGGTTACAGCTTTCTTGCGATGCATTACTCTATGGGGTTGGCACAGTTGTCTCACACATAATACCCTCAGAAAAGAAACACCCAATAGAATTTGATGAAATCTGATCTGAATCTGATGAAAGATTTGCAAATATATATCCCTCTCATGTTGAAAATGTAACGGTCACTTCACCTCAAGTACAAAGGTATACAAGAACCGGTCCAGTGATGGGGAAGGTTTGGGGTATGATCCAAAAAGGCACTTTAACAATTGTGCACCAAAATAATCCAGACCTCAAGCACTACATCATTGGGCAACTTGAGTTGACAATGCAGAGTGGGGTTCTACTGTGGGGTATTCAAATGAGCATTCCTCCCTGTCAATGAAACAGAGTCCTTGATCAGGTATATAAAGCACATCCTGGTGTGGTGAGGGTGAAGGAGTTGGCACACAGCTACTTCTCGTGGCCAGAATTAGATGGACAAATTGAGAAGAAGGTGAGGCTATGCCAATCCTGTGCTATATTAAACAATATTCCACCCCTGCAAACTTTACATGAATGGGAATGGCCTACACAACTATGGCAGAGAATTCATATTGACTATGCTGGGCCAATCGTAGGGCATATGTTCTTGGTGATGGTTGACACACACTCATAGTGGCCAGAAGTTGCAATCACAAAGTCCACAACAACCGAACAGACAATTGAGAGACCAGATGAAGCATCTGCAAAGTTCGGAAGGCCGGAGAAGCTTGTGGGTGATAATGGGACTCAATTTACAACAACAGAGTTCAAAGATTACTTGAAGTGGATTGGTATCCACCATATTAACCTTCTCCATATCGCCCTGCAACCACCAGGTTGGCCGAACGCTTTGTGCAATCATTAAAACATTCAATAATGGCATCAAGAGATCTATGTTCTTTACCCAAATGCGATAACAACTTTCTAATGTCATATTTCGCACATTCCACAACACAAAGCTCATCGACAATGCTACTATTCAAGAGGAAATTGAGACCCCTTGACACCATTTGGAAATTGTCAGGTGACAGCATTAAACACAAATGGTTAGAAGAGAGCAAAACTCAGAGTAGAGTCTTTAACCATGGAAAATGTGTTCTATCTAAAAATTATACCACATGTGAAAAAGGGTCTCCAGCCATCATTTTAGCCAATACAGGTTCAATATCTTACACAGTTCAAACATATGATGAACAACTTTGCCATCGGCACACTGACCAGTTATTAGCTTTGCCAAGTGAATGTACAGAGACTTCACCGGAAATATTCACATTGGAATCTCTGGATAGAACTGAGATATGACCGAACTAAGATTTACTACTGCAGAAATTACTGAATCTGTCTCTACAGAATTGTCAGTACCAACAGAGACAGATACTGAGTTAGTTTCTCAAGAAGTACCACCAACAAACGAACAGGAAGACATTTCCATGATCTCAAATAGCCAAATTCCTGAACTTTGGATATTACCTAAACGAGACAGACGTCCTCCAAAGAGACTACTTGAAGATGTAATGTAATGACTATTGTTTTGGATCTGTTGTTTAAATATTTAAAACAAAAGTTGTTGGCACTGAAGGAGTAAAGGGGGAAGGGTATTATATATTCAAGTAACACTATTGGCTGGTGAAATGTCACGTGGTACACAGTGACGTTAGCCGAGCGTTTCACGGTCTTTTGTGGAGTTCACATCTTACCCTGTAGAAGCAACATCTCTTAAAGCATGGCATCTCTACTTCTTTTCTCTTTGTAGCTAACAACAAATATATAACATCCAAGAAGTTGGTCCTGGGGTTTTAGGGGGCAGGGAGGAATCCCAGAGACTGGAGGAGGTGGTGGTGGAAGAGAGGGGCATCCAGGGTGAGGTTGGGGGGGAGGGGGGGTGCTTGTTCCATCAGGCAGGTGGTGCTGAAGGGAGGGGGGGGAGTTAAGATTTCAGCGAGTGCCCCCAATGCATGTAGAACACTCCCTGAATGAGATATCCCACCTTCATTCATCCAGGCCTTGAAAAATGGCCTGCCCAGCCCCTCCCAGGATTTTTTTTCCAATTAAGGGGCAATTTAGTGTGACCAATCCACCTACCCTGCACATCTTTGGGTCGGGGGGTGAAACCCACGCAAAAACGGGCAGAATGTGCAAACTCCACACGGATAGTGACCTAAGGCCGGGATCGAACCTGGGACCACGGCGCCGTCAGGCAGCAGTGATAACCCCTGCACCACTGTGCTGCCCCTCGATAAACATTGTTAACAAATGTAAATGATATGTAATTATTTATGTGCACGTTTTTGGTGACTGCCCACCTTGCGTATTATGGGGGTGAGCTTGGGGGTAGATAGTGGGCTAGCCACCCATTCTATTTTTCACGACCCCCCCACCCCACTGAAAACACGCCCAGGGGGAGCACGCAAAAATCCAGCCCTAAGCTATTTGCTCGGCAGGCAGTAATCTTGCTTTTTTTTCCTTGAGCATATTGGGGAGGCACCACAGGTTGAGGCTGACCTTAACAGAGTGACATTACCAGCCCTGTCAGGATGGATTATCACTGCCCTTTAAAACATTATTAATTCTGTTTTATGTTTACCACATCTAAATCCCACTTCACGATTGATTAATAGCAGAAATATCCCAATGCCACTCTCCAGGGAAAGTCTGAAAGGAGTAGAAAGCCAACAATTTCTCAGTAAGATTTATAGTAACATAGATTGCTATTAAAACTGATGAATCTTGGTCCAATGACGTGCAGGGTTAGGTTGATTGGCCATGCTAAAATTTCTCCTTAGTGTCCAAAGATGTGCAGGTTAGGTGGGGTTATGGGGATAGGGAGGGGGAGTAGGCCTAGGTAGGGTGCTCCTTTGGAGAGTGGGTGCAGACTCATTGAACCGAATGGCCTCCTTCTGCACTGTAGGAATTCTATAGGTTCTATGATCCGTCAGTTCCCAGCTGTGGGTACAGTCCTAGAATTGAGCTTGAGGGCATACAACATCGAGAACCATTCATGGAAACCCTATATGCTGGAACGGGAATCTGGAGTATGAAGAGACTTTCAGCATGAAATAGAAACCAGAGAAGATTGTAATGCGAATGAGAGTGATAGGATCCGAAGGATCGAACTTGCATTTATACAGTGGTTAGCACTGATGCCTCACAGTTCCAGGGACCCAGGCTTGATTCCGGCCTTTGGTGACTGTGTGGAGTTTGCACATTCTCCATGTGTCTGCGTGGGTTTCCTCCGGGTGCTCCGGTTTCCTCCCACAGAACAAAGATGTTCAGGTTAGGTGGATTGGCCATGCTAAATTGCCCCTTAATGTCCAAAGATGTGCAGGTTACGTGGGGTTTGGGGGATAGGGTGGGGGGGTGGGCCTCAGTAGGATGCTCTTTTGAGGGTTGGTGCAGACTCGATAGGCTGAATGGCCTCCTTCTGCACTATAGGGATTCTATGGAACCTCCTCCTCGGCGGCTCCCGATCAGAACCCTGGCCGTCCCGGAGCCCCCTCGGCAACGGAAACGCCGGCCCCCAACCAGGGCAGCCGTGGATTGTGTCCACAGCTGCCTCGCCGAGTGCCCACCTGTTGGAAACATGAGAAAACCACGCCAGTGGGCACTCGGCCAGTTGACTTTGGAGAATCGCCGCGGGGGCCTTTCTCGATGGCCCCCGACCGGCGCCCCGTTGACCGCGCGTGCCCGATTTGCGGTGATTTTCCGCCGACCGGAGAATTGCGGGAGTGGCGTCCAACCCGATCGCGGGTTTGACAACCATTCCCTGGCCCCGCGCCAAGGTCAATTCCGGCACGGAGGCTCGGAGAATCCCTCCCCTGATCTTCAATATTTCCCTGGACACAGATGCTTCCACAGCTGGTGTGCCAGCATGCGTCTTGCCTTCTCCCCATACTCATTTTGCTTCCCTTTTTTTTTAATAAACATTTTATTGAGGTATTTTTTGGCTTTACAGCAGCAACAAAATAAACAATATACATGAATCTATAAACACAGTGCAAAAGCCGTCTTCCTCCCTTACCTTTATTAACCCCCTACTCTAAGCTAAACTAACCCCCCCCCCCTCCCACTTCTGCTGATGATTAATTTTCCGCAAAGAAGTCAACTAACGGTTGCCACCTCCGGGCGAACCCTAACAGTGACCCTCTCAAGGCAAACTTGATTTTCTCCAAACAGAGAAAGCTAGCCCTGCCCGATAGCCAGGTCTCCGACTTCGGGGGCTTTGATTCCCTCCAAGCTAATAATATCCGTCTCTGGGCTACCATGGAAGCAAAGGCCAGGACATCTGCCTCTTTCTCCTCCTGGATTCCTGGATCTTCCGACACCCCGAAGATCGCCACCTCTGGACTCGGTGCCACCCTCGTTTTTAACACCGTGGACATGACATCCGCAAACATCTGCCAGAATCCCCTCAGCTTTGGTCATGTCCAGAACATGTGGACATGGTTTGCTGGTCCTCCCGCACATTTTGCACACCTATCTTCTATCCCAAAGAACCTGCTCATCCGGGCCACTGTCATGTGAGCCCGGTGAACGACATTGAATTGTAACAGGCTGAGCCTGGCACATGTTGTGGACGCGTTGACTCTACTCAATGCGTCCGCCCATAGACCATCCTCTATTTCTCCTCCCAACTCCTCTCCCCACTTGCGCTTCAGCTCCCCAGTCTGCATCTCCTCTGACCCCATAAGTTCCTTGTAAATGTCAGAGACCCTCCCTTCTCCCACCCACCCTCTAGAAACTACCCTGTCCTGTATCCCCCTTCGTGGTAGGAGCGGGAAAGTTGAAACCTGCCTGCGTAGGAAGTCCCGCACCTGCAGGTACCTGAATTTGTTTCCTCCCGCCAATCCAAATTTCTCCTCCAGCTCCCTCAAGCTAGGAAAGCTCACATCTATAAACATATCCCCCATCCTCTCAATGGGATTGAGAGAAATTTGGCCAATTGGATAAGTATCTGGCTATCACATAGAAGACAGAGGGTGGTGGTGGATGGAAAATTTTCAGACTGGAGACCAGTTACCAGTGGTGTACCACAGAGATCAGTGCTGGGTCCTCTGCTATTTGTGATTTTTATCAATGACTTGGAGGAGGGGGCTGAAAGGTGGGTCAGTAAATTTGCTGATGACACCAAGATTGGTGGAGTAGTGGATGAGGTGGAGGGTTGTTGTAGGCTGCAAAGAGACATTGATAGGATGCAGAGCTGGGCCGAAAAATGGCAGATGGAGTTTAACCCTGATAAGTGTGAGGTGATTCATTTTGGTACGACAAATTTGAATGCGGATTACAGGGTCAACGGCAGGGTTCTGAGGAATGTGGAAGAACAGCGAGATTTTGGGGTTCATGTCCACAGATCTCTGAAGGTTGCCACTCAAGTGGATAGAGCCGTGAAGAAGGCCTATAGTGTGTTAGCGTTTATTAACAGGGGGCTTGAGTTTAAGAGCCATGGGGTTATGCTGCAACTGTACAGGACCCTGGTGAGACCACATTTGGAACATTGTGTGCAGTTCTGGTCACCTCATTATAGGAAGGATGTGGAAGCACTGGAAAGGGTGCAAAGGAGATTCACCAGGATGTCGCCTGGAATGGAGGGTAGGTCTTATGAGGAAAAGTTGAAGGAGCTAGGGCTTTTCTCTTTGGAGCGGAGGAGGATGAGAGGCGACTTAATAGACGTTTATAAGATAATGAGGGGGATAGATAAGAGTGGACGTTCAGAGACTATTTCCTCAGGTGGATGTAGCTGTTATAAGGGGGCATAACTATAAGATTCAGGGTGGGAGATATAGGAGGGATGTCCGAGGTAGGTTCTTTACTCAGAGAGTGGTTAGGGTGTGGAATGGACTGCCTGCTCTGATAGTGGAGTCGGACACTTTGGGAACTTTCAAGCAGTTATTGGATAGGTACATTGAGCAGACCAGAATGACAGGGAGTGGGATAGCTTGATCTTGGTTTCGGACAAAGCCCGGCACAACATCGAGGGCCGAAGGGCCTGTTCTGTGCTGTACTGTTCTATGTTCTATGATCATGGCCTCAGGGTGAACCACTCCAACACTTTCCAGCAGTGTCTCCTCCATGGAATAAATACAGGCAGCTGTACCTGTCATCTGATACTACCTCCAATTCTGATCCACTCTCGATGTCCAGCCAACTGAGCCAGCCAATTTCCCAAGAAGTCCAAGTTAATATGACAAAATACACTTCTATATGCATGTTGTAGCCTGGAGCCATGGTAGTAGAGGCTCCAATTTCCTCCCATCACATGGTTGACCAGGAATCTCTCCCACTCTTATCGCCTGTCACTGATGCTCGTTGGACGGATTTACAAGTTGACAGTCAACTTGTTTGGCGGAGTTATGAATGCGTCTATCATGGCCATCCAGCCCTGAAGCGGGACATGGACCCAGAGCTTCTGGCTCGGAGGTAGGGACACTACACACTGCACCATAAGGCCTCCAGAAGGCTCAACTCCTGCTCTAAAAGAAATGGCTTTGTTTATTGTCACATGTACCGAGGTACAGTGAAAAGTATTTTTCTGTGAGCAGCTCAAACAGATCATTTAGTACATGAAAAGAAAATAAAATAAAAAGAAAATACATAATAAGGCAACACAAGGTGCACAATGTAAATACATAGACACCGGCATTGGGTGAAGCATACAGGGTTGTAGTGTTAATCAGGTCAGTCCATAAGAGGGTCGTTTAGGAGTCTGGTAACAGCGGGGAAGAAGCTGTTTTTGTGTCGGTTCGTGCGTGTTCTAAGACTTCTGTATCTCCTGCCCGATGGAAGAAGTTGGAAGAGTGAGTAAGCCGGGTGGGAGGGGTCTTTGATTATGTTGCCCGCTTTCCCCAGGCAGCGGGAGATGTAAATGGGTTGCATTTGTGTCGCACCTTTTGTAACCTCAGGGCATCCTCACAGCCAAGGTAGTAGTTTCTAAATGTCGCCGCTGTCGTAATGCGGGAACTTCAACAGCCCATTTGTGCACAGCAAGCTCCCACATGCAGCAATGTGCTAATGACCTGATAATCTGTTTTTATTGATCTTGGTTGAAGGATTTCCTTCTTCTGCTTCAAAAGTGAACTACATTCTGATAATCTGTTTTTATTGATCTTGGTTGAAGGATTTCCTTCTTCTGCTTCAAAAGTGAACTACACAATGTTTTACATCAACCACAGGGCAGGCAGGCCCTGAAACATCTCATCCGAGAGATACTCCCTCATTAACCCCACTGGTGTGTCAGCTCAGATTTTGTATTCAAGACTCTGAAATAAGATTTGAATCGCAGTCTTCGGACCCAGAAGCAAGAGTGCAGTCCATTGAACCGCATTGCATCACACCAAACTGGAAAGCTGGTCAGACAGAGCCACGACAGGGTTGACTCTTCCTCCCCCCACCACCCATCTGGGGAAGGTTACATGCCAGCAATTGCTTCACTAAGTCGCCCGTGATCTTATATAGATGCAAAGGATGTCAGCTTATTCTTTCCCAGCTGGCTGTTTATTTAAAGTAAATCAAAGGTCATTTATCTTCACTGCTATTCACATGCCTCATAATTCAGTGTGGAATCAATGCTACTTGCACTGCCAGTCGTCAGTGCATTCACAAAGGTTGGGATTTATTTTTGTAAATAGGTTATTTTAAGGTCAGATAACTTGCTGGCAACCCTCCAGCTCTGTACATGACATGTGAAGCAGCCCAGGTGTCCCATAATGCAGCTCCTATCACTGTTAAATTAAGGGCCCACAGGATAGGTGTGAGATTTTCCCTCACAAACCGTGCACCTGTGATGTTGCCTCACATCAGAGACATCAAAGTTGCTAAAAGCGGCAAGCTGCATCCTCACAGGAGCGGCAGAGGATGTTATGAATATATTCTCTCTTATCCATTCTTCCTTGCATTTCGCTTGTTTTCCTTTGCTGTCTGTCTCTCCCTTTGTTCCACTTCCTTTTATCACTTCAAAGCCTGTGCCTGGCTGTAGGATGGGTGAGCATTTGGAGGGGAGGACTGGAATGACAGCTGTTAAAACCAGGAAGACTCCAGATTTAAGTAAGAACTTTCATTATACCTTAAGAAATGCAAAAAGAAAGTGTCAAGAATCACTGGTACAGTTCTTACTAAAATGAATGTGAATTTATCGAATTATTTACTCATATTATTTATGAATGGCACATTGTTGAAACCATGTTAATTGGAATTAGACTGGGTGTGAGCGCTTTCATTTCCCCTCAGAGTGGGGAATTTGTTGAACATATTTCAAGCTATTGATCCTCCGACATCAAGGGGGAGCTAGACCAGTCCGTGACTGAGGCAACGATCACAGCTGGTCTTCACTTGTTTATATCTTCAGAGACGTAGGCCGGAATGCTCAGGTCGTTGGGATTCTCTGTAACCGCCGGCAGCCCATGGGTTTCCCAGCCACGTGGGGAGGCTTCAGTGGGAAGTCCCATTGACAAACAGCAGGAAGAGATAATCCCACCGCCAGTGAACAGTGCGCCGCCGAGAAACATGTGGCTGGGGGATCGGAGAATCCTGCCTTTAATAAGGACGCAGGGAGTCCACACTGTGGACTGGGAGAATGCTGCATTACTGGAGGCCATTTGGATGAGATGTTAAACTGAGGCTCCATTTGATACGAATTGGGAGCAGGAGTAGGCTGCTCAGCCACAGAATCCCTACAGTGTAGAAGGAGGCCATTCGGTCCATTGCGTCTGCACTGATCCTCTGGATGAGCACCCTTTCTAGGCCCACTCTCCTGCCCTAACCCTGTAATCCCACCTAACCTGCACACCTTTGGACTGTGGGAGGAAACCACGCAGACGCGAGAAGAATGTAAAACTCCATATGGACAGTCACCCAAGATTGGAATTGAACCTGGATCCCTGGCGGTGTGAGGCAGCAGTGCTAACCACTGTGCCACCTTAGTGCCTGCTCTGCCATTCAATAAGATCCCGTAATATGTCTGGTGATTGTTTGATCATGTAGTTTAGAAGGGTTTTTTGGTTTCAATGATAATGACTGGGATTTCCCTGGGGGTGGGGGTGGGAGTCTCGAAGCCAATAGGCAGAAACTCAATTTACATGTCCAGCTAAAGTTTCTGCCAGTTTTCCACAAACTTATTGTCATACAGTAACTGATTGGGATGTTCCCGTCAATACATTATCAAATGGTGGCACAGTAGCACAGTGGTTAGCACTGTTGCTTCACAGCGGCATGGTCCGAGGTTCGATTCCAGGTAGAAAATACACTGGGGCAGGAGAAACACCATGTTCATTATATGGTAACAAGCTCCTGATAAGAATGGACCTGTGTTCAAAACTGTTCTTCAGATCAGTCTGATTTGGCTGATGGCCGATGAATTGGCCCAAAAGACTGTACTCTGCCCTGTAACAGGTGGTGATTGGATCTTATCCTGCATGAAATGGTTCTGAGACCTAAGGAGCTTTCAGTTTCATTTTTGCAATGTGGAGGCAGGAGTTCCAGCTAAATCCCCTCCAGAAAGCTGTTACTAACTCTGTCCCAAAAGATCCTGTTCAACTCTCTCCATAAGGCCACTGTGAGGGCTGGCTCTCTCTTCAGCCAAATTCGGTGTCATTCGCTTGAGACTGCAAAGGCTTGAAGTCAAACCATGAACTGAAGGCAAGGTCTGATGTGAAATAAAGTGTCTACGCAGAAAGTTATAGGTCTGGATGTCAACCACGAGCTGAAGGCCCAGTTTGATAAGAAATAAAGTTTTCTCCAGGAAGCCTGCTGCCAGCGAGTACTAAATTTTCCAACCTTCTGGGACCCTGAATGAATGACTCTGCAAAGAAGATCATTATGGGTGGCGAGGCAGCACAGCGGTTAGCACTGCTGCCTCACAGCTCCAGGGACCCGGGTTCAATACCAGCCTTGGGTGACTGTGTGGAGTCTGCACTTTCATGTGTTTGCATGGGTTTCGTCTGGGTGCTCCGGTTTCCTCCACAGTCCAAAGATCTGCAGGTTAGGTAGATTGGCTGTGCTAAATTGCCCCTAACTGTCCAAAAGGTTAGGTGGGGTTACTGGGTTAACGGGGACAGGGTGGAGGTGTGGGCTTAAGTAGGGTGCTCTTTCCAAGGGCTGGTGCAGACTCGATGGGCCAGTGGCCTCCTTCTGCACTGTAAATTCTATGATTCTATGATTTCCAGCAATGATGTTCCTTCCCAAATTTATATCTGGAGATTTCCTCAGGGTCTATCCTCAGCCCTCTCCGCTGCTTATTAATCAGACTGCCCCTTGGCAACTCGATCTAAAACATGGAGTCAGCTTTCTTATTTACACTGACAACACCTGATTTGGACAAATTATCTGATCCATTACTTTACTGTTTGTGGGAGCTCACTATGACATTACCTGCATTACAGCTGTGACTTCAAAGTTCTTCACGAGCTGTGAGGTGTGTTGGAGCATCCTGATATTGGTATCAATTCAACCAGGTCATCAAGCTCCACCATGTACACATTGAGGCCTGATCAACAGACCGTAGGCTGTTGCCCCACTCCAGAGATATGAGCACAAGCACTAGGTTGACACTCCCGTGCAATACCGTGGGAGTGCTGCCCTGTCAGAGGCATCATCTTTGCAGTGAGGCATTAACCAGAGACCCAGGCTTGAATTTTATCCTTTTCAGGTTGGGCACCCACTCTCGGAGGTGCCAGCTGGGACTCAGCTTAGCAGAGGTCAGGACTCCATGGAAGGGTGTTGCACCACAAACGAGGTAAGTGGGGCCAGGATTCACCAAGGCCAGACCGGCGGTACCAGTGAGCATCACCATGGCGCTGCAGTCAAATAGCTCGCTACCGCACCCTGTTTAGATTCATGCATAAATAGTAGGCAGTTAGGCAAAGCTACCCCAGGGTGTTCGTGCAACCCCAGCAAGGAGAAGAGAGAGGGAACAAGAGGAATTTTAAAAAAGAAAAGAGAATCCCGGGTAGAAGGCGTCTAGGGTTTGTCCACATTTAGCATTTTTGGGTCGCTTTGCACTTAATGAGCTTCACATATGTTACCAATTCCTGAGTCACTGTGAGTTGTCTGGGAGATTTTCCTGCCTCGATTTGTCAGCATTCACTTAACGTATCTCTCATTTCCTGATCCTCTGGTTTTCTACTCAGTCTTTCCTTTAAAAATTCCAGCTGGTTCCTAATGTCCCAAAAATGTCACTAAAAATATATCTCTGGGAGTCTCACTTGCAGCCATGTTAAAATCTGACTCTCTATTGTCCACCCACTCTATTGTTCATTCGCCCCATACTCATAACGTCTACATTTCATTTTGCACTTTTTAGAGTAATTCTTCTTGGCCTTTTCGTATTTTTCTGTCATTGGGTAAAATTCAGTATTTTCAGTGGAAAGCCAAGTTTGACGAGAATGCAGGCTCCAGATCGAGTGACAGCATTGTAGCATGGATTTTCCAGTGCACACTCCTGTCTAGCAATGCTTCCCATTGGGAGTATGGGGTTGCTGAGCTTATTAGATCCTGAAAAAACAGTTTGATTCTCTCCCGGCTGTTGGTTTTTTTCATAGCTCGTTTCCTCTTTGGAACACTTATCCTGCTCTTTCGCTGTGCCTCAGTTGGCTATACTCAGGCCTCTCAGTTAAAAGGTCATGGGTTCAATTCCCACTCCAGGGTATCAGTGCCAAAAATCTCCGTGCCACTCCGTGCGGTACTGAGGGAGTGGTGCAACTGTTGGAGGTAACTTCTTTCAGATTGTCATAATATACACCAGTATATCATGGTGCAGACACACACTGATGGACACACAGTGGGACCAATCAACATACACAACACCGCAGCCAATCACCAGTGAGAGCACATGCACTATAAAGACAGGGGACATCAGAGTTCCCGCTCATTCGAGTAGCAGCTAGCTAGGAGCACAGAGCTCACAGCCTGCAACACAGACATTCACCATGTGCTGAGTGCATCAACTGGTTAGGACAAGGCAAAGGTCTTTGGTTAAAGCTGGTATCGTATTTACCCACAGTTCAAGTATGTTTAAATAGTTAACCTTTTCAATAAAATAGTGTTGCACTACTTCAAGTGTTGGTGACCTGTATGTGATCCAGAACACCCAACACATCAGAGATGACATGTTAAACAGAGGCCCTGATTGGCCTCTCAACTGAGATCGGCGGACCTAACACCCAACTGAATTTCAGATCCTGAGCCTCAACTATGTCCCTCTTGAAATGCTATGTCCTGATGGAGTAAGAGATGAGCTCAGCATCCAATTAAAACTGTTGAGTACCTCCAGGAGGCAGGAGCTGCCTGGCATCAGTGCCAAAGGCAGACGGCAGCCATATTGGAGACTGCTACTGCTGTGCTGAGGAAAGAAGATAGCTCCTCAGAGGCCAACAGTGTACAGGGTGATGAACCATGCCATGCAGGCCAGGTGAAGGTCCAGGGCTCAATGATAATTGGATGTTGAAAATTACACAAAAATTCAGGAGACCTTTCTGATGTCTCCTTAAGGAGTTGTTAATTGGTGGTGAGAACTTTTTTTCTCCCACCCTCTGCCAGTTGAAACTGTCCCAGAGATGTTGTGAATTTGAATTCGCACCGGTACCGCTCTCCCGATCCAGCAGGCCTTTGAAAATTAGACTCATTATGGCACAGAAGAAAGTAATTTAGCCAGAAGCTCACTGTCAGCTTCTGCTCTGCTTATTTTGCTGGAATAGCCAGGTAATAGTCCATTCTCATTTCCTGAAGTTCCTCATTCTCTTTCCTGCTCATCTTAACACTGGCAATCAAATAGGAATGTCCACCAAGCGGCTTCCGATGCTGGTCTGCAACTAAAAGATTCTGACATCAAATGTTATGGCCAGATGTGACATGAAATTCTGTGAACCTGGTCATGTATATAGACTGATACAAATGGAATTACCACATGAAGCGAATGGAGAGATATAAAGACTCAATCGGGTCATTATTGTCCTTCAGGACAGGAAGTCTGCCTTTCTCAGCCACCTTCTTATGCCAGTCCTACACCATTTAGTTGACAATGTCCGTAAAACAACTAATGCCCTGTCTATGAACAAATGTGAAAAAAATATAGTGGATATGCACTGACTGAAAACAAAGAAATTGTAGAGTTATGCTTCCACATTCCCCACTTAGCTTGTGAAATCTATAGGGTGGCACGGTGGCACAGTAGTTAGCACTGCTGCCTCACAGCTTCAGGGACCCGGGTTCAATTCCAGCCTTGGGTGACTGTGTGGAGTTTGCATGGGTTTCGTCTGGGTCCTCCGGTTTCCTCCACAGTCCAAAGATCTGCAGGTTAGGTAGATTGGCTGTGCTAAATTGCCCCTAACTGTCCAAAAGGTTAGGTGGGGTTACGGGGTTAACGGGGACAGGGTGGAGGTGTGGGCTTAAGTAGGGTGCTCTTTCCAAGGGCTGGTGCAGACTCGATGGGCCAGTGGCCTCCTTCTGCACTGTACATTCTATGATTCTATGATTTCCAACAATGATGTTCCTTCCCAAATTTGTATCTGGAGACTTCCTCAGGGTCTATTTTAGCCCTCTCCGCTGCTTATTAATCAGACTGCCCCTTGGCAACTCGATCTAAAACATGGAGTCAGCTTTCTTATTTACAATGACAACACATGATTTGGACAAATTATCTGATCCATTACTCTACTGTTTGTGGGAGCTCATTACAGCTGCATTACAGCTGTGACTTCAAAGTTCTTCACGAGCTGTGAGGTGTGTTGGAGCATCCTGATATTGGTATCACTTCAACCAGGTCATCAAGCTCCACCATGTACACATTGAGGCCTGATCAACAGACCGTAGGCTGTTGCCCCACTCCAGAGATATGAGCACAAGCACTAGGTTGACACTCCTGTGCAATACCGTGGGAGTGCTGCCCTGTCAGAGGCATCATCTTTGCAGTGAGGCATTAACCAGAGACCCAGGCTTGAATTTTATCCTTTTCAGGTTGGGCACCCACTCTCGGAGGTGCCAGCTGGGATTCAGCTTAGCAGAGGTCAGGACTCCATGGAAGGGTGTTGCACCACAAACTAGGTAAGTGGGGCCAGGATTGACCAAGGCCAGACCGGCAGGCCCCAGTGAGAGGGATGGGAGACAATTTGGGCAGAGCTTGTGCAGAGATGCTTGTGGGGGTAGCCAATGCCTCCATGGGCCACAGGGAGCCCAACTGAACATGCCAAGAGACTGCCAGGATTCACCAGGTGGTCTCCCAGTGTGGCAGGGGGCCCACCCATTGAGGGTAAAATGCAGGTGGCAGCAGAAATAGATCCTTTGTTGGCCACTAACATGCTTCAATTGGCCTCTGGGTGAGAGGGAAGTCCACCTTCTCCCGCCCCCTGGGAAAATACCATGACGATGGGAAGAAGGCAGACTCCAACCCCTGCCTTCCCTCACTATTTTCCAGAACTCCCGTTGCCAAGGTGGTCTCTAGATTGTTAAAATGCAGCCCCCATCCATCCTTCCAGGTAGGCGGGGAAGATACCACAATACATTTTTGACCAGGTGTAGGGGAATTATCACTAAAAAACAGATTCTTTGGTCATTTATCGCAGTGTAGGAGATTGCAGTGAGGAAATTGGCGGCCATGTTGCAGGGCAACATTTCAGCCGTGATCAAACTTCGAAAGGACTTCACCGGTTGTAAAGTGCTTTACACCATTCTGAGGTTGTGAAAGGTGCTTTATAAATGTACATTCTTGACTTTCTTTAAAGTGCATGTGCTCATGAAACTTGCAAAATGCTGTAATTTTTCCCACCAGTTTCATGTTAGCATCTTCATTATCTCTCACTTTATCCCTGAATAGCAGCATAGTACCATACGTGGATATCAGCCGTGGTCGTGGTGGGGAGGTCTGGTGGTTTGTGGGGTTAGAACTGGTGAAGGTCCCGTCTATTGATTTATATTCAGTGGATCCTGCTTGAAGTCCATAAATGTAAGGATGGATTGGACTTGGCGGTGATGGCGCTGCAGTCAAATAGCTCGCTACCGCACCCTGTTTAGATTCATGCATAAATAGTAGGCAGTTAGGCAAAGCTACCCCAGGGTGTTCATGCAACTCCAGCAAGGAGAAGAGAGAGGGAACAAGAGGAATTTTAAAAAAGAAAAGAGAATCCCGGGTAGAAGGCATCTAGGGTTTGTCCACATTTAGCATTTTTGGGTCGCTTTGCACTTAATGAGCTTCATATATGTTACCAATTCCTGAGTCACTGTGAGTTGTCTGGGAGATTTTCCTGCCTCGATTTGTCAGCATTCACTTAACGTATCTCTCATTTCCTGATCCTCTGGTTTTCTACTCAGTCTTTCCTTTAAAAATTCCAGCTGGTTCCTAATGTCCCAAAAATGTCACTAAAAATATATCTCTGGGAGTCTCACTTGCAGCCATGTTAAAATCTGACTCTCTATTGTCCACCCACTCTATTGTTCTTAACTCGCCCCATACTCATAACGTCGACATTTCATTTTGCACTTTTTAGAGTAATTCTTCTTGGCCTTTTCGTATTTTTCTGTCATTGGGTAAAATTCAGTGTTTTCAGTGGAAAGCCAAGTTTGACGAGAATGCAGGCTCCAGATCGAGTGACAGCATTGTAGCATGGATTTTCCAGTGCACACTCCTGTCTAGCAATGCTTCCCATTGGGAGTATGGGGTTGCTGAGCTTATTAGATCCTGAAAAAACAGTTTGATTCTCTCCCGGCTGTTGGTTTTTTTCATAGCTCGTTTCCTCTTTGGAACACTTATCCTGCTCTTTCGCTGTGCCTCAGTTGGCTATACTCAGGCCTCTCAGTTAAAAGGTCATGGGTTCAATTCCCACTCCAGGGTATCAGTGCCAAAAATCTCCGTGCCACTCCGTGCGGTACTGAGGGAGTGGTGCAACTGTTGGAGGTAACTTCTTTCAGATTGTCATGATATACACCAGTATATCATGGTGCAGACACACACTGATGGACACACAGTGGGACCAATCAACATACACAACACCGCAGCCAATCACCAGTGAGAGCACATGCATTATAAAGACAGGGGACATCAGAGTTCCCGTTCATTCGAGTAGCAGCTAGCTAGGAGCACAGAGCTCACAGCCTGCAACACAGACATTCACCATGTGCTGAGTGCATCAACTGGTTAGGACAAGGCAAAGGTCTTTAGTTCAAGCTGGTATCGTATTTACCCACAGTTCAAGTATGTTTAAATAGTTAACCTTTTCAATAAAATAGTGTTGCACTACTTCAAGTGTTGGTGACCTGTATGTGATCCAGAACACCCAAGCCATCAGAGATGACATGTTAAACAGAGGCCCTGATTGGCCTCTCAACTGAGATCGGCGGACCTAACACCCAACTGAATTTCAGATCCTGAGCCTCAACTATGTCCCTCTTGAAATGCTATGACCTGATGGAGTAAGAGATGAGCTCAGCATCCAATTAAAACTGTTGAGTACCTCCAGGAGGCAGGAGCTGCCTGGCATCAGTGCCAAAGGCAGACGGCAGCCATATTGGAGACTGCTACTGCTGTGCTGAGGAAAGAAGACAGCTCCTCAGAGGCCAACAGTGTGCAGGGTGATGAACCATGCCATGCAGGCCAGGTGAAGGTCCAGGGCTCAATGATAATTGGATGTTGAAAATTACACAAAAATTCAGGAGACCTTTCTGATGTCTCCTTAAGGAGTTGTTAATTGGTGGTGAGAACTTTTTTTCTCCCACCCTCTGCCAGTTGAAACTGTCCCAGAGATGTTGTGAATTTGAATTCGCACCGGTACCGCTCTCCCGATCCAGCAGGCCTTTGAAAATTAGACTCATTATGGCACAGAAGAAAGTAATTTAGCCAGAAGCTCACTGTCAGCTTCTGCTCTGCTTATTTTGCTGGAATAGCCAGGTAATAGTCCATTCTCATTTCCTGAAGTTCCTCATTCTCTTTCCTGCTCATCTTAACACTGGCAATCAAATAGGAATGTCCACCAAGCGGCTTCCGATGCTGGTCTGCAACTAAAAGATTCTGACATCAAATGTTATGGCCAGATGTGACATGAAATTCTGTGAACCTGGTCATGTATAGACTGATACAAATGGAATTACCACATGAAGCGAATGGAGAGATATAAAGACTCAATCGGGTCATTATTGTCCTTCAGGACAGGAAGTCTGCCTTTCTCAGCCACCTTCTTATGCCAGTCCTACACCATTTAGTTGACAATGTCCGTAAAACAACTAATGCCCTGTCTATGAACAAATGTGAAAAAAATATAGTGGATATGCACTGACTGAAAACAAAGAAATTGTAGAGTTATGCTTCCACATTCCCCACTTAGCTTGTGAAATCTATAGGGTGGCACAGTAGTTAGCACTGCTGCATCACAGCACCAGGGACCCGAGTTCAAATCCGACCTTGGGTGAGTGTCTGTGTGGAGTTTACACTTTCTCCCCGTGTCTGCATGGGTTTCCCCTGGGTGCTCCAGTTTCCCCCCCATGGTCCAAAGAAGTGCAGGTTAGGAGAATTGGCCAAGCTAAATTGTCCCTTTGTGTCCAAAGATGTGCAGGTTAGGTGGGGTTATTGGGATAGGCAGGGTAATGGGCCGAGGTAGATTGGCCATGATAAATTGTCCCTTAGTGGCAATTTAGATGGGATTACAGGGTTACAGGGATAGGGTGGGGGAGTGGGTCTAGGCAGGTGTTCTCTCAAAGGGTCAGTGCAGACTCAATGGGCCTCATGGCCTCATTCTGTACTGTAGGAATTCTACAGTTCTACAAAAGACAGATTGTGTCTTAATTTCACTTCGCTTAGAAACTCTCTTAGACTCTTCGTGGTAGATTTTTGGAATTTAGACAATCAGGAAATTTTAACCAGGAAATGGTTTATAAAGTGTTCCAAACAGCACAGCAACAGGGAGATTCTGCTGCTCCTTTAGTTTTTAACTGCATTAAGCCTGACTAAGAACATTAAAATCCATTCCTGAGTCCTTTGTGATCCAGTGATTTACTTTTGAAGTGTAGTCACTTTTCCTATATCGGCAGACACAGCTGACAATCTATGTGCAGCAAGATTCCACAAGCAGCCAAATAACCTGACCTACCAATTCATCTATTTTCGATGGCAGGGGTGAGGGAAGGAATGTTGTCCAGGATAGCCGGAGATCTCCCAGCTTAGTGCAACGAATGTCCTGAAATTCCACAGGCTTTCTCCCGGTTTCCCACCATATCTTGAATGGGAAATCCGGGGGTGGATTATCCACTTTGCTCATGATTTCTGCTATTTCTGTGAGGAGTCTGTCCTGCGGTTATGACAGAATGCTGGATGAACAACTGGAGAATTGCAGGATCTGCAGTCCTTTTCAAACCAACAGGACTTCTGCGATTATCCTGAGAGAAGTTTACAGACCAGCTTATTATTCAATACATTTAGAAATATAGAATCCATAGAGTCCCTACAATGCAGAAGGAGGCCATTCAGCCCATCGAGTCTGCACTGACTCACTGAAAGAGCACCCTGCCTAGGCCCACTCCCCCAGCCTATCCTCGTAACCCTGTAACCCAATCTTAATTGCCACTAAGGGGCAATTTATCATGGCCAATCCACCGAACCTGCACATCTTTCAACTGTGGGAGGAAAACGGAGCACCTGGAGGAAACCACGCAGACACGGGGAGAACGTGCAAACTCCACACACACAGTCACCCAAGGTAGAAATCGAACTCGGGTCCCTGGCGCTGTGAGGCACTGTGCCACCATGCCACCTTAATGAACCATTCTGCCAAACGTCACATTTAAATAAACTAGAACAGTAATGTGTCGAAAACTGGAAAGGTGACGGATGTTGAGATATATCCCTCAGTCACTCCTGCCAACGAGTGGCCCCATGTCCTTTATTCTCTTGTTTCTCCAACAATTCGATAGGGTTAAGGGGATAGCGTTGGGGAATGCACCTAGGTATGGTGCTCTTTCAGAAGGTTGACGCAGACTCGAAGGGCCGAATGGCCTCCTTCTCATTGTAGGAATTCTATGGATTAGATCCCTCCTGCACTTCATCGAACAGTCTCTGATTCATTCCTGGGAGACTAAATTGTGGAACTTCATCCCATCCTCAGCTTTTCCTTTCTCCCTCCCCACAATCTTTGGGCATTCAAATTCCAAGGGCAGAACTTTCTGGTCCTAACCCCCTCCAAGGAGGCTTTAATGGTGGGCGGTGGTGAGAGGAAGGGGGTGTAGAACAATGCGGCAGGAACCCAAAATCAGTTTACTGCCAGTGTGTAATGATGACGAGGACGTACGGTCCCACTCATCATGGCAGGTTGGCATTCCCACCAGAGGCCGGCGTGAAACCTTTTTGCATCCCGTTAATGGGGTGTAGATGATGACTGGAATCATTTCTCCCCCCGCTGTCACATAGAAACATAAGAGTAGGAGTTGGCGGAGGCCATTCAGCCCTTTGAACCTGCTTCGCCATTCATTATGATCATGGATAATCATCCAGCTCAATAGCCTGATCCCGCCTTCCCTCCATATCCTTTGAGCCCCTTCGCCCGAAGTGCGATATCTAACCATTTCTGGAAAACATACAGGGCGAGATTCTCCGTTGGCCGACGCCAAAATCGGCAAATACGATTGGATGGAGAATTGGTTTTGATGCTGAAATCGTGGCAGGTGCCAAGTTCAGGCCGAATCGCAACTCTCCGTCACCTCGAGAGCGGCATAGATGCATTCCACTCCGCACGTACAGTAATCACTGTCTACATATCATTCGCGGGCCTGATCTTGTGTTCTCTGGGGCCACCGCGATGCTCGTCCTCCACCGGATGGGAATTCCCGACGGTGAGGTTCACGTGTGCTATTAAAAATCAGGGAGCAGGTGCTGCAGCTGATAAGGGAGAGAGAGGAGGTAGGAGACGCAGAAGCGTTACAGTGGGCTGCCAGTCCTGACACTGGCTGGTGTCGACGGTCCCTGCCTGTGTTGGGGGCGATGGGGTGGTGGTGGTGGTGGGGGGGGTGGGGGGGGTGGGGGGGGGGGGGAGGGATGGGCCATGGGGCTGGGGTGACCGTCTGCGGGACTGGGAACGGTGTCCAGGCACGGACCACCATTGTCGCGGCCTGCAAGGCCGCGGTCTTGCTGCGCACCCTACTGAGCACCCACTGTGGCCCATGGTTCTGCAGAGTACCACCGGCTCAATGTGCGCCAGGGCCAATGTGCACGGGATGCTCTGCTCGCCTCCATGTTCATCAACTAGGTGGGACGACTGGCCAGGGCCACGGACACTGTATCCCAACTCCACTCCCCAACCCCCTCACCGTTGGACAGGCCTCCCCCCTGCCTGCAACCCCCTCCCTGCTACCTATCAACCTCATTACGAGGTGTGGGCCCTGGGTTGGCAGTAAAGCGGGTCTGTTCCATGGGATGGAGGATGATGACAACCCCCACTGCGATAATCATTGGTGCTCCACATCATTTGACCCGTCTGACCCATGCCCACAGTAGCACTTTTTACCATTCACCTGGGTGACCCCTGCATGTGAGCTGGCCATTCCATCACATGGTTCCATCGAATCCCTGGGGTGGTGGAGGTGGGGACGGTGTGTTGGGGGGGGGTGGGGGGGGGGGTGGAAGGGGGGACACCGGAGCGGTAAGCGCTGGAGGAACTGCAGTCCCTGAGCCAAGCCAACCCACTGTCCACCAATCCCATCACACCCACTCTGTGGTCAGCCCAGACCAGCACACCCCTCACACTCATCTGACGGAGCACCAAGGCAGGTTGTAACAGTGCAAACAGCTGCTTAATGTGAACAAATATAAGCAAGTTTGTGCTCTAGCCCCTATGACGATACTGTGCCCTGCACCCATGTCAACCTAATTGGTGTCTGCTTTTCCAGTCTTAAGGGCATTAAAGCTACATACGATCATATGACATAGGAGCAGAAATAGGCCACTCGGCCCATCGAGTCTGCTCCGCCATTCAATCATGGCTGATATTTTCTCATCCCCATTCACCTGCCTTCTCCCCATAACCCCTGATCCCCCTATTGATCAAAAACCTATCTATCTCTGTCTTAAAGACACTCAGTGATTTAGCCTCCACAGCCTTCTGCGGCAAAGAGTTCCACAGATTCACCACCCTCTGGCTGAAGAAATTCCTCCTCATCTCTGTTTTAAAGGATCGTCCCTTTGGTCTGAGATTGTGTCCTCTGGTTCTAGTTTTTCCTCCAAGTGGAAACATCCTCTCCACGTCTACTCTATCCAGGCCTCGCACTCTCCTGTAAGATCCAATAAGATCCCCTCTCTTCCTTCTAAACTCCAACGAGTACAAATCCAGAGTCCTCAAACGTTCCTCATACGACAAGTTCTTCATTCCAGGGATCATTCTTGTGAACCTCCTCTGGACCCTTTCCAAGGCCAGCACATCCTTCCATAGATACTGGCCTTGTATTCTAGCCCTCTTGACATGAATGCTAACATTGCATTTGCCTTCTTAACTGTAGACTGAACCTACACATTAACCTTAAGGGAAACGTGAACAAGGACTCCCAAGTCCATTTGCGCTTCTGCTTTCCGAAGCATTTCCCCATTTAGAAAATAGTCTATGCCTAAATTTCTCCTTTCAAAGTGCATAACCTCACACTTTTCCACATTGTATTTCATTTGCCACTTCATTGCCCACTTCCCCAGCATGTCCAAATCCTTCTGCAGCCCCCTTGCTTCCTCAATACTACCTGTCCCTCTACAGATCTTTGTATCATTTGAAAACTTAGCAACAGCGCCTTCAGTTCCTTCTTCCAGATCATTAATGTATATTGTGAAAAGTTGTGGTTCCAGCACCGACCCCTGAGGTACACCACTAGTCACTGGCTGTCATCCTGAAAAAGACCCCTTTATCCCCACTCTCTGCCTTCTGTCAGTCAGCCAATCCTCTACCCATGCCAGGATATTACCCTTAACACTATGAACTTTTAACGTATTTTACAGTCTCCTATCTGGCACCTTGTCAAAGGCCTTCTGGAAATCTAAATAAATCACGTCCACTGGTTCTCCTTTGTCTAACTTCCTTGTTACCTCCTCAAAGAACTCTAACAGATTTGTGAGACATGTCCTTCCTTTAACGAAGCCGTGCTGACTCAGTTCTATTTTACCATGCACTTCCAAGTACTTCACAATCTCATCTTTAATAACAGACTCTAAAACCTTACCAATGACCAAAGTCAGGCTAACCGGTCTATAATTTCCTATCTTCTGCCTCCCTCCCTTCTTAAACAGTGGTGTTACATTAGCCACCTTCCAGTCCTCTGGGACCCTTCCTGCCTCCAGTGATTCCTGAAAGATCATCACTAATGCCTCCACAATTTCCTCAGCTATCTCTTTTAGGACCCTGCGGTGTAGTCCATCCGGTCTAGGTACCTTATCCACCTTCAGACCTTTTTGTTTCCCTCGAACCTTCTCCTTAGTAATGGTCACTGCAGTCACCTCTGCCCCCTGGTTCTCCTGGAGCTCTGGCATCCCACTGGTGTCTTCCACCATGAAGACTGATGCAAAGTAACTATTCAGTTCATCTAGGTGGATTCCCAGGCACTACATCAGGAGTGGAGGTGGCCTGCTTTGATTCCTGCCCTGCGACCTGGTTCCGGTTGGCGGCCATGTCCTGGGCCGACCAGTCCTGGATGGACCCGGCTGCTGCTCGGGTGTCCCAGGTGCTGTGGTGCTGTCCTGCTCTGCCCACTGCCCAGCAGATGCGGCAGGGACAGGAGGGGGGACATCCGAGGTGCTGCGGTGTTCTGGCACCACCTCTGTGGGGTCATTGGCACGGGCCCCATCAGTAACTCCTCACTCCCGGTGCCCGGTGGCCCCGGGCTACCCCTTACGATGGGGGTGCGTGCGGAGCTATTCCCTGAGACCCCCCCGCCATGTGGTGCTGCCAATCCTGGAGGCCCACTCTGGTCTCGCCCAGGGTTTGCATGCTCGTGGCCATGGAAAACAGGATGTGGAGAAGGCAGTTCTCTCCAGGGCCTCGGACAGCGCCTGCACATATTGTCCCAATCCTTGGACATCCTGACCAATGGCCGAAACCTTCACCTCCACTGCGGAGGGGTTGGCCTGGGTGGCACGCATGGTCAGCCCACCTCCTACTCCTGCACGTGGTTGGACTCCTCCAAATGCACCTGCAGGTGCTCGATGCCCACCGACAACCCCTCATTTAGTCCCTGACTCTGCAACTGCACCTCCACAATCAATGGGACCGTCCATTGCAGAAGACTGTCTGGACGACAGCTTGTTTTTGGGGTGGGTCTGCCCTCTGGCGGTCTGCCCCTCGGGTGTTCCTACCTCCACCTGCTGTACCGGATCAGCTGTGTGGTGAGCACCAGATAGTGTCCCAGGAGCGTCTTCACTAAAGTGCCCAACCGAGGTGAGTGTCTCTGGTATAGTGGAGGGTGTTGGAGACAGCTGTGACGGGAAGTCAATGCACCCTGACTCGAGCTCCGGCGTGTTCCAGGATGCGGTTCGAGGGCTCCCGTCGATGTCGGTGTCATCCTCATCGCTGGTCGACGTACGGGGTTCTGGCTGTGGCTGGGGTCGGGGGTAGGGGTCACCAGATGGGCCCGCCCCATCACCAACAGCTCCTGCAAGACACAAGACAAGATGCATGATTGCATTATGGACGGGGAGGGGAGTCGGGTTGGTAGGGTCTGTTGGGGGGGGGGGTGGTGAGGGGGTGTAGGTGTGATGGTGGAGCAAGGGTGTGGGGGTGGTGTGGGTATTGGGATGGTGTGGGGGTGGTGTGGGGGTATGAATGGTGGTGGGGGGGGGGGAACTCAGGTGCCATGGGAACCGCAATTCAACAGGGTCTCACTTCCTCTCCCGATGCTGGCCACTAATCCGGTGACTGCCCATTCTTCAATCCCACCAATCACCAGTGTCCTCTGTTCTGCTGTGGTAAGGGGCAGAACTCCAGTCTTCTCCCGCTCCCTGTGGTTGTGCACGGCTTCTCCTGTTTGGGGGGAAACAGAAAGTGCACACCGTTAAACAGTCCGTCTAATGCAGCGCAAGGGGTGGATAGCTGCTGTCTCCTCATCTCAGTCCTAAATTGTCTACCCGGTATCCTCAGACTGTGACCCCTGGTTCTGGACACCCCAACCATCGGGGACATCCTTCCTGCATCTACCCTGTCTAATTTTGTTAGAATTTGTAGGTTTCTATGAGATCCTCTCTCATTCCTTACATTCAAGTGACACTATTGGCTGGTGAAATGTCACGTGATACGCAGCGACGTTAGCAGAGCGTTTCCCGGTCTTTTGGGGAAGTTCACCATCCTACTCTGTGGAAGCAACGTGTCCTAAAGACCCTGCACTATGTTTTTGCGAACCTAAAGCGTGGCACTTCTACTTCATTGTCCCTTTGCAGCTAACAACAAATATATAATACCCCCACCCCACCATCTAATTCTGACCCGTTTAGTGGAATGCCATGTCCTTCTGAGGCACATCTGGACCAATAGATCAGACTTACCTGCGAGAAGGCCTGGCGCAGCTTGCGAAGATCAGAGGCCTCCAGCGACCTTGGACCCTGGAACACCACATGCAGCTTTGGGTGGGTGGAACATCTGCCACATTGGTCTTTGAGCTTCACGAGCTTCCAGGAAGTGGATTCTCTCCTTCAACGGTGGGCAGGTTGATGTTTAGGTGTCTTTAAAATATGCCACCTGGATATAATACCATCCAGCCCGCCACATTGTGCAAAATGAATTAGGCCGACATCGCTCAATACGGCGTGCATTTCCACAGTCTAAATGGCGGCAAACAGGCGGCACGGTAGCACAGTGGTTAGCACAGTTGCTTCACAGCGCCAGGGTCCCAGTTCGATTCCCGGCTTGGGTCACTGTCTGTGCGGAGTCTGCACGTTCTCCCCGTGTCTGCGTGGGTTTCCTCCGGGTGCTCCGGTTTCCTCCCACAAGTCCTCAAAGACATGCTTGTTAGGTAAATTGGATATTCTGAATTCTCCCTCTGTGTGCCTGATCAGGCGCCGGAATGTGGCGACTCGGGACTTTTCTCAGTAACGTCATTGCAGTGTTAATGTAAGCCTACTTGTGACAATAAAGATTATTAAAAATTAAATACACCTGGCGCCTGTCCCCGCCACAGTGCTGAGTCCCAGAATAGAAAATTCTACCCTAATTTTCACATCTCCCAATCAATGCTTCCTCACTTATCTCTTTTTATTTCTCATCTCAACCTCACTTAGCAGCACCGAGCGGTAAAGTTTGTCCCTGTTGCTCCATTTAACAAACAAGAGACTAATGGAAACCGTCTAGCCAAGTGTGACGGGAAACATCTACCCATGGAAATGTCAATGCCTTTGGAAGCTGGAAGTTGACCCATGCAGAAAGTTAAGTGAAAGTTTTGTTTGTCTTGGCTTTAGTGTGGGATCTGTTTCATCAATTAAGAAGTACATTTTTCCCCCAAAGACATGATCATTAGGTCATTTTATCTGGGGGTGTGGATTGCAAAATACTTCAGGGGGTTGATTTCTACTTCCAAAGCAAACTCAAACAGACCTTTGTAAGTTTTAAAAAGGTCAAACTGCAATTATTTATCTACTTTTCTTGAGTTGAAGACCTAGTGTAGAAAACACATTTTAATCTTCCCACATTTCAGATTATAGCCAAGAAGTGCACAGAGACATAACTACCCAGAAATATCATCAGGATTGCGCGAGTGGAAGTTGCTGCTTGTGGCATGGTAGTACAGTGGTTAGCACTGCTGCCTCACATTGCCACGGACCCAGGTTCATAACGACCTTGGGTCACTGTCTGTGTGGAGTTTGCACTTTCTCCCGTGTCTGCGTGGGTTTCTTCCGGGTGCTCTGATTTCCTCTCACAGTCCAAAGATGAGCAGGTTAGGTGGATTAGTCATGGTTGTGGTGAAATGCCTGTAGATAATGTTACATGTACGCAGCAGTGTGACCTCCCACCAGCAGGTGGCATCAGAGATCAGTCAGCTGACATCCGGCTCCCAGCAGAAGGTTGTAAGGCGTACACGAGGACAGTCGCATATAAGGATAGTTCCAAGAGAATCTAATGCAACTCTGTAATAACGTGATCTGGATAAGATTCTGATCGTTACCTTACTACATGTACATTCACACATGGCTGGTTTAGCTCAGTGGGCTAGACAGCTGGTTTGTGATACAGTACAAGGCCAGCAGCACGGGTTTAATTCCTGTACCAGCTGAGAATTCTGAATTCTCCCTCTGTGTACCCGAACAGGGGCCGGAATGTGGCGACGAGGGGCTTTTCACTGTAACTTCATTGCAGTGTTAATGTAAGCCTACTTGTGACAATAAAGATTATTATTATTATTCTACCAAGGTGCTTCCTAATCTCATCAGAATGCATCCAAACTTAAAATGAGCTTGGCTGGGCGGAATTCAATGTAAATCATCCGCTCACAAGGAAATGCCAAACCCACGGCAATGTATCGATTCTCTGAGTCTTATGTAAGTCTTGGCTTATTTATTGTAGGACTGATGTAAGGCCATAATTAATTAGCTTATCAGTAATTCCTTACTTAGTATGTGCCTTACTACTTCCATTTGCAAGTGATTTTTTCCAATCAGTATTTGTCTTGCTGCTTATACTAATATGATGACCTACATGGTTTTAGAGGTGCAGCTACCTGAGGAACCTTTTGAAAAATATGACCCATAAATGCAGACTGAGAACATTCGGCCCATCGAGTCTGCACCGACCCGCTGGGTGATCTATGATTGATTTGATTTGAAATGTTGAACTGCACTATCATCTGCTATTGCTTATGACAAAGTGCGAAGTGAGCGGGCACGTGACTGGCACGGGGCAGCATGGTAGCACACGTGGATAGCACTGTGGCTTCACAGCGCCAGGGTCCTATTTTGTTATGCTCTTGACGTAGCATAAGCTGCTTCCTTGATGTGCACTCTGACAAAGGAAGTTTCAGACTTGGAGATAGCTTTAACACGTTTATTAAACTATGAACAATTCTCCTACTTGGATTCGACGCTACTGTTAATCCTGTTACATCTACTCAGACTGACGAACCAGTCTGCTACAATCCACGTGGTGGGTGTGATGTTCAATCAACCCTGTGTCTGTACTCACTGAGTGTCTCCACTGGAAAGAGACTGAGCATGTGTGATGTGTCCTTTTATATGGGTTGGTGTAATGCCCTCCTGTGGTAGTGTCACCTCTGTGTGTATCGTGAATGCCCATTGGTCGTGTCCCATCTTACTGACCTATTGATTGACTGTCTGTGTGTCATGTCTCTGGTGCTCCCTCTAGTGTCTAGCTAGGTGTAGTGTATGTACATTATCCCTTTGCGTACTTACAGTGATGTACATCACCACAGCCCCCCTTTTTTCGTGTTACATATTTTCTGTACAGTTAAAGAAAATTGAACAAACTAGGTAGATGAGTGATACTCTGTACAAGTTATGATAACAGTGACCATTAAACAATATGTCCAAATCATATGCATGAGTCCAATGTTCAATAATTATTATGGTCGAGTGGCTTTCTTGTTTGGCTGGTGAGTTGATGTTGATGGTGGCATTGCAATGTAAACGCCATCAGTGTCCCTGTGCTGAAGGAACCAAGAAGTGGTCAAATCACTTCGTTGTCGGATTTGGACTCTTTTTTTTTTTCGATGCTTGTGGTGGTAATTCTTGATGGCATCTGTCCTGAAAGCCAGGTTGCCTGTTGGTAGTGCAGCAAACGCGAAGTGGTAAGATGCATCGTCCTGCCATGGTATGTCATTGTACTGAGCTGAGCAGTAACAGTGTCCTTCATTTGCAGAGTTGTACCATGTCGTACCAGTCGTAGTTCCATTGGTGTTGTTTTTATCGTGCTTGTTGTCGACGTTGTTGCCTTTGGTACGCTTCTTGCTCTTGTCTTTGATGTTGTTGTGGTTGGTTTTGTTGCCGTGTTTGCTGCGCTCATGGACCACTCTGTGGATAATACAAGTCCTTCACACAGTTACTCGTGTCAGCGTGCTTTGTGGCATCTGCTGCCTCCTTGAGCGTGTTGTCACTGAGTTCGCGGGGCTCCCCGTCTGGAGTCATGTCCGGCTTACTTGAATCAGCTTTGGCTGGTGGATGCTCCCAGTCTGGAGTCTGGTCTGTTTCACCTGAGTCAGTTTTGGCTTGTCGATGCTCCCCGTCTGGAGCCCTTTCTGGTTCACCTGAATCAGCTTTGGTTCCTTGACGCTCCCCATCCGGAGTCACTGCAGGTTCACTTGAGTCAGCTGAGATTTCTTGATGTTTCCCGTCCGGAGTCATTTCAGGTTCACTTGCATCTTCTGAGGTCTCTTGATGCTCCACGTCCAGAGTCAAAACATTCAGGAATGCATTTGCTTGTGGAGAGGCTCGGACGAATGAGGTTTGAATTAACATGGTGTCACCGGAGTCACCAATAGTCTCACAGTGATTGTCGAGTGCCTCTGTACATTCTAGCTGAGGTCGGTCACGTTGCACATCTTGTATGGGAAGTAGGATGCCGTCGTCACTTGTCGCACATACAGTGGGTAGAGCCTCAGTGTCATCTTGTCTTTCACTTGAGCTGGGTAGACTGTCATAGTCTTCTTGCTGTGCACTTGAGCATGGCAGACTGTCATAGTCTTTCTGTTGTTCACCTGAGCGTGGCAGACTGTCATAGTCTTTCTGTTGTTCACCTGAGCGTGGCAGACTTGCATCGTCTGCTGCTGGTTGCTCAGAGGAGGTTGCTGGACCCTCATGGTCTTGTTCATGCAAGGACTACGCTTTGAAGTCTTGCATTGCTTCTATCGTGGAGGCTGTCCACGAGCTTGCTGTGGAGGCTTGTGTCACTCCCTCTGTGGAGTCTTGCAGCGTTCCCTGTGAGGAATCGTGCATTGGTCTCTCTGTGGAGACTGTCATCACTTCTTGTTCATGCAAGGACTGCGCTCTGGAGTCTTGCGTTGCTTCTATCGTGGAGTCTGTCCACGAGCTCGCTGTGGAGGATTGGACCCTTTGTGGTGCGTGGACCACTCTCTGTGTGGAGTCAGGGACTCTTCGTGGTGCATTGACCACTCTCTGTGTGGCAGCAGGCCGCTCTCTGTGGGCTTGTACCGCTCTCTGTCTCTTGGTGTCAGGCCGCAGCATAATCCTGCACTCACGAGTCGAGATGTCATATATGCTGGGCTGAAGATTCCCCAATCTGAAGAACTCGTCGTCGGGGTCTTCAATGTACAACATGTCCAGTTGCAGATCGGATTTGGTACTGGGGTAGCCTCCCAAGGTGAAAGCTTTGTCTGAGTCGTTGTCTTCCAAGACCATATCATCACGTTTTGTGTCGGAGCTGGCATTGGCCTCGCGATGTCCAAAGAAGAATTCAAGGTCTGAGTCATAGTCTTCAAGGACTGCATCATCTCTTTGGGCAGTGCTACCTGCTTGTTGCAGGGTTCCCCTTTAAATCGGCGTGGTCCGGGGCCTCTGACGTCACGACACGTGTGATGTAGTGCGTAGGAAGCGATTGCGCATGCGCAGATCGCTGTACCTTTACTTGGGGCCTTGTTCTCAATTGCACATGCGCGGCCTCTCGCGCATGCGCAAAGGGACCTTCCCGTTCTGTGCTCTCATCGCGCCACTGCGCATGTGCAGCACCTTTTCCAAGATGGCTGCAATTTGAAACTGCCGTTCGTTGCTGCAAGCCTATCTCACGGTGAGTTTTGGCGCCTCTTTTACCTTTCCTTCTTGTATGTTCCTCGCAGAATTATTGGAATTTGTCCAGGACTGCCTGGAAGTCGCTCTTGTTTTGCCCTTTTGAGGATTTGAAGGCCTGGAAGATTTCAGCTGCTTCTGGACCCGCGATGGTACGTAGAAGCTTTATTTTTTCTGCATCCGCCACGCCATCTAAGTCGGACGCTACCAGGTAGATCTCGAATCTCTGCCTGAACCAATGCCAGTTTTCACTGAGATTGCCTTGCTACCTGAGCTGCTGTGGAACCGGAATCCCGAACATCATCTTGCCTGGCTGTTGTTGCTGGTTGTCACTGTTCGCTGAGTTGAAACTGTGTGGATTTAACAGTTCACACCTGGAACCATGTTTTGTTATGCTCTTGACGTAGCGTAAACTGCTTCCTTGATGTGCACTCTCACAAAGGAAGGTTCAGACTTGGAGATAGCTTTAACACGTTTATTAAACTATTAACAATTCTCCTACTTGGATTCGACGCTACCGTTAATCCTGCTACATCTACTCAGACTGACGAACCAGTCTGCTACAATCCACGTGGTGGGTGTGATGTTCAATCAACCCTGTGTCTGTACTCACTGAGTGTCTCCACTGGAAAGAGACTGAGCATGTGTGATGTGTCCTTTTATATGGGTTGGTGTAATGCCCTCCTGTGGTAGTGTCACCTTTGTATGTATCGTGAATGCCCATTGGTCGTGTCCCATCTTACTTACCTATTGGTTGACTGTCTGTGTGTCATATCTCTAGTGCTCCCTCTAGTGTCTAGCTAGGTGTAGTGTATGTACATTAACCCTTTGTGTACTTACAGTGATGTATATCACCACAGGTCCCAGTTTCGATTCCCTGCTGGGTCACTGTCTGTGCGGAGTTTGCATGTTCTTCCCGTGACTGCGTGGGTTTCCTCCGGGTGCTCCGGTTTCCTTCCACAGTCCAAAGGCGTGCAGGTTAGGTGGATTGGCCATGATAAATTGCCCTTAGTGTCCCAAAAAAGGTTAGGGGGGTTATTGGGTTACGGGGATAGCTTGGAGGTGAGAGTTTAAGTGGGTCGGTGCAGACTCAATGGGCCGAATGGCCTCCTTCTGCACTGTATGTTCTATGTTCTATGGATAGCTAAGACTCACAAAGGGACAAAATGGCAGGAAAAGAGAATAACCCAGACAGTATGTGCCTGAGGAATTTGGGAAGCATGAGAAGTGTGCAGACAGCGAGGCACAGTCAGGAGAGAGTCATTGATGCTAACAGGCCAGATGGTGCAGAAACAGAAGGGATAAGGAAGAACGAGTTTCCAACAAAAGATGTGGAGATAGAAATCATGAAATGTCTTCCAAAGCCTTAGCAACTGCTGGGTGATTGCTCCCGCTATCAAAACAAGGTTTGAAGAGGTGACACAGTGGAACACAATGCAAGGGACCCGTGTTCAATTCCGGCCTTGGGTGACTGTGTGGAGTTTGCACACTCTCCCCCTGTCTGCATGGGTTTCCATCTGGTGTGTTGGTTGGGTGGGGTTATGGGGCTATAGGGATTGGGCGAGGGGGTGAGCCTAGGTAAGGCGCTCTTTCAGGGGGCGGTGCAAATTTGATGGGCCGAATGGTATTCTTCTGCACTGCAGGGTTTCTATGGAAACAAAGGAAGACTTGTATTTGCGTAGCACTTTTCACAAGCTCCAGACCTCTCAAAGCTCTTCACAGCAAGGGAAGTGTTGTCACTGTTGTAATGTAGGAAAGGTTGCAACCAATTTGTGCACAGCAAGCTCTCACAGACAACAATGTGATGCTGACAGGGTCATTTCGTGATGTGAGGACATCATACCATTTCCATTGTTCGGCAGTGCACGGTTTCTCTTGTTTTTTAAAGTGACCGAGAAATAAACATTGGCCTGAAAATTGGGCATAACTACCTTCTTCAAAATAGTGCCATGGGATCGTTCACATCTAACTGAACAGGTGGATGGGGCCTGAGTTTAATGTCCCCTCTGAAAGAGGGCACCTCCAGTAATGCAGCACTCCCTCAGTACTGCTCCAGAGTGTCAGCCGAGAATTTTGTGTTGAATGAGCGATGTACGTGACTTGTTCAAGAGTGTAAGATCTGCTCAAATATGCTCGATAGGTACTATTTTCTATTCAACTGGATTTCATAATGATTCAGTATCATTATTTTCTAAATCTCTAGGAGACTCAGAGGAAAGGGAGACTCAGAGGAAAGGGCTTTTATCACAATGCTCGTCATTAAGAATATGCAATTTTCTTGAACCATCTGTGCGGAATGGCAGAATGCTGAGTCTCAGGGTATTACTCAGCACAAAATGCACCTGAATAGCGTGAAGACAAAAAACTTCCCAACAGGAAACAGAAGGTGGCTGGCAGAAGGGTCAGATAACAGGGAATCTGTTGAGAGGCATACTTTAAGGGCAATGAGAGGGATACCTCATCAGAAATAGAGGGCGTAATTCTTCGAGCCCCCCGCCTGGTCGGAGAATCGGCGGTGGGTCGCGTGAATCGTGCCACGCCGCCCCGATGCCGGGACGCGATTCTCTGCCGGCGTGGTCGGCGCAGCGCCGGTCGGGATATGCGGCGACTCTCCGTTCCGGGCCGGCATGGGCTGGCACGCTAATTCTCCGGCCCGGATGGGCCAAGCGGCAGTCAACAAAAAGCCGAGTCCCGCCAGTGCCGTTCTAACATCCTCTGAGCCAGCGGGACCTCGGCGTTGAAGCCCTCCGGGGGGGCCTGTGGGGGTGGAACAGGGTCCGACCCCGGGGGCAGGCCGGCCTCTCTGTCAGGGGCCTCCTTTCCTCCCTGCTGGCTCCAGTAACCCTGCGCCATTTGGCGTCGGGGCCAGCGCGAGGAAAAAGGCCACTGCGCATGCGCTAGTTGGCGCCGGCCCAACTGCGCATGCGCGGACCCCGCGGTGCCGGGTTCAGGCCGGGATCGGCAGCTGGAGCAGCGTGTGCCGCTCCAGCACTGTGCTAGCCCCCTGTGGGCCGCAGAATGGGGTTCCGGAACTGGCGCTGACGCCGGAGTAAAAGACTCGCGTTTTTACGCCGGCATCGGCACTTAGCCGCCCGATGGGAGAATCTTAATGAAGTCCAGTGAGTAACGGACATTAAGGATGTGTAAGGAGGTCAGTCATATGATCAAACAGAAAGGGGGGAAATCATGGAATCCCTACAGAGCAGAAGGAGGCCATTCAGCCCATCAATACTGCACCGACCCTCCGAAAGAGCACCCTACTTGGGCCCAATCTTCCACCTTAGCTCTGTAACCCTGTAACCCTACCTAACCTTTGGAGACTGAGGGGTTATTTAGCATGACCAATCCACCTAACCTGCGCATCTTTGGCTATGGGAGGAAACCGACACAGACACGGGGAGAATGTCTAAACTTCACATAGAGAGTCACCCAAGGCTGGAATTGAACCCAGATCTCTGGCGCTGTGAGGCAGCAGTGCTAACAATTGTGTCACAGTACCACCTTCATTTAGAAGGAGCCGCATTACTACATGAGAAGAGAGAGCGAATTGGCAGCTCATTCTTCAGGGAGGTCAACAACTATCACTGTTGATACCACTGCCAGGACCCATGTATGTGTGAGGCCCAATGACTATAGGCACCAAGCTCAGCCACCCAAACTCCTCCGTTAAGATATAGTGTTAGTGGTCGCTCGGACCTTGGGCAGCTGTGAGAGGATTCAGTCGTGTAGACCCTTTCCCGCCACTGTCCCATCATTTTCAAACTCAACAAACCACTTTTGTGGGTTGAAGTTAAATGTGTGATTAGAAATCGTCTGTGAATTTGGAAGTGGAACGTGGCCAAGCTTGGGACATTTTTATTACTGAGAGAGACACAGCTGCAAATAAATTCAGAGGGATAAGACCCTTCACACAGACTGCAGTTCTGGTTGGCCTCGCTGAGGCTGGCAGGCTTAACCCTCTCTGGTGGATGTAAGAGATTTCATGCGGGTTCTATGAGAAGAACAGTTTTAAATTCATTGACGGGACATGGGCATCACTGACTAGATCAGCATTTATTGTTTATCCCTAATTTGCCTTGGGAAGGTGGTGGTGAGTTGCCTTCTTGAACTACTTCAGTCCATGAGGTGTAGGTACACCCACAGTGCTGTTTTGGGGGAGGGTGGGGGGGGGGGGGGGGGGTGAGGAGTTCCAGGACTTTGACACAGCGACAGTGAAGGAATGGCGATATATTTCCAAGTAAGGATGGCGGGTGACTTGGAGGGGAACTTCCAGGTGGTTGGTGTTTCCATTCATCTGTTGACCTTGCCCTTCCAGATGGTAGCAGTCGTGGAGTTTGGGAGGTGCTGCCTGAGGAACCACTGTGCGTTCCTGCAGTGCATCTTGGAGATGGTACACACTGCTGGTAGTTAGGGAGTCTTGGCAAATATTTATTCCTCAATCAACATCACTAAATCTGATAATCTGGTTATTATCATGTTACTGTTTATGGAATCATGCTGTGCATGTATTAACTGCCACCTTTGTTAAACGACAAAAGTTCAATAAGTACTTCATTGGCTGTAAAGCACTTTGGGACATGAGAGGCGCTATGTAAATGCAAATCTTACCTTCTTTATCTGTTAATATTTTGGACTGGATCTTCTTCATCATGTGTTCCTTTCCACCTACCTACCCTAACTCCAGTGTTGACCCGGGCCCTGCTTTCTGGTTCTGGGAATATTACATATTCGTGGTGAATTCTTTTTTTTTCCGAAAATCTTTTTATTGGCTTTTCTCATATTTATAAACAGTTGTTGAGTATATACATTACATTTTTCTTGCCCGCGCTAATGAACTTTATCTTACAGAGAGGTTTGTTTTGTCCTTCATTTAACTAACTCTACGTACATTTTGTTGCCCTCTGGACCGGCCTTTGATTACCCCCCCACCCCCCACCCCGGGGTTGCGCAGTCCTTTGGTTTTTCATCTATCTATTTTTTTCTAGCTAACTCCTCGTTGCTGGCCTCAAACAGGTTTTGGTACAGGCCGATGAACTGCCCCCCAAGTGTTCAGGAAGCCTTCCTCTGACCCTCAGACGGCGTACGTTTCTCCAGGTGGAGAAATTCCGAGAGGTCAGCGAGCCAGTCTGCAGCTCTGGGTGGTGCTGATTCGTGGTGAATTCTTGGCAAGGGCTCTTGCCAGCAAGCAGAAGCCTGACCAGGAATACCCAGACTGAATGAAGTCGGAAGCAGAGACTGGAAGAAAACCTAATGGGATCACAACACCAACAGCTTGCATTCATATCGCAGGTGGAAACTACAATTGTAAAGTGTCACGTCCTGTGAAATCATGCCAAGCATTGTAAGGTAATGTAAATAACTGGAGATTTGAGGTATGCATACTTTGGCAGTCTACTTGGTCAGTTTACTGATTCCTACTTTATCAGCCATGTGTATTGGGGGAAATAATTAACTTGTTGTGCGCACTCACCCTGCAACCTCAAGCTCCCACTACCCCTCTCTGCCACATTTCTTCCAGGAACACCTCTAATGGTATATTTATAAATTGAAGACGCAATGATTGGGCTTCACTGTTTAATTGTGACAATGCGGCACAGTGGTACAATGGTTAGCACTGCTGCCCCACAGTGCCAGGGACCCGGGTTCAATTCCGGCCTTGGTGTAGCCATCTAAGATGGCCACCTGCAAAGGGCCATGGGAATTATGGCCAACCCAGGACTCAGACAGATACAAAGCCTATGTGTATCTAAAACACAGGTAACCAGACCTGATCGAAACCCCCGCTCGTTTGCATTTTAATGGCCCATTTTCCCAGGACAATAGAATTCCAATAAAGCAACCGGTACAGCCACAGACTGGTCGGCGCCACTCCCCTTACTCAGAAAGCACAACTGCCAAGGTCAATGATCGCTAAGTACCCGTCCAGCTACCAAGGACCTTTATTGGCCAAAATCGAAGACAGTGATCAGAGCCCTGTCGAACTATTGGATCCAAGGTTAAGGACTGCCCAAAGAGCACAAAATCCCAGAGGGATAAAAGAGGACACAGCCATGTATTCTGTCTCTTTTGGATCTGGCCTGTGCCAACCCAAGTGTAACAGGAACAGCCAGCCATGTTCAAGACCGCTACCTGACGGATGAGCCCAGCAGAGACAGAGCCACTTTCTTTTAACCAGCCAAGTGAAATCCAGATAAACGCCTTATCCAGTTGCACAGTGCCGGTCGCCCTGAAGCTAAGTATAGGTTATTGTAGCTGATAGGTGTAGTTTAACCTGTAGTAGATATTGTGTTTACATGTTGAGATAACTCTTGTGTGTGTAAATAAACCATCTTTTGAACTAACTAACTGGCTGTGTAGTCATTTGATCGATTCAAGGGAAGGCTTGTGGTTCACTGAGATCAATAGAAATACCCACAGTAATGGCGACGCTGTTGGGACCGAAACAGAGCAATGTTATTGGTGTCACTGGGTGGGAAAAACACCAATATTGGGTGAGTGGCTGTGTGGAGTTTGCACGTTCTCCCCATGTCGGCATGGGTTTCCTCCCACAGTCCAAAGATGTGAAAGTTAAGTGGATTGGCCATGATAAAATTGTCCCTTGGTGTCCAAAGATATGCAGGTTAAGTGGATTGGCCATGCTAAATTGCTCCTTAGTTTCCAAATGCACAGGTGGGGTTACTGGGTTACAGGGATAGGGTGGGGATGTGGGCCTAGGTAATATGCTCGTTCATGGGATCGGTGCAGACTTGATGGGCTGAATGGCCTCTTTCTGCACTGTAGGGATTCCATGATTCTACCGTGACCAAACATTTTACCCATTACATTATCCTTTGAATTGCACATGGAGCCCTTTAAGTGCCCACAGCAGCCATGTCCTCCATACACTGGCTGGAATTTAAGAGTCTGAATTGCTCTTCTCTTCGTCTGACATCCCAATGGCTTAATTGACACACAATTCATTGCATGTTGGAAATAACTGCCAAATAAAACTTGCTGTAAAAAGTTGTGTTCAATCTGCGAAGGTCACTGGGAATCACTGCTTGCGGATTCAAGTGCGTCGCAGACAAGGCATTGGCAGGCACCGGAAAGAACAGCTGCGCAAAGTTAGGAAAGCAGCAGTTAACATTTATTTTCAATAAAGTTGAAGTTGGCAGCTCCACTGGCAGTTCCGAGGAGTTATGAGCAGCGATAAAAGCTGGCACAAGATGCCAGGTGCATCAGGCGAGAGTTTTATTGCAAGCAGATTGGCACAAACGATTGAGTGAAAATGGTGCACAAGATCCAATGGCGTGAGGAGAATTATCATTCCCTCTCCCTTTATGTGTCATCCAGAATAACTAACTGTCGCTAGTTACAGAATAAAGCCCCCCCCCAACTGAATGCGGAGAATTCACAAAGGTTTCTTGGACTGCGCCACAAAAGGTGGGACAGGTTTACAGAATGCATCTTGTTCGAAGACAATCTTCAATGAAGCAGAGGTTAGAATCTCCCTGCGATACAGTGTCAGAGTTAGGGTTGCTATTTTTTTGTCAGTGTGGTGTCAGAGCTTGTGCTTTGTGAAATTATACTTGAAGTCTGTAAATGTCATTGGAACTGTCTTTTTTTCTGCAATGAAATGTGTTTCTTCTTTATGCGATATCTTCAAAACCTTCAGGTAATAGGGCGGTCTCCACTGAGTCACAACGTGTATCTTTCAAATATCTGGGCCATGACTGCAACTCACTGATCAGGTCCTGTCTTCAGTGCAGCAATGTCAAGGACATCACATCATTCCCATCATTCAACAGTGCACAGTTTCTCTTTTTTTCAAAGCAGGTTGCCAAATTAAGTGTGAAGGAGTGATCAGATTAAAATCGAAAAGGGGAATGGGGTGAAAGTGTAAAGCTTGATGGGTTAGCATTTGCTCAGTGGGCTGAATGGCCTTCTTCGCATGCCATTTGTATGAGTTCATGCCCAATGCAAATTTTTACCATTGTGGTTTCAGCAGTTGGCACGAGCAAGCCACATGTATATAGCTTTAATCTACCTCTGATCAAATCTACCTCGAACAATTTAGGCAAGTAGACAAATCAATAGCAATATCATCTGTACAGGTTCTCAAAAAATAGAGTAGAAATTGCCAAGTTGGAAGGGAGCAAAACACTTTTTACCTCAATCACGCTGTCTGGAGGCCCATTCAAAGGCCCGGATTGTAATACCTCAGTCCATGTTGAAACAGAAGAGGGGGGTGGGGGATTTAGAAATGATGGGCGGGACCTGATCTAAAGTTTCCTCCTCCCCCATTCCAAAAGTGTGGGATTTTTATGGCCTTGGAATATGAGTGCTAATTACAAGCCCACACACAGAAATTCCACTCTTGCCTAATTCCACTCCATTGTAGGGGGATGGGCATTTGAGACCCTGCCCCACCACCCCAACTATTTTCATGGAGTCAGGCCATTTTATTGGTAACAAGGGGCTGGATTCTCCCAAAATGAGACAATGTCCCCACGCCAGCGTAAAAACGCCAGATTCCTTGAAAAAAGATCAGCTACCTCAATGCCCTGCAGCGGGCTAGAAGGGGCCCAGAGTAATTCACGCAGCTTTAGCTGCAGACACGGGCCCACAACTTCCGGTCTGGAGTCCGCGCATGCGCATGGTGGCATCCTCCAGCAGCCGCGCCAATCTCCATGGCGGATGCGGACCGCAGAGCCACGCACAAAAATTAGACCCCCCCCCCGCCCCGCTTGGCTGCGTGCCCGAGCACCTAACTGCGCGGATCTAATCCCCAGCCTATATGGCCCATTCCCTGGTGTCCGATCCACTCACCCCCCACCAGGGCGGCAGTGGACTGAGTCCGCAGCTGCCAGACCAGCATCCCGACCGGTATTACCAGGTTAGTTCCACGGCATTGGGAACTCAGTCGGTCAAGAACGTAGGATCGCTGGACTGGCCTCTGTCAATGGGTCCCCAGCCGCGCGGCATACTCCGCGATCACGCCGATTCTCAGGTCCCGGAGAATCGCCGGACCGGCGCCTGGCCCGGTTCGGCGTGGAAGTGGATTCTCCGCCCCCGCGCCAAACGCGATTTCGGCACGGGGCTGCAGAGAATCCATCCCAAGATTTTTGGCACCTTAAAGGAGTCGTGAACCTTGAGGGAAGCTTGTTGTTAAGGCGGGAAACTTCTGACTGATTTAATAGCTCTTGTCAACTTCAACTGTCATAATTAAATGTCATGTGATACATTTAATATTTTTATACTATAGAGATCATTGGGCTGTGTCCTCAAAAGGTAAGTGACCATTAAACTGACCATAATAGTGTTGGTGTTTGCATGCATTAGAGTACTTAATGCAGTGGATAATGTCATGTTCTGCATTCAACAGCATTACTAACCTTAACGCAATATGTCATCTGGACCAGGTGCTTTTATCTTTACATTGATTTAAAGCCCAAGGGCGCGATTCTCCGATGCCGAAATCGCGTTCACCGATCGGCCGGAGAATCCCCGTTGGCACCAAAATCGGGGACGGTACCACTTTTGTGATCTCTGCCCTCTCCAAAACAGCGTACTGAGTATGCCGCATGCTATCTGGATGGTCTCAGGACTTTATCTGAGGTCCTCAACTGATGCTTCGCCCCCGATGGGCCAGGTTCTGGACGGAGTGGGGCGCGGGTGCTATTTTCTTTCAGGAACCGGCGTGGTGGCTGCAGCCGAAGTCCAGGAGCCAATCCGCGGGCAGGGGGGGCTTTGGCGGGGGCTAGGGACACTGGTGGGGGATGGTCTGGGGGTGGCGAGCCTGGCCAAAGGTGGGCACTATTTGGCAGGCTGGGTTCATGCGCGGTTGGCGCCATGTTGCACGACGCAGCCGCTGCACGCCACCGCCGTGCGCATGCGTGACCTCGGACCCGGTAGTTCTCTGGCTGTATCTGTACGCTGGGTGCCTGCTATCTCCCTAGCAGATGGAGGATCGGTGGAGGTTTTGTGCCATTATTTCGGGCATGAAACACCACTGTTCCCATGCCGGCGTCAGTACATAGTCTCCCAAATCTATCCACTATCCGTAGAACTAATGAACCCCATAATAACATTGGGAAGTTTTTGAACTATTCATGAAACTCTCAAAATAAACAAACATCCATTCAAATTCCACTTGAAAAATGGCTTTAGCCTATTGAGTGCTGATGAAACTAAAAATAAACAATTGTCATTCAAAAACTACTTCAAAAACACATCATCTTCTCAAAAGCTCATTATGCTATCAGTCAAACAGAGTATAATTCCCTTCATAGCTATGAAGATAACCCTTAATAATATTAATAATAATAATAATCTGTATTAGTGTCACAAGTAGGCTTACATTAACACTGCAATGAAGTTACTGTGAAAATCCCCTAGTCACCACACTTCGGCGCCTGTTTGGGTACACTGAGGGCGAATTCAGAATGTCCAATTCACCTAACAAACACGTCTTTTGGGACTTGTGGGAGGAAACCAAAGCACTCAGAGGAAACCCACGCAGACAAGGGGAGAACGTACAGATAGTGACTCAAGCTAGGAATCAAACGCGGGTCCCTGCCGCTGTGAAGCAATAGTGCTAACCACTATGCTACCGTACCTTTGAGCGGGGAATGGATTAGTTGGGCTTGTAGCTTTGCCAAGCATTCTGTCTCATGGCTGTATAAACAGCACGGTAGCATAGTGGTTAGCACAATTGCTTCACAGCTCCAGGGTCCCAGGTTCGATTCCCGGCTTGGGTCACTGTCTGTGCGGAGTCTGCACATCCTCCCCGTGTGTGTGTGGGTTTCCTCCGGGTGCTCCGGTTTCCTCCCACAGTCCAAAGACGTGCAGGTTAGATGGATTGGCTATGCTAAATTGCCCCTTAGTGTCCAAAATTGTCCTTAGTGTTGGGAGGGGTTACTGGGTTATAGGGATAGGGTGGAGGTGTGGGCTTGGGTAGGGTGCTCTTTCCAAGGGCCGGTGCAGACTCGATGGGCCGAATGCCTCCTTCTGCACTGTAAATTCTATGAAAGGCTCCAGAACTTAATTAATTGAAAATATTTGAGCAGGGGGAACAGGTAGACATTCAGCTGAACAGATGGCCAACTGTCTTGATTGAGAGATCAGCCATCTGGTAAGCCTGTCACGATGGGTGAGGGTGTGTGAAAGGTGAGGTCTGCATGGTGGAAGGTGGGCAAATAGTCATTTACAGAACTGGGCTAATGCCCCAGTGAATGGGGGTGGACCTTCTACCTTATTGACCTCGGCATCCGTTCACCTCTGTTCCCACTTCGGGCCTGCTTCAGGAGATGGTAGCCCCTCACTTCGGCTCGTTCCTGCCACTGCACAGTGAAAATGACGCAAGCAGGCACTGCTGGGCAGGAGGCAGGATTGCGAGGCCTGGAAATGAGTGCGACTCACGATCCTCACCTCAAGAATGAAAACCTGGGTCCAAACGTTAATCGCTGTCTGCTTGATGAGGGGACGCCCTGTTAACAAAGCAAGGTTGAGCAATTGTGTTTCTTTCCTTGGTCACTGTTATGATCCCCTGACAGTAACACAACTATTTTGGTTGTCTGGACCTGCCAAAGTGGGAATTTTAAATAAAACCCTCATTATCACGAGATTTTGATGCCAACTAACCATCGATATTCAGATAATGGTACATTTATATCTCTCATTTAAGGCTGGGATGAGGAGGAATTTCTTCTCTCAGAGATGTCATGTGAGAGTACCTTTAAGAAATGGGTGCTTAAGAAATGTACCTTTACGAAATGGGTGTTTATCAGTGATGTCAGAGTGTGTGTGGAGCTGGGCTGTCTGTCAGCTTTTTTTACTTTCGTTTTAGGCTGTTTGCTGCAGGGTGTGTTTTAGTGTCATTTTCAGTGTTGGAGCTGAAGCCAGACCAAGCAGGTGTACTGCTGATCTCTCTGCCATCAAAAGACTATCTCTTGATCATTTGGTGAATTCAGAAGTATAAATGTTCTCAGTAGTGAATGTAAACCTAATGTGCTTCTGTCAAAAGGTGTTTCTTTTGTCTTCTGGATGTTGTTTGGGAAGTTATAAGCATTACTTAGTGTTGTATTCTTTGGGGGTTGTATTTGAATTAATGGTTGCTAAGATGTTCACTGTATGTTTTAAAAAGGTTAACTTGAGTTCATAGAATAAACATTGTTTTGCTTTAAACAATACTTTTCGATTTCTGCTGTACCATACCTGTAGAGTGGGCCGTGTGCTCCCCATACCGCAATCTTTTCAAAGTTGTGGGTCAGGTGAACTCCATGATACACTTTGGGGTTCGCTAAATCCTGACTCATAACAAATAGTTGTGAACGTTTGGAGTTTTGTACCCCAGGAGCCGATGGAGAGTGAATTTTTGAATATGCTGATGGCTCTGTTGGTTGCTAAGCTGTAGGGGAGTCAAGGCTGTCATGATATGCAGACATGCAGATAATGATATACAGACACGCACAGACAGGCAGCTAATGAACACAGAGAACAGGATATGACCAATGAGCAGGCAGGACACTCAGGGGTGGTATCTCACTATAAAAGGCACGAGGCACTCACACGCCACCTCTTTCTGCTGATGAACATCTACAGAGTGAGTCAGGGTGTATGTACAGTATCACACCTCCAGCACGTGGCTAAGAGCTAATCCGGTTCAGTCAGACAGAGTAACCACACTTAGGTTAGCAGAGAGTCGAACTCATAGAGAACTGTGCTAACTGTGCTACTGGTTTAATAAATCAGATTGAACTAATTTCGAGGTCTGGAGTATCTTTTGGTTAAAGCTGCATCCAGTTGCAGCCTGTGTTATCCCAGAGTACATAATACGACATGCTACCAGGTGACTGCTTAACCTTGGTGGTTTACCTCAGTCCATTCCGTGACGACCAGCGAGTGTATCCAGGCACCATGGGGAAGGTTCAGGCTCCTCACCAGCTCAGGACCTCCGGCAATCTCAATGCCAACTGGCGGACATTCAAGCAAAAGTTTCTGCTGTACATCGAAGCTTCAGACCTCGTGGGTGTGTCTGATGTAAGAAAGATCGCGCTTCTCCTCTCAACAGCGGGTGATCAAGCCATCAAACTCTTCAACTCTTTTCACTTCATCGAAGGCCAGGACAAGACAAAGTTTCAGACCATCCTGGACAAGTTTGACAGTCACTGTGAAGTGGACACAATTGAAATCTTTGAGCGCTACATATTCAAACAGCGTCTACAAGGTAAAGATGAATCTTTCAACTCCTTCTTAACTGATGAAATGAAAATCGCCTATTGTCACAAGTATGCTTCAATGAAGTTACTGTGAAAAGCCCCTAGTCACCACATTCCGGCGCCTGTTCGGGAAGGCTGGTACGGGAATTGAACCGTGCTGCTGGCCTGCTTGATATGCTTTAAAAGCCAGCGATTTAGCCCAGCGTGCTAAACCAGCCAAACCTCCGCCTGCTAGCGTTGTCCTGAAACTTTAGTGATATTGCTGACTCCATGATCAGAGACCAAATCGTTTTTGGAGTTCACTCTGATCCTCTGAGAGAGCAGCTACTGAAAATCAAGCACATGACCCTGCCAGTTGCGATTGAAACATGCAAAGCGTGAGCACGCCAGAAATTGCTATGCCCAGTACAAATTGGCTGAAAATGAGAAACTTGCCTCCCACGAGGCAGAGAGTGTGCAGGCCATCTCTGGGATGCAGCGCCTCAGCATTGATGAAAGCGGCCATTTCGCGTGCTTTTCCCGGGGCCCCACGCATGCGGGATGCGAACGGGGTAACGAAGCGGCCGATACCTGCACTGCGCATGTGCGATGACGTGCGGAGCGTCAGGATGCCGACGTCATGACGTGCTCGAACTGCGGCAACGCCCACTTAAAGAAACACTGCCCTGCAAGAGGCAGGCACTGTTTAAACTGCGGGAAGCCTGGACACTATGCAGCCTTGTGCAATCTGCACCACCAGTCAGGAGCCAGCGCTCCAAATTCCGACGACGGCGCGTTCAGAGTGTGCAACAACGATTACAGGATTCTGATCCTGGCAGCACAATGGATCCAGAGGAATAATGCCTGGACTCCGCCTACTCTGTGGGCATCATTACCAAATGTGAATATGCCACATCCAACCCATCACAAGTTCAATCCATCCTCGCTGTGGATTCTGCGGACGAATGGCATGCGGTGATGCAGGTCAACCACTGCTCCATCCAGTTTAAGCTGGACACAGATGCTTCTGCCAACCTTCTCTCACAGGCAGATTTCAAACGCATCAAGAACCCCCCCCCCCCCCCGCCCACAAGGTCCTTCCAGCAGCCTGCAGGCTCCTGGATTACAACGGAAATGACATTACGGCACTGGGATCCTGCCATCTACTCGTCTCCAACTGGAGCATCCATATGTTTTGAAATTGTCAAGCCAGCCAGGGCATCCCTACTTGGAGCACATGCCTGCAAGCAGCTGAATCTCGTGCAGCGGGTTTACACAACAACATCCTCCAACGTGGATCTTCAGGCCGGCATTGACGACATCCTCGCTCAGCATCCGGATGTATTCGACGGGATGGGCACGCTGCCGTATCGATACAAGATTCTGCTACGACCTGATGCCAAGCCAGTTGACCATGCACCACGCCGGGTCCCGGCTCCGCTGAGGGAGCGCCTGAAGGCACAGCTCAAGGATCTTCAGCAACAGGGCATAATTTCCAAGGTAACCGCACCGACTGACTGGGTCAGCTCGATGGTATGTGTTAAAAAGCCTTCGGGAGACCTGCGCATCTGCATTGATCCCGAGGTTCTCAAAAGGAATATAATGCGTGAACACTACCCCATCCCGAAGCGGGAGGAACTCACCAGTGAGATGGCACACGCACGTTTTTTCACCAAGTTAGATGCGTCACATGGATTTTGGCAAATCCAGCTGGATGAGTCCAGCAGAAGGCTCTGCACCTTCAACACACCGTTTGGCAGATACTGCGAGAATCGCATGCCATTTGGCATTGTCTCAGCATCGGAGATCTTCCATCGCATCATGGAGCAGATGATGGAGGGCATTGAAGGGGTTCGTGTGTACGTGGACAATATCATCATATGGTCCACGACCCCTGAAGAGCATGATTCCCATCTCCAGCGGGTATTCCGCCATGTCCATGCCAATGGCCTGAAGCTGAACAGGTCCTAATGTTGCTTTGGCATGTCGACACTCATGTTCCTAGGTGACCTGGTCTCTCAGCTGGACGTGCGCTCGGACACAGACAAGGTCAAGGCCATCGAAGCCATGAAGGTCCCGGAAGACAAGAAGGCGGTGTTGCACTTCCTGGGCGTGGTCAATTTTCTGGGCAAGTTCATCCCAAACTTGGCCTCACACACCACGGCCCTACGAAACCTGGTGAAAAAGTCCACTGCCTTTGAGTGGAAGGCAGCATATCAGGCAGAGTGGTTGGAGCTGAAAGCCAAGCTCACCACTGCACCCAGACAGAGAGACGAAGATCTCGACAGATGCGAGCAAGGATGGCATCGGTGCGGTGCTGCTTCAACGCGATGATACTTCATCCTGGGCACCGGTAGCCTACGCATCGAAGGCCATGACGGCCACTGAAACAAGGTATGCGCAAATAGAGAAGGAATGCCTGGGTTTTCTCACTGGCATTCTCAAGTTTCATGACTATGTCTACGGCCTGCCGACGTTCACTGTCGGGATGGATCATAGGCCTCTGGTCCACATTATCCACAAGGACCTGAACGACATGACGCCTTGGTTGCAGTGCATCCTCCTCAAACTCAGAAGGTATGACTTTAGCTTAGTGTACACGCCTGGCAAGGAGCTCATCATCGCTGATGCATTGTCCCGCTCCATCACATTGCCTAGTGAACCGCTGGAAATCATCCGGCAGATTGAATCACAGGTGCAGCTGTGTGCTAGCACCCTCCTGGTGCCTGATGAGAAGGTGGTTCGTAACGCGAGGAGACAGCCAAAGACCCCCTCTTGCAGCGTGTCATGCACCACCTCGCCAATGGCTGGCAGAAAGGGCAGTGCCCTCAATTTTACAATGTAAAGGACGACCTGATGGTGATTGATGGTATCCTCCTCAAGCAGGACTGGATTGTCATTCCACTCAGTCTCCAGAGCTTGGTGCTCCGCCAAATCCATGAGGGACACCTGGGCGTCGAGAAGTGCAGGCGCAGAGCCAAGCAGGCTGTCTACTGGCCCGGTATTAGACAGGACATCTCAAACATGGTCCTGAACTGTGCGACCTGTCAACGCTTCCAGCCAGCGCAGAGCAAGGAGTCGCTCCAGCACCATGAAATCAAGACCTCCCCATGGTCCAAGGTTGCCATCAACCTCTTTTGTGCGAATGGTCGTGACCACGTGTTGATTATTGACTATTTCTCCAATTACCCTGAAGTCGTGAAGCTCTCAGACCTCACATCTTGGACCATCATCAAGGCCTCTAAGGAGACGTTCTCCAGGCATGGTATCCCACTCACTGTCATGAGTGACAATGGCCCGTGCTTCAACATCCATGAGTGGTCTATGTTTGCCAAGTCATACCATTTCAAATATGTCACTTCCAGCCCACACTATCCGCAGTCTAATGGGAAGGTTGAAAAAAGGGTGCACATTGGGAAACAGCTCATCTGCAAGGCCGCAGATTCTGCTTCTGACATCTACCTCGCGCTGCTTGAGTACAGGGCGACCCCACTGTCCACTGGCATGTCGCCGGCTCAACTCCTGATGAACAGGGACCTGCGGACGACACTTCCAGCCATACACTTGCCCAACCTGGATTACCTCCCGGTGCTGCAGTAGTGCAGTAGAAACCAGCCAAAGCAGGGCTATGATGCTCATGCCACCGATTTGCCCGCGTTATCCCCGGCAGACACTGTCAGGATCAAGATACCGGATGGTGGCTGGTCTGCTCCAGCTGTCATTGTTCGACAGGCTGCGTCCCGTTCATATGTTATACGTATGGCTGATGGTTCTGTTTTGTGACGAAACAGACAGGCACTGTGCAAAGTTGCTTGCCCGCAACCGCTTTCTTGTCCGTTTCCGTCCATTGCTTTGCCACCTCCTGATACCTCAAACTACGAGGCCACCAGTCAGGCTTCCATCCGCCTGTCAAGGTGTCGTCGTCCCCACCACCACCTCTCCGGCGGTCGACAAGGATCAGACGCAAGCCCCAGAGACTGGACGTATGAACATTTGTTTTGTTTGCTATGTTCTGTTTTCTCACATTAGACAGCTGTCTTCACATGTAAATACGTTCACATATGCCACCGCTTGTAAATATGTTAATATATTCCACCACAAGTCAGTACGTTCCCATATGCCAACAAAACATAAAAAGAAAGGGGCGATGTCATGATATGCATACATGCAGATAATGATATACACACAGGCACAGACTGGCAGCTAATGAACACAGAGAACAGGACATGACCAATGAGCAGGCAGGACACTCAGGGGTGGTATCTCACTATAAAAGGCACAAGGCACTCACACTCCGCCTCTTTCTAGATGAACATCTACAGAGTGAGTCAGGGTGTATGTACAGTATCGCACCTCCAACACGTGGCTAAGAGCTAGTACGGTTCAGTCAGACAGAGTAACCACACTTAGGTTAGCAGAGAGTCGAACTCGTAGAGATCTGTGCTAACTGTGCTACTGGTTCAATAAATCAGATTGAAATAACTTCAAGGTCTGGAGTATCTTTTGGTTAAAGCTGCATCCAGTTGCAGCCTGTGTTATCCCAGAGTGTACATAACACAACAAAGGCTTATGGAGAAGACAGGTAGGAATGTGGGATGCAGCAGGTCAGCCATTTGGTTTTTGAATGGCTCGAGGGACCGAGTGCCTACTCCTTTTCATATGTCGAATGTTCTTATGCAAAACTTTTCAATACGTTTGCATTTCAGGCTCCCTTCTTTCAGTTCAAAATAAATAGCTCTGAGCACATCTTACTCTCACGGAGCAGGCTGCCTCAGTCACAGCGGGCAACCGTGGTTAGAATTGCTTTCATGGGGAATGGCAGAAATTCCTTTTGAATTGTTGCTGTGCAACACGAGGGAAATGTGGATGCTGCGGTTCGTGAAGAAACATCCTTTCATGTACCATCCTCTGTCTGAAAGTGATTCGAAAGTTCAGCAGTAATCATACATCCGTGGACAAGACCATCATTTTCAAATTTCTGTTCTCAGCCTCTCCTGCTGCATTGTCAGGTTGGAGCAAGTTTAGATTTATCATGCTTTTGATCATAGAACATACAACATAGAACTGTACAGCGCAGTACAGGCCCTTCGGCCCACGATGTTGTGCCGAACTAGTCTGAAACTAAGATCAAACCAACCGACTCCCAATCATTCTAGTGCACTCCATATGCCTATCCAATAACCGCTTGAAAGTTCCTAAAGTGTCCGACTCCACTACCATAGCTGAGAGTGCGTTCCACACCCCAACCACTCTCTGAGTAAAGAACCTACCTCTGACATCCCTCCTATATCTTCCACCATGAACATTATAGTTATGCCCCCTTGTAACAGCTACATCCACCCGAGGAAAAAGTCGCTGAACGTCCACTCGATCTATCCCTCTCATCATCTTATACACCTCAATTAAGTCACCTCTCATCCTTCTTCGCTCCAATGAGAAAAGCCCTAGCTCCCTCAACCTTTCCTCATAAAACCTACCCTCCAATCCAGGCAACACCCTGGTAAATCTCCTTTGCACCCTTTCCAATGCTTCCACATCCTTCCTATAATGAGGTGACCAGAACTGCACACAATACTCCAAATGTGGTCTAACCAAGGTCTTGTCCAGTTGCAGCATAACCTCACGTCTCTTAAACTCAATCTCCCTGTTAATAAATGCTAACACACTATAGGCTTTCTTCACGGCTCTAGCCACTTGGGTGGCAACTTTCAGAGATGTATGGACATGAACTCTGAGATCTCTCTGCTCCTCCACATTCTTCAGAACCCTGCCGTTAACCCTGTAATCCGCATTCAAATGTTTCCTACCAAAATGAATCACCTCACACTTTTCAGGGTTAATCTCCATCTGCCACTTTTCAGCCCAGCTCTGCATCCTATCAATGTCTCTTTGCAGCCTACAACAGCCCTCCACCTCATCCACTACTCCACCAATCCTGGTGTCATCAGCAAATTTACTAACCCAACCTTCAACTCCATCATCCAAGTCATTGATAAAAATTACGAATAGCAGAGGACACAGCACTGATCCCTGTGGTACACCACAGGTGACTGGGCGCCAGGATGAAAATTTACCATCTACCACCACCCTCTCTGTCTTCTATGTGATAGCCAGTTACTGATCCAATCGACCAAATTTCCCTCTATGCCATGCCTCCTTACTTTCTGCATGAGCCGACCATGGGGCACCTTATCAAACGCCTTACTAAAATCCATGTATACGACATCAACTGCTCTACCTTCATCTATGTACTTAGTTACCTCCTCAAAGAATACAATCAAACTTGTGAGGCAAGACTTACCCCTCACAAATCTGTGCTGACTATCCTGGATTAAGCTGTATCATTCCAAATGATCATAAATCCTATCCCTCAGGACCCTTTCCAATAATTTACCTATGATCGAAGTGAAACTAACTGGCCTATAATTCCCAGGGTTATACCTATTCCCTTTCTTGAACAAGGGGACAACATTCGGCTCTCTCCAGTCTTCTGGCACTATTCCTGCAGATAGTGAGCTCATAAAGATCAAAGCCAAAGGCTCTGCAATCTCATCCCTTGCCTCCCAAAGAATCCTAGGATATATCCCACCAGGCCCAGGGGACTTATCTATCCTCAGGCTTCTCAAAATTTCTAACACATCTTCCTTCCGAATATCTACCTCCTCCAGCCTACCAGCCTGTATCGCACTATCCTCCTCAACAACATGGCTCCTCTCCTTTGTGAACACTGAAGAAAAGTATTCATTTAGGGCCTCTCCTATATCTTCAGACTCCATGCGCACATTCCCACTACTGTCCTTGACCGGCCCTAACTTCACCTTGGTCATTCTTTTATTCCTCACATAAGTGTATAAAGCCTTTGGGTTTTCCTTGATCCTACCCGCCAAGGACTTCTCATGCCACCTCCGAGCTCTCCTAAGCCCTTTCTTGAGCTCCTTCCTAGCTTTCTTGTATCCCTCAAGTGCCCTAACTGAACCTTGTTTTCTCATCCTTACATAAGCCCCCTTCTTCCTCTTGACAAGACATTCAACCTCTTTTGTAAACCATGGTTCCCTCACTCGACCATTTCCTCCCTGCCTGACAGAGACATACATATCAAGGACACGCAGTATTTGCTCCTTGAACAAGCTCCACATCTCAATTGTGCCTATCCCTGACAGTTCCTGTTTCCATCTTATGCTCCCCAATTCTTGCCTAATCTCATCGTAATTACCCTTCCCCCAGTTATAAACTTTGCCCTGCTGTATGTCCTATCCCTCTCCATTGCTATAATGAAAGTCACCGAATTGTGGTCACTATCTCCAAAGTGCTCTCCCACAACCAAATCTAACACTTGGCCCGGTTCATTACCCAGTACCAAATCCAATGTGGCCCCGCCTCTTGTCGGTCTATCCATATATTATGTGAGGAAACCCTCCTGCACACACTGGATAAAAACAGCCCCATCCAGACTATTAGAATTATAATGGTTCCAATCAATATTTAGAAAGTTAACAGTCACCCATGACAACTACCCTGTGAGTACCGCACCTATCCAATATCTGCATTGCAATCTTTTCCTCCACATCTCTGTTACTGTTTGGGGGCCTATAGCAAACTCCGAACAAAGTGACCGCTCCTTTCCTATTTCTAACCTCAGCCCACACTACCTCAGTAGACAGATCCTCCTCAAACTGCCTTTCTGCAGTCATTATACTATCCATGAGTAACAATGCTACTCCTCCACCTCTTTTACCAGCTTCCCTAATCTTACTGAAATATCTAAACCCTGGAACCTCCAACAACCATTCCTGCCCCTGTTCTATCCACGTCTCCATAATGGCCACAACATCGTAGTCCCAGGTACCAATCCATGCTTCAAACTCACCAACCTTATTCCTGATGCTCCTCGCATTGAAGTAGACACACTTCAAACCACCTTCATGCCTGCAGGTCCACTCTTGTGACCTTGGTACCTTCCTCAGTACTGCACTACCCTCAACTTCCTGAACTTCAGCAAAGCTATCTCCTGGACTACAAATCAGTTTCCCATCCCCCTGCCAAATTAGTTTAAACCCCCCCTGATGAGCTGTAGCAAATTTCCCTCCCAGGATATTGGTGCCCCTCTGGTTCAGGTGTAACCCGTCCTGTTTTTACAGGTCCCACCTTCCCCAGAATGTGCTCCAATTATCCAAGTAACTGAAACTCTCCCTCCTACACCATCCCTGTAGCCACGTGTTTAACTGTACTCTCTCACTGTTCCTCACCTCGCTAGCACGTGGCACTGGCAGCAAACCAGAGATGACAACGCGGTCTGTCCTGGCTCTCAGCTTCCACCCTAGCTCCCTGAATTCCTGTTTTACATCCCCATTTCTTTTCCTACCTATGTCGTTGGTACCAATGTGTACCACGACTTGTGGCTGCTCCCCCTCCCCCCCCCTTAAGGATCCTGAAAAAACAATCAGAGACGTCACGGACCTTCACACCCGGGAGGCAACACACCAACCGTGAGCCTCTAGCGTTGCCACAGAACCGCCTCTCTGTACCTCTAACTATAGAATCTCCAATAACTAATGCTCTCCTGCTCTCCTCCCTTCCCTTCTGAGCCACAGGGACAGACTCAGTGCCAGAGACCTGGTCACTGTGGCTTACCCCCCCCCCCCCCCCCCCCCCAACAGTATCCAAAACGGTATACCTGTTATTGAGGGGAACAACCGCAGGGGATCCCTGCACTGACTGCTTCTTCCCCCTCCTTTTAAACGTCACCCAGCTACCTTCATTCTTCGGAGTAACTACATCCTTGTAGCTTCTTTCTATAACCGACTCTGCCTTCCGAATGATCCTCAGTTCATCCAGCTCCAGCTCCAGTTCCCTAACACGGTCTTTGAGGTGCTGGAGATGGGTGCACTTCCCGCAGGTGAACTCAGCAGGGCCACTGACGGTGACCCTCACCTTGAACATTCTGCAGGAGGAACATTGCACTGCCCTCTCTGCCATCCCTTCCATTTATCCACTTGACAATTACAGAGAGAAAAAAAAGCTGACCTGATTTTCATACTCCCCGCAGGTAAGAGGTGGTGGAAGAGTGGAGAGAGGAAAAGGAAAGAAAAGCTTACCTCACCAACTCACCACACAGTCTTTTTTTTTGGTTAGAGGAGGAGGATGGGTGGGAGTCACTACCTGTGTAGTGTCTCGGGTTTAGCCACTGCCTGAAATATATTAGTTCTAGAAACTCACCCGACAGCAGCTTTCCACAATTCACTCCCCGCAACATCCAATCAGTGTCGCCGCTCTGCCACCCTCTGCAGGATACTTGCCTCAACTTGTCCCCGCAGTCTATCCTCACTGAGAGCTCCTTCTAGTCGCAGGGACTGCACCTGAGGCAAATCACTCCCCGCAACAGCCAATCAGCGTCGCCGCTCTGCCACCCTCTGCAGGATCATTTGGTTTTGATTTATTTTGTATGGCAGGGTGCCTATCAGGGAATCCCTGTCAAGAGGGCCGAGAGCACAATGAGTTGAAATTTCTCATTGAAAGGGCTGCCTGTCAATGAGGTAAATGTTACTGGTGACAGGGGGAGAGGCTGCTGTGGTGCAAGTATCTGAATTTTTACCACAGGGTTTTCTGACCACATAATCGCTATCTTTGCCAAGCTTGCAGGATATAATTGTACTTTAATGGAGGCCAGATTGTAAATCGCTCGAACTGCGTCTCAGCCACGAATTTCCGAAGATGTTTTGCTAACGCGACGCTGAAAGTGGAGCTGAAATGCTGTACACATACATGACGGGGTTTCTGCAACTCTTCTGATAAAACTACAATGCTGCAGTAGCAGGGGGCCTGAGGAAATTCAGAACATCCCTCCTCTGCCACACTCCTAATCTACATCAACAAATTAATTTGTCACAAAATAAGCTAGGTCCTAATCCAGGACTGCGATATCTATTTATCTTTAAGTCAAACAGTCACAGCATGTTAGTAATGAATATGTCAGACGAGTGTTCAAGGACAAAGTGTTTGCGGAGCCATGGTTGAATGCCTTAATGGCTCTTCATAAGGCCATTTTTTAAAGGAGTCCTAATCCATGAGAGGAAGTCTATTGAATTTATTGAAAATCCAGTAATGAATACTGAGGTGGAAATTTAAGATTTAGAGGCACAGGACCAAAATAAACAGATGATTCCAGACTTGTTCATTTACAAAGAGTCATTTTTGACCTTTGGTGCTGGTGGGATTTTCCTATTACCAAGGGGTTACAATGATGTTCCTGATTAAATAGGATAGGCAGAGAGTCTAATAATCAGTCCATCACAATCAAGGAAACATCAGGAGTGAGACATCGAAGTGATAAAAATAGTTACATTCTGTTGCTCTTTTTAATGAGTGGAATACTATCCCACCAGCGTCACCAATAATGTTGCCAAATTAACTAGATATGACGGTTATTAATGATAATATTGCTTAGCAGAGTCGCCAGGTATCAAATGATACCACCACAAGGCTTCACCGGAAATCGATCAAAGACCAAACAACCAATTAGTCAGTTCAAGTTCAAAGATAGTTTATTTACACACAAGAATTACTTCGACATGCATCATAAAACACTGCAAGTTAAACTACACCTAACAACTACAATAACCTATACTTAACTTCAGGGTAACCGGCTCTTTGCAGATGAAAAAGGCCTTTGATCAGGTCTTGCGTGGCTGGGTAGAAGAAGTGGCTTCGTTTCTGCTGAGCTCATCCGTCTGGTAGCGATCATTGGTCTTGAATTTGTCTTCTGGTCGTAATGCTACACTTGGTTTTAGGCGTAGGTCGGGGCCAAGAGAGACCGAACACATGGCTGTGTCTCTTTTTATGCCTCTGGGATTTTGGGCTCTTTGGGGCGGTCCTTAGCTTTGGACCCAATAATTCGATCACTGCCTTCGATTTTGGCCAATAAAGGGGCTTGATGGCTGGGCGTGTCCTGAGTGGTCATTGACCTTGGCTGTTTGGGCTTTCTTAGCAAAGGGAGTGGCGCCGGTTAGTCTGTATCGGTTACCTGAGTACAGTCCTTTTGTTCTGGGGAAATGGGCCATTAGAATGCAAACGAGCGGGGATTTCGATCGCGCCTAGCTATCTGGGTTGCAAATACACACAAAAGCTTTGCGTGTGTCTGAGTCCTGGGTTGGCCATAATTCCCATGGTCCTTTGCAGGTGGCCATCTGAGATGGCTACATCTCCAAATCGGCAAGGTGGCATAGTGGTTAGCACTGCTGCCTCACAGCGCCAGGGGCCCGGGTTTGATTCTGGCCTCGGGTGACTGTGTGTAGTTTGCACATTCTCTCCGTGGCAGCGGGGGTTTCCTCCGGGTGCTCCAGTTTCCTCCCACAGTCCAAACATGTGCAGGTTAGGTGGATTGGCCAGGATAAAATTGCCCCTTAGTGTCCAGGTTAGGTGGGGTTCCGGGGATTGGAAGGGGGAGTGGGCCAAGCTGGGGTGCCCTTTCAGAGAGTTGGTGCAAATCTGTTGGGCCGAATGGCTTCTTTCTGCACTGTAGAGATTCTATGATACCATGATTCTATAAAACTGATTAAAGACATGGAGGGCTGTTCACTTTTTTAACAGAGGATAACATGAATATTGTTTGAGTACTGACTGACTGACAACCACGCCTGATCACACAGAGGTAACAAAGATTTACCTCAGAATCCATACCTGTGGAAATGAGAAACAAATTGGATCTCATTACACTGACCTTTGATCTTGTTCTTTAGCCGGTGCAAGATGATCGCTGAGCACCGTCACAATTCCCTCAATCCATTAAGTGGTCACTTATAGCAGAGTGGGCGGTGGGGTAGAGATGTTCAGGGTGACTGAATTAGGCAGGAAGCAAAATCTGGATTTCCTTATGGCGGGTTACGGTTCAGAGATGAAATCCGCTGTGTGTTTGTGTCGTGTCAGACCTCATACTGTCCTGTGGAGAGTTCATACACTCACATGCCATGAACACTTATTGGCACAAAATGTTTTAAAATTACGCCCTACCTTTAAGAGAAAGTCAGCGTGCATGAGAATCTCCTGGTTGATATTTGTTGAAAGGTGGCAGGCACCAGTCACTTTGTGCTGTTGGGTCCCAGGTCAGAGGTGTTCCCTTTTTGAACTCAATAGCACAGGGAAGAGGAGCAGATAATAGCAATAGCATGGAGGCTTGCAACTGGCAAGTGTCAGTCAGTGGTGAGAGGTTAGGGGTTACGGGGAGAAGATAGGAGAATGGGGCTGAGAAAAATATTAGCCATGATTGAATGACGGAACAGACTCGATGGGCCGAGTGGCCAAATTCTGCTCCTATGTCTTACGGTTGTGTGGATAGGGTGGAGGGCATGGAGGGCTGGCAGAGGAATCCAGGGGAGGACAAAGAGGGGCATGGAGCAATGGAGTGGGAAGGGCCTGGCATCTTGGGTATAGTGGGGGGGGGGGGGGGGGTTGTGGGGAAAGCCAATCAAGGTAAGAAAATGAGGGGCTTAAAGGGCACTGTCAGTGCTGTCCCCAATTGTGTGACTGTCTCAAGGTGTTGCCTGACAGACTCCTTACAGGGCTTTCAGTTCATCGACAACATTTCAATTAGGGTGGCACAGTGGCACAGTGGTTAGCACTACTGTGTCACAGCACCAGGGACCCTGGTTCAATTCCAACCTTGGGTGACTGTGTGGAGCTGGAACATTCTCCCCGTGTCTGTGTGGGTTTCCTTCAGGCACTCCGGTTTCCTCCCACAGTGCAAAGACGTGCGTGTTAGGTGGATTGGCCATGATCAATTGCCCCTTTAGTGTCCAAAGGTTAGGTGGGGTTACAAGAATAGGGGCGGCGGGACGCGTGGGTCAAGGTCAGGGTGCTCTTTCGGAGGGTCGGTGCAGAATTGATGGTCCGAATGGGCTCCTCCTGCTTGGCAAGGATTGTATGATTCTACTCCTACTGATAATGATCTCGGGCAATATCCTTTCCAGTGCATTGAAGGGAGGGCCAAATGAGCCTCCGAGTTCGACACAGGGGCGAATACAGCACTGGATACTGACATGAACATTCAATAGAGTTAAAAAAAACACAACATTGTTTCTCCCACAACAAACAAAATGTCCCTAATTCCCTTATAACCATCAAAGCATGCAACCATGAAGGGTGCCTGTATATTTATTTCTCTGACTAAGCTCAGGTAACGATGATGCATAGATAAGTAAAGTGAAATCAATGTAATGTGAAGTATTTAAAAACATTTTTTTAAATCATTTTTATTAAAGGTTTTCATAAAATATCAATAACAAAATGAGAAAGAAAAAAAGAACCCAACAGGGTTAAGTACAAAACACAATCTAAAAAAGCAACCCCCCAAACCCCTCCCCCCCCGTACCGAAATAATAAATTAACATTAACACCTCGACTTAACACAACAGGTGTATACACCCCCTCAGACCCTTCCAGTGTAAATAACATAAACAAAAATAAAGTAACCCCCCCCCCCCCCCCACCCCCCGAGCTGCTGCTGCCATTGACCAATGTCTATCGTTCTGCCAGAAAGTCTAAGAACGGTTGCCACCGCCTAAAGAACCCTTGTACCGACCCTCTCAAGGCGAATTTCACCCTCTCCAATTTAATGAATACTGCCATATCGCTGATCCAGGATTCCACGCTTGGGGGCCTCGCATCTTTCCACTGAAGGAGAATCCTTCGCCGGGCTACCAGGGACGCAAAGGCCAGAATTCTGGCCTCTTTCGCCTCCTGCACTCCCGGCTCCTCTGCCACCCCAAATATTGCGAGCCCCCAGCCCGGTTTGACCCTGGATCCTACCACCCTCGACACCGTCCTCGCCACGCCCTTCCAAAATTCCTCCAGCGCTGGGCATGCCCAGAACATATGGGTGTGATTTGCTGGGCTCCCTGAGCACCTAACACACCTGTCCTCACCCCCAAAGAACCTGCTCATCCTTGTCCCGGTCATGTGTGCCCTGTGCAGCACCTTAAACTGTATTAGGCTGAGCCTCGCACATGAAGAGGAAGAGTTCACCCTCCCTAGGGCATCTGCCAAAGTTCCCTCTTCGATCTCCTCTCCCAGCCCCTCCTCCCACTTACCTTTCAACTCCACCACCGAGGCCTCCTCCTCCTCCTGCATCACCTGGTAAGTTTCTGAGATCTTCCCCACTCCCACCCACCCCCCGGAGAGCACCCTGTCCTGTACTGTGTGTGGCAGTAGCCATGGGATTTCCACCACCTGCCGTCTGGCAAACGCCCTTACCTGTAAGTATCTGAAGGTGTTCCCTGGGGGGAGCCCGTACTTCTCCTCCAGCTCACCCAAGCTCGTGAACTTCCCGTCCACAAACAGGTCCCCCAACATTCGTATGCCTGCCCTGTGCCACCCCGAAAACCCTCCACCTGTTCTTCCTGGGGCGAACCGGTGGTTCCCCCCCTAATGGGGTCCACGCCGAGGCCCTAACTTCCCCCCTATGCCGCCTCCACTGCCCCCAAATTTTGAGGGCCGCCACCACCACCGGGCTCGTGGTATACCTCCTTGGAGGGAGCGGCAGCGGTGCCGTTGCCAGCGCCCCCAGACTCGTACCCACACAGGACGCCGTCTCCAGCCTCTTCCATGCAGCCCCCTCCCCCTCCATCACCCACTTGCGCACCATTGTCGCATTGGCGGCCCAGTAGTACCCACAGAGGTTGGGCAGCGCCAGCCCCCCCCCCCCTATCTCTACTCCGCTCCAGGAACACCCTTCTCACCCTCGGAGTCCCTCGCGCCCACACAAACCCCATTATACTCCTGTTAAACCGCCTGAAAAAAGCCTTCGGGATAAACACGGGGAGGCACTGGAACAGGAACAAAGACCTTGGGAGCACCGTCATTTTGACTGACTGCACCCTACCCGCCAGGGACAGCGGCAACACGTCCCACCTCTTGAACTCCTCCTCCATTTGCTCCACCAGCCTTGTAAAGTTAAGCCTATGCAGGGCCCCTCACCTCCTGGCCACCTGGACCCCCAAATATCTGAAACTCCTCTCCGCCCTTTTTAGTGGGAGCTCGCCAATCCCCCTCTCCTGGTCCCCCTAGCTGAACTACAAACAGCTCGCTTTTCCCCATATTGAGCTTGTACCCCGAAAAGTCCCCGAATTCCCTAAGGATCCTCATTACCTCTGGCATTCCTCCCACCGGGTCCGCCACATACAGCAGCAGGTCGTCTGCATAAAGCGACACCCTATGCTCCTCCCCATCCCGCACCAACCCCCTCCAGTTCCTCGACTCTCTCAGTGCCATAGCCAGGGGTTCAATCGCCAGTGCAAAGAGCAGGGAGGACAGGGGGCACCCCTGTCTCGTCCCTCGGTGCAACCGAAAGTACTCAGACCTCCTCCTATTTGTGGCCACACTCGCCATCGGGACCTCATACAACAGCCTAACCCACCTGACAAACCCCTCCCCAAACCCGAACCTCATCAGCACCTCCCACAGGTACCCCCACTCTACCCTATCGAAGGCTTTCTCAGCGTCCATCGCCACCACTATCTCCGCCTCCCCCTCCCTCGCCGGCATCATGATAACGTTCAAAAGCCTCCGCACATTCGCGTTCAACTGTCTCCTCTTCACAAACCCCGTCTGGTCTTCATGGATGATCTGCGGCACACAATCCTCAATCCTCGTGGCTAAGACCTTCGCCAGCACCTTGGCATCTACATTTAGCAAGGAAATCGGTCTGTAAGACCCACATTGCAGGGGATCCTTGTCCCGCTTCAGGATCAAGGAGATCAGTGCCCGGGACATTGTCGGGGGTAAAGCACCCCCCTCCCTTGCCTCATTGAAGGTCCTAACTAACAGCGGGCCCAACAGGTCCATATATTTTTATAGAACTCGACCGGGAAACCGTCCGGCCCCGGTGCCTTCCCCGCCTGCATGTTTCCTATCCCTTTGATCAGCTCCTCCAGCCCAATCGGGGCCCCCAGTCCCGGCACCAGTCCCTCTTCCACCTTTGGAAACCTCAATTCGTCCAGGAAACGGCCCATCCCTCCCTCCTCCCGTGGGGGCTCGGATCAGTACAATTCCTCGTAGAAGTTCCTGAAGACCCCATTGATGCCAACCCCACTCCGCGCCACGCTCCCTCCCCTGTCCTTAACTCCCCCGATCTCCCTAGCTGCGTCCCGCTTCCGAAGCTGATGCGCCAGCATCCGGCTTGCCTTTTCCCCATACTCGTAGACCGCCCCCTGGGCCTTCCTCCACTGCACCTCCGCCTTCCTCGTGGTCACCAGGTCAAATTCGGCCTGGAGGCTGCGCCTCTTCCTCAACAATCCTTCCTCAGGTTCTTCCGCATACCTCCTGCTACCCTCACCATCTCCCCCACCAGCCTCTCCCTCTCCCCCCGCTCCCTCCGCTCCTTGTGGGCCCTGATGGAGATCAGCTCTCCCCTCACCACCGCCTTCAGTGCCTCCCATACCATCCCCACTCGGACCTCCCCGTTGTCGTTGGTCTCCAAGTACCTCTCTATACTTCCTCGGACCCGCTCGCTCACCTCCTCGTCCACCAACAGCCCCACCTCCAAGCGCCACAGCGGGCGCTGGTCCCTCTCCTCCTCCATCTCCAAGTCCACCCAATGCGGGGCGTGGTCTGAAATGGCTATTGCCGAATACTCGGCATCCTCTACTCTCGCTATCGGTGCCCTACTGAAAATGAAAAAGTCGATTCGAGAATAAGCCTTATGGACATGTGAGATGAATGAAAATCCCCTAGCCCCCGGCCTTGCAAATCTCCAAGGGTCCACCCCTCCCATTTGGTCCATAAATCCCCTCAACACTCTAGCCGCCGCCGGCTTCCTACCCGTCCTAGACCTGGAGCGATCCAGTGCAGGAACCAACACCGTGTTAAAGTCTCCCCCCATTATCAGGCCCCCCACTTCCAAGTCTGGGATCCGACCCAACATACGCCGCATAAAACCCGCATCGTCCCAGTTCGGAGCATACACATTGACCAGTACCACCCTCTCTCCCTGCAACTTACCACTTACCATTATGTACCTACCGCCATTATCTGCCACAATGCTCGACGCCTCGAATAACACCTTCTTTCCCACCAAGATCGCCAGAAGTATTTAAATTTGAAAGACGCACATGCCACCTTTGTGATCTCAAGTCCTCTGTTGATGACAATGGTGAATGTTGTGGTGCATATGATGCAGAGTCTCTCTGTTTGACCTGGAGGCTCTTTTATGAATACCCTGTAGCCATCTAAGATGGCCGCCTGCAAAGGACCATGGGAATTATGGCCAACCCAGGACTCAGACAGATACACAGTCTATGTGTATCTAAAACACAGGTAACCAGACCTGACCGAAACCCCTGCTCATTTACATTTCAAGGGCCCATTTTCCCAGGACAATAGAACTCCAATAAAGCAACCAGTACAGCCACAGACTGATCGGCGCCACTCCCCTTACTCAGAAAGCACAACTGCCAAGGTCAATGACCGCTAAGTACCCGTCCAGCTACCAAGGCACCCGCACCTTATTGGCCAAAATCGAAGACAGTGATCAGAGCCCTGTTGAACTATTGGGTCCAAGGTTAAGGACCGCCCCAAAGAGCGCAAAATCCCAGGGGGATAAAAGAGGACACAGCCATGTGTTCTGTCTCTCTTGGATCCGGCCTGTGCCACCCAATTGCAGCAGGAACAGCCAGCTAAGTTCAAGACCAACGATCGCTACCTGATGGATGAGCCCAGCAGAGACAGAGCCACTTTCTTCAAACCAGCCAAGTGAAATCCAGATAAAGGACTTACCCATTTGCACAGTGCCGTCGCCCTGACGTTAAGTATAGGTTATTGTAGCTGATAGGTGTAGTTTAACCCGTAGTAGATATTGTGTTTGCATGTTGAGATAACTCCTTTGTATGTAAATAAACCATATTTTGAACTAACTAACTGGTTGTGCGGTCATTTGATCGATATAAGGGAAATGCTTGTGGTTCACCGAGATAAATAAAGAACAACATCCCATAGATGCAGCATTGACTGCTGATGGCTGGTTTCACTACTAAAAAGCTTCCCACACTGTGGAATCGCACCTGCCTCCTCTACACGTGGCCAGCATTTAAAATTTTAATTTAAATGGTCTGAGAAACGGGAAAAAGCAAGAGAGCGGAAGTTGCGTACACATCCGGTTCCTCTGTCAGGGATGGCGTGCCAAAAAATAAAAATCCCACCCTAAGTTTCTAAGTAGTTTTTCTGTCTTTTTAAAGTTATTTTTAGTTATTTCCCTTTATGATGCCTTCCAGTTTCTTTCCAAATTCCTCATTGCCACCTCAATCTTCTTACTCGCCTTTCTCCTGTATTTTTAATATCTGTCATAGTTATGCTTCTTTACTATAATCGTCCGACGTTGATCTGTTTTTAAACTTCACTTTTTCCAATCCCTTCTTTCATCCTCTGCCTTTGTCAAATGACCTTTCCGTCCTGTTGAAATGGAGCGACCCAACTTGGATTTTCATATTTCCCGCTACGGGCCTGCAATGCTCCATTGTTTTTGACAATTTGTCTGGGCTAGGTCTACTATTATCTCTCAGGAAGTCACTGAACTGGAAATCTGCACACATAACGGATTTTAAGTGGGCACAACACTGGTAAATTAAGCACTGGATTGCCCACACCCATTCCAAATCCATGCCACTGCTAAATTTGTCCAGGGCCACTGACACCAGTCTGGTGTCAATCCCTTGCATACCTATGTGAGTCCAGATTAATTTCTATAAAACTTCCAATCTGACACCTTTTTCTGTGACTCTCTGGGATTAATTTTACATGTGGGCATCAGGACCCTGACATGGAATTGTATCCAGATCCCAGTCCCCACGGTGTGTCATCTGTGCCCATGCTCCAGGAAGTGTGATCTTCCTGGAGGTGGCCATTTAACAGGCTGCCCCATCGAAATAGGGAAGACAGGTGGGCTTCGAGGGCGAGGGGACCATCCGGAGTCTCTGAGGCTGTAAGCAGCATTGACGCCTCATCAGGACTGATTGGGACTTCCGTTATGGAGGGCGAACCAGGAGGATGCTCCAAGTTGGACACCCCCTCTTAACAGGATGAAAGTTGTTAAGAATGCATGTGGCCACAGCTGCCAGGTCATCAGTAGGAAAGGGGGAATCCTGTCATTTACCATGGCTCTGGGAGGCCTTAAGAGGTGCAATTAGAGTAGGGTTGCTGACTCTCTCTCCAGTGTCCCTGGGGAAGCTCCTCCAGAGGCATAAATATGTCAGGGAGCTCGGCCCACCCAACACCACTCTTATTTCACCCCGCACCGCCCCTCTCCCCCGCACCATCCCAACTCCACATTTTCCTTTGCATTGATGGAAATGTGCCTTCAATTAATAAATCCAACCTTCCTGCTTTATCTCATCCTGTTACCTGAATTTCACTCTTTCTCCAACTGAAGCCGGTCATATGTAGCCATAGATTCGCACAGGTCTACCCCACAGAAAAGGCCCTTCAATCCATCGCGACTGCAGCAGTTAAAAACAACCACCTAACTATTCTAATCCTATTTTCCAGCATTTGGCCCATAGTCAGGTTTCTGATCTCTCTTTACTGATGCCTGTCTCATTCAGAGTCCTCAGACCCCTTACACATTTTTGATTCTTTCCCGTCCTGTTGTTTCCCTTTAAACTCACTTCTATATGCCCAACGTTGCACCTCTTCTCCTATCCAATGACAGACGTCTTTGCATTTTAACAATGCTTATTTAAACTCCTGCTCCACACATTCTGAAATTTGTCCTCCCCGCCATTGCCCCCATATTGTTAATTTAAATTGCCCCCACTCCATGCCCTATTTACCCTTGCTGCTGCCATATCGGGGCTACTTATTTAAAGCCTTGGCCATCGGTAGAACCTTGCACTGCCCCAGAATGTATTCTCTTCTTGGCTGTCAAACCATGGGTTGATCGGAATTACTTGTTTCTAATTGTCTGTTTTATGGTCTTGGCGGTAAGCCCGGGAGACTGCCTTGGCAATCCTGTTTTAATAATCTAGCACCTCTAACTTCTCAAACTTCACTGCAAGTCTCAAATCAGCTCTTCCTCTATGTCAGCGGTTCCAATGTGAACCATGAATCTGGCTGTTATGACAAACCGGGAGACATTTTCGCCACTTACTGCATTGTTTTCATTATCCTAGCTCCGAATACAATTCCGAATTCCAAGTCATTCCTGCCCCATCGATATTGCTCTCTAATGATCATCCATAGAATCATAGAATTTGCAGTGCAGAAGGAGGCATTCGGCCCATCGAGTCTGCACGGGCTCTTGGAAAAAGCACCCTACTTAAGCCCACGCTTCCACCCTATCCCTGTAACCCAGTACCCCCACCTAACCTTTTCGGACACTAAGGGCAATTTATCTTGGCCAATCCACCTACCCTGCAGCACGGTAGCATTGTGGATAGCACAATTGCTTCACAGCTCCAGGGTCCCAGGTTCGATTCCGGCTTGGGTCACTGTCTGTGCGGAGTCTGCACATCCTCCCCGTGTGTGCGTGGGTTTCCTCCGGGTGCTCCGGTTTCCTCCCACAGTCCAAAGATGTGCAGGTTAGGTGGATTGGCCATGATAAATTGCCCTTAGTGCCCAAAATTTCCCTTAGTGTTGGGTGGGGTTACTGGGTTATGGGGATAGGGTGGAGGTGTAGACTTTGGGTAGGGTGCTCTTTCCAAGAGCTGGTGCAGACTCGATGGGCCGAATGGCCTCCTTCTGCACTGTAAATTCTATGCTCTATGCTCTATGCATGTCCTTGGACTGTGGGAGGAAACCGGAGCACCTGGAGGAAACCCACGCAGACACGGGGAGAACGTGCAGAGTACGCACAGACAGTGACCCAAGCTCGGGAATCAAATCTGGGACCCTGGAGCTGTGAATCAACTGTGCTAACCACTGTGCTACCGTGCTGCCTATGACTAACACTTGCCAAATTCCAGCACTATCTCCCACCTACTTCTCCAGAAACAATTCGCTCCACCGTGTGATAACGTTGCTTTTGATTTGCCTCCCCTACGGCACCACCTCAGCCAGAATTATATAGGTGTCCATTGCTGAATATCTATCAGGGAGAAAGCCGGAAGGCCCCTGCACTGCATCTACCTGAGGACTCCTCCTCCTATTCATGGATGGTCAGCCATGTCCCTCCCTTTGCCTTGTTATTCCGCTATGGCCTTGAAGTTAGTCTCCAGCGATGTCCATTTCAGGAACCCTTCTTTGTCCCACACAATACAGTGAATCTCAAGTGCTTTGGTCCACCCGCACGCAGACAGTCATGGCTTCCAGGAACTATTACGTCATGCAAGGTCACACAATGCTAGTTTTCGTGCTGTGGTTCCAGTTGACTCAAGTAACTGAAAGTTATTCTGTATCGAGCTGCCCTCTCACTCTGCTGGTCTCTCACAATTCATCAATCAAAATGCTATGCTGCTTTCAAAATAGCACATCAATCATAGCTGAACCCAGTTAGTAGCCTGCTCACTTTGGAGTCAGGAGGTTGTGGTTTTAAGTCCCACTCCAGCACTTGACCACACAACCTATAAGGCTTATAATACTGCAAAATTTTATGTTATGACTGAGGATTTTGCAAGTTTTAGAAACCAGCAAAGGGCGAAGAAAAAGTTGATTTAAAAAAAGTAAAATGAGAGTAAACATGCCAGAAATATAAAAACAGATTGTCAGAGCTTTAACAAGGATTTAAAAAGGAGAGTAGCCAAAATAAACATTGGTTTCTTAAGAGCAGGGACAGACATAATTATCATCGGGAATGAGGAAACGGCAGAGACATTGAACAAATATAGCATTAGTCTTCGCAGAAGAAGTCACAAATTACACATCAGAAATAAAGGGTAACCAAGAGGCTAATAAAAGTGAGGAGTTTAAAGTAATTAATATCAAGAGAGAACACGTATTCGAGGAACTTGAGTGGCAAAATGCCCCTCCTCCAGGCACTGGGATCTGCCCCTTACCTCCCCAGGCAGTGGGTCCTGCCCCCTACCTCCCCAGGCAGTGGGTCCTGCCCCCTACCTCTCCAGGCACAGAGATCTTCCCCCCTATCACCCACTCTGCAAATGCAGCATCTCTATTCATAAAATTGAAGCAAAAGACTACTAAGGAAATCCCGCTACAAATAAACAGGGCTTTAGTACAGCCAGTCCTGGAGAACTGTGCTCAGTGCAGTCTCCATATTTAGGGACAGTTATACTTGCCTTGGAGGTGGAATGTGTAGGTTCATTAGATTCGTTCTAAGGATTAAAGCTTTTATCCTATTATGACAGGCTGAGTAAATTTGGTCTCTACTCTCTGGAGTTTAGAAGAACGAGAGGTGATCTCATTGAAATGTACAAGGTTTTGAAGGAGTCTCACACTGAGAGTCTATTTCACCTGGCTGGAGAATATGGAGCACAAGGGCACAGGTCCAAGTTTCCGCAGAGTCATGGAAACTCTGCAGACCTTTAAAAATGGTGTTGGGACCCAGAACTGGGAGTCTCACACTCATTTCTGGCAAATCCCATTTTCACCGTTAAAATAAAGGAGGCAAGGCATGATTCACGCACATGGGAAATTTGCAATTTGGTACTGAGTTAAAACAGACCTCAATTTCATTGAGGCAAGAGCTTTAGCAGGAGTCACATAATTTCACAGTTCATGTCAATGCTCATGATGGGAAAATAAGAGGTGCGATCTAACCAAAGAAAATCAGAGTCCGTTCTGGATGGGATTTGCAGGGTCATTGTCGGCACTTATAGAGCTAGGAATGACCCCGCTATCTAATGGCACTCTGTTCCTTTTTCAGGCTCCAGAGGGGAATCCCTCCCCCCGACCCCAAGGTCGCACAAAGCATCATTTCCTGCAGTGAGCAGAGCTCCTCAGTGCAGGAAGCGATCAGAAAAATGGCACCAAAATCTATTGGTGACACGACCCATGAACCCCCCTCTCCCCGCAAAAACTCAACTCACCTTTTGGGGGGTCCTCAGAGGCCTCACCTCACACGTGCAGGGCACCTCCAGGCCCGATCTCCAGCATGGGCATAATGCCAGCCTGACACTTTGGCGCTGCCAAGCACTGCCTCTTCCCACCTGACAGTGCCACCTGGGCACCCTGGGAATGCCAGCCTGGCACCCAGGTGAACTGCCAGGGTTGGTTCCTCGGTGGCACTGCCAGGGTGCCATTATGGCAGTGCCAAGGTGCTCAGGTAACCAATAATTCCAGGGTGCCACCGTGCCCAGAGGCCGAACATCCGGTGGCCTCTGGTCGCTTGGGAGGCCCTCTCAAGTGCCGGCATGCCTTGTCCCCATTTGTGGGGACCAGTACAATTCGGCGCTCGGCTGGGGTCTCCTCAGCAGGGCTGATAATTGCCAGGTGGCTGGTCGATCCTGCGTCAGCATGTTTAAGCTTTTTTAAACTCACTTAACGATGTGAAACCAGTCCCACCATTGTGGTCAGGACTCAGACCACGACATCTCACGAGATCTAACCAGAGGTCTCTCCTGGGATCTACCAGTTGACTCCCACCCCAATTCTGGCAGGATGCTGCCAGTAAATTGCTCCCTTGGTCTAAAACTGTGAAGTTATTTAATTACCGGTGCTTCCAAAATTGGAAAAGTTGGCTGTGTCAGTGAGAGTTAAAAAAAGAACCAGTTCAACAATTACAATAGTTGTTTATTTACATTCCTCAAGGACTATCATTGCTGCTTAACCACTTTCCTAAAACTATAATTATCCCAGCAGGAGTTCTAATTTCACAGTTTGATTGTCAGCTCAAGAGTTTATTACAAAATTATTTGACTTTTTTATGGGGTAATGAACGCAAGTTTGTTTGTTTTGATAAGGGGTTAAGTACTTGAGGAGACTTAAATGTGATGAATGGATGTTCATGAATTGGAGGAATTTCAACATAGGAAAAGATGATAGAGGTTTAAATCTTTATTTTATTTCATCTAAACATAGGTTTGAAGTCTTCCCATGGTGGATACTAAGAAAGTTGACATGGAGGGTGTAAGGGCAAACGGTGGTGGGTGAGTAGGCATTCAGTTGGCATGGGGCTATAAGGGATCATGGGGAGCCATAGACAGGCATTAAGTTTGCATGGAGGCCTGGAGGTGGCATCGTATATGGGTGGAGGGTGATAGGGTGTGGAGGTGTGGTTATGGTGTGGGCTCGAGGGCCTAAAGTTTGAGAAAGCAACTGGGAAAAAGGTCCAGGGAACTCTGGCAGGCTTTTCAAACAGCCCCCCCTCGGCATTTGGCAGCTCCTATGGCTGACCTTGGTCTGTGTCTTGGGTGGTAGGCAGCCTGACTTTAACCCAAACCTGCTCCCCCACACCCCTTGCCCCTTTCCCCCACCCCTCTCCATCGCTATTGGCTGAATGAAGATTCTGCCGTTATCAGATGAGTTTCACCTCAGGTGAATGTTTTGGGCGCGAAATTTGCCGATTTGCGCAGGAGTGAAAATCTGGGGCGTGTAGAGATACTTTTTGACTGGGATGGAAAGAAATTCTTCAGTCAGCGGATTGGGAATGTTTGGAATTTTCTACCCCAGATGGCTTTGGAGATTCTATCATTGAATATATTCAAGACTGGGATAGATGGATTTTTGTGCGTGATCTAAGCAAAATTAAACAGTGTCCATTCCAGGCGGGAACGCCAAGAACGACCCTGCTTTCCATCGGAACTCTGTCGTGCTTTCGTGCCCCAATGGGGAACGCCACCGAAGCCGCACTTTAGTGTTATTTCCTGCACTGAGGAGCTCCGAAGAACAGAGCTCCTCAGGACAGGAAGAGATCGGGACGCCATTTTTAAATGCCACCACAATCTCTTAATCCCCGGATGCAACACCCGGTCCCCCACCAATGATCCAAATCACCTTTTGGGGAGTCCTCACCTCACCTCACTTGTGCAGGGCACCCCCGGCCCGCACCCGGCACAGGCACAATGTCAGCCTGACACCTTGGCACTGCCAGCCTGGCAATCTGGAAATGCCCCTGCCAGCCTGGGGATGATACATGGGCACCCTGGCAATTCCAGGCTCTCACCCATATGGCACTGCCAGAGTGACCCGGTGACAGTGCCAGGGTGCCCAGGTGGCACCAGCAGTGCTAGGGCGCCACCCTTCCTAGGGGCCGACCATCTGGGGGCCTCCAATTGCTTGGGAGACCCCCAGGTACCATTCTGCCTTGTCCCCTGTCTGTGGGGATCAGTACTGAAGGGCACTTTGCCAGGGTCTCCTCGGTGAGGTCATTGATGTCGGCTTGCTGATCGATTCGGTCTCAGCACAGTTAAGTGTGTTCTTAAACCCATTTAGCCATGCGAGACTGTCCCGCCCATTGTGGGCGAGACCCAGATCACGACTTCTCACGAGATTAGATCTCACGAGGCGTAATGGCCATCGGGATTCCTGAGGGTGGTCACTCCCGGGATTTACCGGCTGCACCCGCCCCGATTCTGGTGGGACGCGGTCCGTAGATCGCGCCCTTGGTCTTTCAGGGAATCAAGGGACATGGGAAGCGCATGTAACAGTCGAGTTGAATTGGAAGATAAACCAGCATTGTCGTGAGAGGTGGAGCAGGATTGAGGGGGATATATGGGGCGGGATTCTCTCTTCCCATCACTTGTCAATGTGATTTCAACACGCCGCCAGGAAATCTGTGGGCGGAGATCCACTGCCAGCAGGAAAAGAGAATCCTAATAGCTGGAGAATGATTTGTTCCTTTCATATTTATTGTGTTCCTCTTTTCTTACAGCTTCACCTTTCCAAGGGATTGCTGAAGGAATCCTGCATTGTTGGTGATGATATCTTTAAATTACATGTTTAAACTTGTTCAGATGGATGTAACAGGTCCCTTGGTGCTATTTGTAGAAGTGCGAAACATTCCTGTGATATTCTATTTATTCCTATCCTACCATAGAGAATACATTAACTGTCCATGTGTCTCATTACAATTTGTGAGTCTTCACCTTGCTGTGTGCAACGGTGAGTCACATTTCCTGCAGAATAAAAGCAGTAATTATACTTCAAAACTCAATCGGAAGCACTGTTGGACATCCTGAGGAGCAAGGCGCTGATATAAGTACAGATTTGTTCTATATTTCTTTGTACTTTCACCTAAATTAATAACCAAATTGTCAGTCCAACCAACCGAGAAAAGTAAAAGAAAAATCAAGGGGTTGGTTTCCCATTTCAGCGGCTAAGTGCCGACGCCGGTGTGGGAACTGTGGCATTTTACATCTCCAAATTCGGCGCCGAACCCTCACCAATTCCGGGGAAAGCTTCCGGCTCCGGTGCCAAAAACGGGCGGAGAATGGTCAGGTCCCTGGCCGCGCATGCGCGCGGCAATGCCCTGCAGCAGCCGCACCGTACAACATGGAGCCCGTCGTGCGCGGAGCAGGTCTGCCAAATATGGCCGAACAAGACCACCTCCACCAATTGGTGGCCACCCACCACCATTCTCCTACCCCATGCGGAAGCCCACCTGGCCAGCAGCACGGCTCCCGGCTGACTATGGCAACGCAGGACACAGTCCGCGCCCGCTACGCTGGATTCCCGACAGCTCAGATCACATGTCAACTGTGCGGTCGGGAACTCAGCCCATTGGGGGCAGAGCATCAGGGGAGGCCTTCAGGTGGCGCGCCAATGCCGTTCCAACGGCATGTGGCGTATGACACCATTTTGGAGAAGGCTGAGTTTAGAAACCAGCGTCAAACCGACGCCGCCCCCGATTTGGGCGTTGGAAGGGATTCTGTGCCCAAGCGCTGATTACGATATCGGCGTAGGGCAACGGAAAATCCCTCCCATCATTTTGCCACCCAAGCCCTGATTTAGAAGAAGCTTTGTGTCCAATGTTTCATGAATGATCTTTTAACAGCTCAAAATTTGCTAATTGTTTTTAGTGTATCTGTAGCTTAATGTCAGCACAACATGAAGGGTGATCTAATTGAGGCGATTTAGATGATTAAAGATGACGATAAGTAGATGGGGAGAAACCATTTCCTGGACCAGTCCAGTACTAAGGCGCATTACCTAAAAACTAGAATGAGGCCATTCAGCAATGTCAAGGAGCTTCAAATCCGCTGCTCTCCCCCCACAACATCTACTGAGACTGGGATGCAAATAAAAATTTGAAAAGTGATTGGTAGATTTTTGTTAGAGGAGAATATTAATGGTGATGATACCAAAGCAGATAGATGATGTTAATCAAGAAGCCATGATGTCACTGAATGAAGAAACAGGCTCAAAGGCCGAAGTGCCCTTACTCATAGAATCATAGAATCCCTACAGTTCGGCCCATCGTGTCTGCACTGACCCTCTGAAAGAGCACCCTAATCTAGGCCCAATCCCCCACCCTATCCTTGTAACTCCACCTTGGGATAATTTAGCATATCCAATCCACCTAACCTGCACATCTTTGGACTGTGGGAGGAAACCGGAGCACCCAGAGGAAGCCCATGCAGACATCTGAAGAATGTGCACACCCCACACAGACAATCGCCTGAGGTTGGAATCGAACCTGGGTCCCTGGTGCTCTTAGGCAGCAGTGCTAACCACTGTGCCACCGTGCCACCCTGTTCCAATGTTTCTAACATTTGTTGGGAGTGTCGGTTGAGGGTGTGGAAGGAGGAGCCATTTCTGACAGCTTTCCAGTCCCAATGAATGGAATGTTGTGGAGGTCACGGGGGGCTTTGTATGTCAGCTAGAGAGCCGAAGAGAGACCCGTGTTGCCTCCTTTTGGGGAAGGCCTGGTAATCCAGCTGAGTTGTAATCAGGCAGCTGAGAGGCCACTGGCACCCTTTTCCCAGAGATCAGGACTCCAGAGGTTGGAGATACTGTCCATTGAGAGCTGGTAGCCAATCAGCATTTTTGTTCAACGGTGTCACCAGGGAGAGAGCAGCTGCAGTTGGAACAACAGCCAACAGAGGCGATCCAGACCAGCTGTAAGCTGGTTGGTTTCACAGGGCTGGGTTTTGGGGTTACAGGGCATTTAATTGGGTGGTGGGGAGGGGACTCGCAGCACGGTCATGGGGGTGTCTCAGCATTCTGCACCCCCAACCTTCCCAATGCCGGGTCCCTCAATCAGGCAGTGAGTGCTTTTGAGGCAAGGATTCTGCTCCCTTGGGAGACAACAAGCAACATGCATGGGTTTATCTGCTCACGCCACACGGCAGCAGGCCCACCTGCAGCTGGTTTAAAACCAATCACAGCAGAATGAAGCCCATAAGTGCTCATCAATTGTCCGCTTAACAGCCTTAATTGGCGGCCAACCACAGGCTTCCCTACATCAGGCTTAATCTGGGTGGAGGTGAGAAGGTGGAGAGGTGGTCAGCTGCCACCTTCCTGCCCGATTAAAGCCCGCCCCCCCTCCAAACTTATCACTATTGAGGGCAGAAGATTCTGCTCGATGTGACTGAACTATAGAAGTTGATTTGGCTCTTCCAGCGATCTGCTTGCTGAGCTGCATAATAGCGATAGAATACGATAGAATCCCGACAGCGTAGAAGGAGGCCATGCCACCCATCGAGTCTGCACCAATCCTATGAAAGAGCATCCTACCTAGGCCCACTTACTCCACCCTATCTCTGTAACCCAACTTCACCTGCACATCTTTGGACACTAAAGGGCAATTTTAGCAAGGCCAGTCCACCTAGCTATGTGAATAAATCCAAATTTAGGCAAGCAGCATTGAGTTTTTTAAAATCTGGAATGGGCAGAGCATCAAACTGACCTAGAAAGGGATTCCGAAAGTACTCTTATTGCCAGGGTCATCTTAGACTCACAGAAGTTACTCATTCTGAGGGGGGGGGTTCTACAGATATGGTTATCTGCTTCAACAATTCGGTTGCCACAAAGGTGACTGTCATGATATGTATAATGCCAGTATAGTAAAGCGTTAATATCTGAATCTATGTGTAAATCAGTAGAGGGCATTGTATATATTCACTGTATGTAAGACAGCGGGTGGGATTCTGTGATCCTGAGGCTAAGTGTTGATGCCGTCGGCAATCCTGTCGCGTTTCCCGACGGCGTCAACATGACCTCAGGATGAGCAATTCTGGCCCCTACAGGGGGCCAGCATGGGACTGGAGCGGCCCACACCGCTCCACTTGCTGATCCTGCCGCGGGGTCCGCGCCTGCCCAGTGGCACCGGCGCCAACGCACGCATGCTCAGTGGCTCCCTTCTCCACGCTGGCTCCGACTCAACATGGCGTAGGGCAAGAGGGGCTGGCGCGGAGGAAAGGAGGCCCCAGCCCGAGAGGCCGGCCCGCCGATCGGTGTGCCCCGATCGATGGCCAGGCCACAACCTAGGCCCCCGCCCCCGGGGTCGGACCCCCACCTCTCACCCACAGGCCGCCCCCGGACCCTTCCACTCCAGGGTCCCGCCGGCTGAGAGCAGGTGTGAACGCTGCCGGCGGGATTCGGGATTTTTGCTACGGCCGCTCGGCCCATCCCGGGCCGAGAATCGGCGGGGGGACCACGTTGAGTGGCCCCCAACCAGCGGCGCACTGACCATGCCGGCGCCAATGGCATCGGGGCGGTTTACCGCGATTCGCACCGGTCGCGGCGATTCTCCAGCATGGCCCCGGGCTGAGAGAATCCCGCCCACGATGAGAGCAGAGTGATAGTTGAATGGAGAAATATAGCACGAGGTCAAATCATAGTGTAGTTTAATAGTTAGAATGAATATTGAATACTGTACTGCAGATTCAGTATCGTTAGTTTATTATCTGTAACTCAGTAAAGTGTGCAAACTTCATTTTGTTTAGAAGCGTTAAATAAATTAATTTTGATTCAAACTTCTCATTTGTATATTCTTTGTCAACATTACATATCTGGCTATCTTGGAGGAAAAGGCAAGGAATATAACAGTGAAAACTGCTCTCAATTGTTATGGCATCGCACTGCCTGGAATTCTCTGGCCGTTCGCTGGCGGTGGGATTCTATGGTCCTGCCTGGGCACATCCCCGCCATGGATTTCCCAGCAGCGTCGGGTAGCATCACTGGGAATCCCCATTGACAGCTGCGGGAACAGAGAATCTTGGGTGTACACTCCGATGCTTATTGATCTATGTCTATGACTGCATTGCTTTCCAGAGAGCTGAAAAATACATGTGGTTCAGTAAGGTAGAGTCTTTCAGTGTTGTGATCTTTTCCCGAAGTGCGGGTTGCTTTATCAACTCCTCAGCTTTCTGAAGAACAATCACTGCCACTCACATGGTACTCAGATTGTGTTTGAAAACCTGGAAAGAATCTTTCATAAGAATCTGGTGTTTGCTGGAACTTGCCATACCATAATGTAACCTGTAGTACAAGGATCTGTCACATAAAGGGTTAATGTGGGACTGGGTACAGTGCTGTCCACACGGTGATGTAAGAGAACACATGACCCGCACCTAGGTGCCAGACTAGTATTGGACAGAGCCATGTGTACAAATAAGCTTGGAGATAACTCCTAGCTTGTACCCTTTATTTATATAAACTTGTAGTTAACATATACATACAGTTAACCTACATAATACCATGTAATCCATGCACCACGCCGGGTGTCAGCTCCTCTGAAGGAACGTTCAAAGGCACAGCTATAGGAGCTCCAAGACCAGGGCATCATCTCCAAAGTGACGGAACCGACTGACTGGGTCAGCTCGATGGTCTGTGTGAAGAAGCCCTCAGGAGAGTTGCGGATATGCATTGATCCCAAAGATCTTAACCAGAACATAATGTGGGATCAATACCTGATCCCGAAGCGGGAGGAACTGACCAGTGAGATGGCACACGCCAAATTCATCACGAAGCTGGATGCACCACCTGATTTCTGGCAGTTACAACTGGATGAGTCCAGCAGGAAGCTCTGCATGTTCAACACACCATTTGGCAGGTACTGTTATAACCGGATGCCGTTCGGCATTGTCTCAGCCTCTGAAATCTTCCACAGGATCATGGAGCAGATGATGGAGGGCATTGAGGGTGTGCGTGTCTACGTAGATGATGTAATCATATGGTCCACGACCCCCGAGGAACACATATCTCGTCTCAAATAAGTCTTTTGACGTGTCCATGCAAACGGCCTCAAGCTGAACAAGGCCAAGTGCTTCTTTGGCATGTCAACCATCAAGTTCTTGGGCAACCAGATATCGCAGCAGGGTGTGCGACCAGATTTGGACAAGGTCAAGGCCATTAACGCCATGAAGACCCCAGAAGACAAGAAGGCGGTACTACGCTTCCTCCGAATGGTGAACTTCTTGGGGAAATTAATTCCCAACTTGGCCTCACACACCACGGCTCTCAGGCATCTGGTGAAGAAGTCCACTGCATTCCAGTGGCTACCCACACATCAAGCCGAGTGGCTCGAGCTCAAAGCAAAGCTCACCACTGCTCCGGTACTAGCGTTTTTTGACTCGCACAGGGAGACAAAAATCTCCACGGACACAAGCCAGGACGGCATTGGTGTGGTGCTCCTCCAGAGTGATGACTCCTCATCCTGGGCTCTAGTTGCTTATGCGTCAAGGGCCATGACTCCTACTGAACAGAGGTATGCCCAGATAGAAAAAGAGTGCCTGGGCCTCCTAACCGGCATTGTAAAGTTCCATGACTAAGGTCTACGGTCTACCTACGTTAACAGTGGAGATTGACCACAGACCCTTGGTCCATATCATTCATAAGGACTTGAATGACATGACGCTCAGGCTTCAGCGCATTCTCCTTCAACTCCGCAGGTACGATTTTGAGTTAGTGTAGACACCAGGCAAGGAGCTGATAATTGCGGATGCCCTGTCCCGCTCCATCACCTCGCCCTGTGAACAGGTTGGCTTCATCCGCCAAATTGAGGTGCAGGTGCAGCTGTGTGCCAGCAACCTCCCGGCCTCAGATGAAAGAGTGATCAGCATTCGAGAAGAGACTGCCCAAGACCCTCTTCTGCAGCGTGTAATGCACCATCTTGCACATGGCTGGCAAAAAGGGCAATGCCCTCAGTTCTTTAATGTCAAGGACAACCTGACAGTCATCGAGGGGATCCTCCTCAAGCTAGATCGTATCGTTATTCCTCGCAGTCTGCAGAGCTTGGCGCTCAAACAAATCCACGAGGGACATCTAGGTGTCGAAAAGTGTAGGCGCAGGGCCCGGCAGGCTGTCTATTGGCCTGCAATCAGCCAGGACATATCCAACATGGTCCTCAATTGTGCAACCTGCCAGCGTTTCCAGCCTGCTCAGGCGAAAGAAACACTCCAGCAACACGAGATCGTGACCTCTCCGTGGTCCAAGGTGGGAATCGACCTTTTTCACGCAAATGGGCATGACTATGTGCTCATCATAGATTACTTCTCAAATTGTTGTGAAGCTGTCAGACCTCACATCAAGGACAGTCATCAAGGCCTGCAAGGAAACATTTGCCAGGCATGGTATTCCACTCACTGTCATGAGTGACAATGGTCCTTGCTTTCACAGCCAAGAGTGGTCCAATTTCGGCAAGACGTACCAATTCAACCACATTACCTCAAGCCCACACTACCCACAGGCCAACGGGAAGGTTGAGAAAGGGGTCCATATAGTGAAGCAACTGCTCTGTCAGGCTGCGGACTCTGCTTCTGGCTTCAACCTTGCGCTGTTGGCGTACAGGGCTTCACCTCTGTCCACCGGTATGTCTCCGGCTCAACTCCTCATGAATAGAGACCTGCGGACGATTATTCCAGCCATACACTTACCAGACCTGGATCACCTCCCAGTGCTGCAAAAGGTGCAGCAACTCAGGAACCGGCAAAAGCTGACATACGATGCTCATGCTACCGATTTGCCTGTGCTCGCTCCGGAAGATGCTGTTCGCATCAAGCTACCTGATGGAGGCTGGTCAGCTCCAGCTGTTGTTGTTCGATAGGCTGCCCCCAGATCGTTTGTAGTTCGTATGGCTGATGGCTCCTTTGTCAGGCGCAACAGAAGGGCACTGCGCAAAGTTGTGTGCCCACTGTCATGATATTCAAACACACACATCATGATAGACACACCAACAGACAAATCAGAACACACAACACCACAACCAATGACAGAAAGATATAAAAGCACAGACACGACCCCCGGTGGTCAGTATTAGCTGCAGAGGAGAACCAGGACACATCTGTTACCAAACACACTCAGGGAGACAGCACGTGCAGAGTATCCAGAACGAACTGTATTATAAGAGTTATAATAAAATAGAGTTGTACCACATACAACTGTGTTGGCTCATCTGTGCACCAGAGCACCCAACACCACATGGTACAGGAGTGGATCGATACCTGCCGGCATACCTCAGTGTACAGAGACAACCAGCAGTGCCCAGGCAAAATGATAGAGCTCCCGGTTCCGCAGCCGCTCCAGTGCTACGGCGATCTCCGCGAAAACTGGCGGCGATTCCGGCAAATGTTCGAATTGTTCCTGGTGGCAGCTGAACTCCAAGACCAGGATGATAGCGAAAAAATTGAATTTCTCCTCACCATCGCCGGTGCAAGGGCAAGAGAAATATTCACAAGGTTCAGGTTCTTCAGGAGGCAGCAAAGGTACGATTACCAGGCAGTCCTGGACAAATTCTCCAAGTACTGTGAAGAAAACACAATCCAATCGGCAAGTAAAGGTAAGAAAAGCTGCAGTACTCACCTCGTGGCTGGGATCCCGGAGCCCGAATTCCCAGAGGCCGAAATCCCGGGCCTGAGAGAGGGCTGGGTCGAGGTCGGCGGCCATCTTGCTAAAGGTATAACGCTAGCACAGTTGCGCGAGCAGTGCGCAGAACCGGAAGTTTCGTTTGCGCATGCGCGAGATGCTGCGCATGCGCAGTCAAGAAAACGGCCATCGGTAAAGGAACAGCGATTTGAGCATGCGCAGTCGCTTCCTACGTGCTACATACCGAGCGTCAGGATGTCAGAGGCCCCAGACTGCACCAATTTAAAGGGGAAACGTCCCAAATCCAATTTAAAAGGGAAACGTCCCAAATCAAAAAAACAAAAATCTGTTAAAGCTGTAAAACAACCTTCCTTCACCTGGAATGACAGCACAGTGCCGCAAATTGACCCAGGAGATGAATTTGACCTCCGAAGAACCCTCCGACAAGCAGTTACCTACGCACAAGCCGATGATTCCGACCTCGAATACTTCGATGACGATCTTTACAGTGTTTCCGGACCTAGCGAGCCCAATGATAGCTCCGTGGTCCTATACGACTATGACTCGGACGAACCTTTCGTGTTGCACATTGGCGGCCCCCACATTGAATCCGACGCAGATGCGGATTCATTTTTCGGATTTGAGGATCTTCAATCCAGCAGATATGACGTTCCAACTTATCAGTACCGGATGATGCTGCAGCCTGACATTAACAGACAGGGAGCGGTGCAAGCACACGGAGAGCGCCCTGCTGCCACACAGAGCGTGGTCCACGTCCCGCTCAACGTTCTCGACTCTATGAAAGAAGACATGCAAGACTCCAGAGTGCAGTCCTCGCATGAACCAGAAGTGACTCCAGTGTCACAAGCTTCCACAGCAATCTCGTGGACAGACTCCACAATTGCAGAAATGCAAGACTCCAGAGCGCAGTCCTTGCACGGACAAGAAGTGACTCCAGTGTCACAAGCCTCCACAGAGAGCTCGTGGACAGCCTCCACGATAGAAGCAACGCAAGACTCCAGAGCGCAGTCCTTGCACGAACAAGAAGTGACTCCAGTGTCACAAGCCTCCACAGAGAGCTCGTGGACAGCCTCCACGATAGAAGCAACGCAAGACTCCAGAGCGCAGTCCTTGCACGAACAAGAAGTGACTCCAGTGTCACAAGCCTCCACAGAGAGCTCGTGGACAGCCTCCACGATAGAAGCAACGCAAGACTCCAGAGCGCAGTCCTTGCACGAACAAGAAGTGACTCCAGTGTCACAAGCCTCCACAGAGAGCTCGTGGACAGCCTCCACGATAGAAGCAACGCAAGACTCCAGAGCGCAGTCCTTGCACGAACAAGAAGTGACTCCAGTGTCACAAGCCTCCACAGAGAGCTCGTGGACAGCCTCCACGATAGAAGCAACGCAAGACTCCAATGTGCAGTCCTTGCAGGAACAAGACCATGAGGGTCTAGCAACCTCTCCTGACCAACCAGCGGCAGACGATGCAAGTCTACTATGCTCCACTACACAGCAGCATGACCATGACGGTCTCTCATGCTACAATGAAGGGCACAGCGCTGAAGACTGTTCAAGCCCAACTGAAGACAAGCCAAAGGAATCGCCTCGTCCAAGCCCGAAGAAAAAAGGTTTATGCGCTGACCTTCAGGATCATTATAGCCGAACAGAGATTAATAATGCTGCACGGCCACAGAAGGATGCTGAGGATTTGCGAACGAAATTAATTGAATGTTTAACTTGCAAGGAGCAGACTGAGAATTGCCAGTGTTTTAGTACGGATCGAAAAAATGGACAAGACATTGATCCTCAGGTAATGGAAATAACACAACCTGAATCATATCTACAGCAGGGACAAATGTCTCCCTTCAACACAACGCCGCAAAATCCCAACTTCGGAGACCAGCAGTTAGTCAGTAATGACTCTTCAAACCTTGAGGGGAACATTAATTGCATTGAACCTATACACACTCCACTGATTATTGAGCAGAACATTGGAGCAAGAATCCTGAGGACACCGACATCGAGTAGCCAGATAACGAATTTAAAACCCACAGCAGTTTCAAGTGAACCAAGTGTGCTTTCCACTAATGGTGAAGATGCAGATAAGGTCGACCCGATTATCCATTGTACCACACTAACCCCAGTGATTAAGCAGTTATGTATGGGGAGTATAATGTGGGCAAGTGAGAACAGTAAAAGAGAGACTGTGACCATGCCAGTCCCAGCAAAATCAGACCCAGAGACCATGAAGGCATGTACATTAGACAAAGTTACATATGAGGTACCTGAGAAGAAAAGTGAAACGGAACGTTCTTTGGAAAATAGTACAATGTCGATAGAAACATTGGATCCTATATTCGAGACCATACATATGGGAGAATTTGGGGGTAATAAACAAGGTTCTGCAATGTCTGGGGGAAGATTTAAAATTCCAAAGAAGAAAAGCCCAAATGAAGGACAACGGCAAGACAATGACAGTCCACCGACATGGTGTGCACCACCAGATGAAAACTCTGACAATTTACCCAACCCTAGTGAACAGCAAGCTGCTAATGAGGATCTATCCACGGGATGTGAGATGAGTGACGACAGCATCCCACTTCCCATGCAAAAGGTGTAAGGTGACAGACCTCGCCTAGTGCGTACCGAGGCACTCGACGATCACGGTGGGACCACTGACGACTGCGGTGGCGGCGCACCGCTTCCACCCTCGATGGCTCGACCCTCTCCACTGGTTGGTGCATTCCTGCATGTTCCGACTCCAGAAGTGCAGCTTCAGGGAATCTCGGCTGCCTCCAGTGAACCTGTTGGGACTCCGGACGGGGGGCATCGACGGAAGGCAGACCGGACTCCAGATGGGGAGCAGCCAAGCGCCGACTCTGATTTGCGCACGCCAGACCTTGCTCCGGACGGGCGGTGTCGCGGCCTCGGTGATGGCACGCTCAGGGTGACGGCGGATGCCACGGCGACAGGGAATGGATCGCGTGGCAGTCCCACTGGGTCGGCAGTGGCAACCAGCACCGGCGGTCCAAGATGGACACACCAATTCGCGCCATCGCCAGACGTTGATGCGAGCAACAATTCTCTCTCCAAGGCGACATGCTTCGACGTTTCTCTGCGGAGTCGCCCTTCCGGCACAGCAGGTGGCCGGAACCAGCGTACACGGTCTCGGCCAACTTCCACATCTGGCACAGTCATCGCCTTGCATGATATTAGTGATGGTGCTACTTCGATGGCAACGACCCATCGGCTACAAGATGCCGTCCACCACAAACATAAAAAGAAAACAGACTCCACCTTGTTCCTGGCATGCAGGGCGGATGTATTCGTGCGTAGGCGCAATCAGCGGGCTTTGTGCCACCTTCCACGCTCGCAACTGAACCGTACGCACACGCCGGATCCTCCACTGGTTCCCAAGGATGACTTTGTGGAGATGCCACGGATCATGCCCCTTCCATCGCCACCAGAACCAAACCACAGCCAAGGCACCACTAACAAAGATGTTGAATGTTATATTTGCACGAATGAAAAAACCAAGCACTGCACGAAGTACAACAAATGGTAAAGTAGAGACTTCGGCAACAGCATCACCTCCAACAGTCCAAGGTGAACCAGTGTGACCCCAGATCTCCACAGCTGAACCGGCTTGAGGACCAGCCCATTCTTGAGGCGGTCACCCATTAGACTGGACTTATAACGCTGTTCATACGTTCAAAAAGTCAAACACTTCTGTATTATAACCTGTTGTTGTTTATTGTTCCAGATATCGTCTGACCGGACCAATGTTCAAGTTTTTTTTTTTCTCTCGCATCCAAGTTTTGTTATGGTACAACCTTGTTAGTGTGACGCACCCGACATCGCCCCATGTAAATAGTTACGTCATAAACACACGCTGTACACAACACACACACACACTCTTAGATGCACTCACGACACAATTATATTTATAACCACGTAGGCACTTATCTTTGTAAAAAGGGGGGATGTCATGATATTCAAACACACACATCATGATAGACACACCAACAGACAAATCAGAACACACAACACCACAACCAATGACAGAAAGATATAAAAGCACAGACACGACCCCCGGTGGTCAGTATTAGCTGCAGAGGAGAACCAGGACACATCTGTTACCAAACACACTCAGGGAGACAGCACGTGCAGAGTATCCAGAACGAACTGTATTATAAGAGTTATAATAAAATAGAGTTGTACCACATACAACTGTGTTGGCTCATCTGTGCACCAGAGCACCCAACACCACACCCACCACCAGATACTACTTTTCCAGATGTTGTCGTGCCTCCTCCGGACACCTCGCACCATGAGGCCACCAATCTGGCAGCAATCCCACCTGTCAAGGCGCTGTCGTCCCCACCTCCACCTCTCAGGCGGTCGCCAAGGATCAGATGCAAGCCCCAAAGATTGGACTTATAGACAGTTATCTTGTAAGTTTTGTTCTGTATCTGCATGCTAGACACCTTTTATGTATATATTCATTCACTCGCTTTCATCCACTCGCCATTTAATGTAAATAGTTCTACATGTAAATACAGTCGCATATGCTCCAAGCAACCAACATTTTTTTTAAAAAGGGGAGATGTCATGATATGCACTCATGCACATAATGAGATCCAGACAGGCAGTGATAGACACCCAGTACAGCTAATCAACACACAGGACAGAACACAACCAATCACCAGGCAGAACACTAGAAGGTGGTCTCCCACTATAAAACACACGAGGCATCAACACTCTGCCTCTTTCCACTGGTGACAACTGGAGTGACAGTCAGGGTGTATATATCAGTTAGCACCTTCTACACATGGATCAGAGCTAGTCTGGTCTAGTTAGTTATAGTAAGCATGCTTAGATTAGTAGAGTGTCAAACCCACAGCGCACTGCGTGCACTGCTTAACAAGTTCAATAAAGCGTATTGAACCAACACCAACCAAAGTTTGGAGTCTACTTTCAAGTACAATTGCATCCAGTTGCAGTCCATGTTACCCCAGGGTGATTAACACATCTCTCAGCTCTTCAAGGTGACAAACTACATGAACAGGCAGGTAGCTTATGGGTGAGTAGGCCCATCGCCCGCTTCCCACTAACGGTTGCGAGAAGAACAGCAGTGAGGAGCACTACAACAAGAAGCATTCTCAACCAACCTAGTCATTGAGAGAACCATCAGGGTCTTACTTTACATTTATCTTCTGTGTTGAATTCATTTGCCCTCTGTTCATCCATTTCATGAGGCAGGGCTGGACAGACTGAATGCAGGGATGTTGGTTCCTCTGGCTGGAAGGTCTAGAACAGGGGGTCACAGTCTCAGGATACGGGGTAAACCATTTAGGACTGAGATGAGGGGAAACCTCTTCACTCAGAGGGTGGTGAACCTATGGAATTATCTGCCACAAAAGGCTGTGGGGGCCAAGTCACTGAATGTATTTAAGAAGGAAATAGATAGATTTCTTAGACTATAAAGGTGGGAGGGGCATGGGAGAGCGTGGGAGCAAGATGTCGAGATAAACATGTTCATATTGAATGGCGGAGCAGGCTAGAAGGGCTAAATGGGCGAAATGGCCTACTCCTCCTATTTTTTATGTTTCTATATGGCCTCCTGAAATCTGTTACATCTTTCCTTACATCCTGTTACCTCCCCGCGCAGCCCTCCCACCCTAAAAGCCACTGTCGCACCCTCCAGCAGGACTGGAAAGCTGCATTGTTGGGAGCTGTGTTCCTATTTGGGCAGCACGGTAGCATTGTGGATAGCACAATTGCTTCACAGCTCCAGGGTCCCAGGTTCGATTCCGGCTTGGATCACTGTCTGTGTGGAGTCTGCACATCCTCCCCGTGTGTGCGTGGGTTTCCACCGGGTGCTCCGGTTTCCTCCCACAGTCCAAAGATGTGCAGGTTAGGTGGATTGGCCATGATAAATTGCCCTTAGTGTCCAAAATTGCCCTTAGTGTTGGGTGGGGTTACTGGGTTATGGGGTTATGGGGATAGGGCGGAGGTGTTGACCTTGGGTAGGGTGCCCTTTCCAAGAGCCGGTGCAGACTCGATGGGCCAAATGGCCTCCTTCTGCACTGTAAATTTCCAATCACTCCCGGGACAGTGTGCTGTTTTAGATAGAATTCGCACCACAGAGCCCCCACAAGATGCTTTAGCAAGCTGCCCCCTGCCAATTAGAGTGGGGTCAGCACTACTGATGATTGCCAGGAGCAAGTAGTGCTGACAAAGGGGCAAAAGTTGGTGTAACTGAGCCTGTAAAATGTGAGGCCAACGCATTTAATTTACCTGGTCAATAGTTCAATTCCTTGTGTACTCCGCCACATGCATATGAACTTGACTAGATAATAAATTGGGGTCATTGCAGAAATACACTAGTTGCGAGGCATTTAAACCAGCAAAACACATTGCATGAAATGCACTTGGTACAAGAAACATAAATATTAGTACAAAGGTTTTTGATTGCAGTTGCTGGAACTGTTCGAATGATTCATAGCTTGCATCCAAATGGGATGTTAACTTATTCTTTGAATATGATTGTGCAGAATACAAAGAGAATATTTTCTTACAGAACCCTATCACACAACATTGCACTGAATTGAAGAAGCCATCATATTGGCTTATTTGGAGCAATGCTATAATTAGTGCAGTGTTATTTTCAATAATCTGATAATAATCTTTATTATTGTCACAATAATCAATAGTAATTTGTACGCAGTAAATAACCACTGGGTCCAACAGGTCTATATTCCACATGTGCACCCCTCCCCCATCCCACTTTCTTCATTCTAATAATAAATTATAATCTTTATCATTGTCACAAGTAGGCTTACATTCACACGGAAGTAATGAAGTCACTGTGAAAATCCCCTCGTCGCCAGATTCCGGCGCCTGTTCGGGTACACAGAGGGAAAATTCAGAATGTCCAATTCACCTAACAAGCACGTCTTTCGGGACTTGTGGGAGGAAACCGGAGCACCCGGAGGAAACCCACGCAGACACAGGGAGAACGTGCAGACTCTGCACAGACATGGCCCCTCACCGGGAATCGAACTTGGGTCCGTGGCGCTGTGAAGCAACAATGCTAACCAGTGTGCTACCGTCTATCAGCATGCCATCATAGCCTATGCAAGACAACATGGATTTACAGGTTAAATATATATTCATTCACAAGAGGTAGGTGGTGTTGCCAGCATTTGTTGCGCACCTTTAACTTTTTTTAAGGAGAATGGAGGTGAGCCACATTCTGGAGTTCAACTGAATGGCTGGCTGGGCCATCTCAGAGGGCAGTTTGGAGTTAACAAATTTACTGTTGGTCTGGAGTCACGTGGTTGACAACCTTCTTTCCCTAAAGGGCATTAATGGACCAAATGGGTTTTTAGCGATAATTTCTGTGGCTAACGTCTGGGGCGAGATTCTCCGACCCCCCCGCCGGGTCGGAGAATCGCCGGGGGCTGGCGTGAATCCCGGCCCCGCCGGTTGCCGAATTCTCCGGCACCGGTGATTCGGCGGGGGCAGGAATCACCTCGCGCCGGTTGGCGGGCCCCCCCCCCCGCGATTCTCCGGCCTGGATGGGCCGAACTCCCGCTGATAGAATGCCTGTCTCGCCGGCATGGATTAAACCACCTACCTTATCGGCGGGACAAGGTGGCGCGGGCGGGCTCCGGGGTTTTGGGGGTGGCGCGGGGCAATCTGGCCCCGGGGGGTGCCCCCACGTTGGCTGGCCCGCGATCGGAGCCCAACGATCCGCGGGCGGGCCTGTACCGTGGGGGCACTCTTTTCCTTCCGCCTTCGCCACGATCCTCCACCATGGCGGAGGCGGAAGAGACTCCCTCCACAGCGCATGCGCGGGGATGCCATGAATGGCAGCTAACGCTCCCGCTCTTGCGCCGCCCGGCAATGTCAATTCCGCGCCAGCTGGCGGGGCAGAAATCAGTCAGGCGCGGGCCTAGCCCCTCAAGATTAGGGCTCATCCCCCCATATCCCCCCTCCCCCATATCCCCCCTTCCCCATAATCACCCTCCCCATATCCCCCCTCCCACATATCCCCCTCCCCCACATCCCCCTCCCCATATCCCCCCTCCCCCATATCCCCCTCCCCCACATCCCCCATATCCCCCCTCCCCCATATCCCCCTCCCCATATCCCCCCTCCCCCATATCCCCCTCCCCCATATCCCCCTCCCCCACATCCCCCTCCCCCATATCCCCCCTCCCCCATATCACCCCTCCACCATATCACCCCTCCCCCATATCCCCCCTCCCCCACATCCCCCATATCCCCCCTCCCCCAATCCCCCTCCCCATATCCCCCATATCCCCCTCCCCAAATACCCCCTCCCCCATATCCCCCTCCCCATATTCCCCCTCCCCATATCCCCCTCCACCATATCCCCCATATTGCCCCTCCCCAATATCCCCCCTCCCCCACATCCCCCACATCCCTCTCCCCATATCCCCCTCCCCATATCCCCCTCCCCATATCCCTAACCCATATTCCCCCTCCCCATATCCTCCCTCCCCATATCCCCCCTCCCCATATCCCCCATATCCCCCCTCCCCCATATCCCCCTCCCCCATATCCCCCCTCCCCCATATCCCCCTCCCCCATAACCCCCTCCCCACATTCCCCATATCACCCCCTTCCCCCATATCCTCCCTCCCCATATCCCCCTCCCCCATATCCCCCCTCCGCCATATCCCCCCTACCCATATCCCCCTCCCCATATTCCCTCCCCCATATACCCCCTCCCCCATATCCCCCCTCCCCCATATCCCCCTCCCCATATCCCCCTTCCCCATATACCCCATATCCCCCTCCCCATATACCCCCTCCCCATATCCCCCCTCCCAATATCCCCCTCCCCCATACCCCCTCCCCAATATCCCCCCTCCTCCACCTCACCCATATCCCCCCTCCCCAATATCCCCCTCCCCATATCCCCCTTCCACCATATCCCCCTTCCACCATATCCCCCTATTCCCCCCTCCCCTATATCCCCCCTCCCACCTTTCCCCCTCCCCATATCCCCCTCCCCATATCTCCCCTCCCCCACATCCCCCATATCCCCCTCCCCATATCACCCTCCCCATATCCCCCCTCCCCATATCCCCCCTCCCCATATCCCCCTCCCCCATAGCCCCGCCTCCCCCATATCCCCCATATCCCCCTCCCCCATATCCCCCCTCCCCATATCCCCCTCCCCATATTCCCCCTCCACCATATCGCCCCACCCCATATCCCCCTCCCCCATATCCCCCCTCCCCCATATCCCCCCTCCCCCACATCCCCCATAACCCCCCTCCCCATATCCCCCCTACCCCATACCCCCCCTCCCCATATCCCCCTCCCCATATCCCCCTCCCCCACACCCCCCATATCCCCCCTCCCAATATCCTCCCTCCCCATATCGCCCCTCCCCATATCCCCCCTCCCCCATATCCCCCCTTCCCATATCCCCCTTCCCATATCCCCCCTCCCCATATCCCCCCTCCCCCATATCCCGCCTCCCCATATCCTCCCTCCCCATACCCCCCCTTCCCATATCCCCCTCCCCATATCCCCCTCCCACATATACCCTCTCCCCCATATCCCCCCTCCCCCATATCCCCCCTCCCCCATATCCCCCCTCCCCCATATCCCCCCTCCCCATAACACCCCCTCCCCCATATCCCCCCTCCCCCATATCCCCCTCCCCATATGCCCCTCCCCCATGTCCCCCTCCCCCATTTCCCCCTCCCCCATATCCCCCCTCCCCCATATCCCCCCTCCCCATATGCCCCTCCCCGTATCCCGCCTCCCTATATCCCCCCTCCCCCATATCCCCCATATTCCCACTCCCCCATATCCCCCTCCCCCATATCCCCCCTCTCCATATCCCCCTCCCCCATATCCCCCCTCCCCCAAATCCCCCATATCCCCCCTCCCTCATATCCCCCCTCCCCCATATCCCCCCACACCCATATCCCCCCTCCCCCATATCCCCCTCCCCATATCCCCCCTCCCCCACATCCCCCTCCCCATATCCCCCTCCCCCATATCCCCCCACACCCATATCCCCCCTCCCCATATACCCCTCCCCATATCCCCCTCACCATATCCCCCCTCCTCCATATCCCCCATATTCCCCCCTCCCCCATATCCCCCTCCCCCATATCCCCCCTCCCCATATCCCCCTCCCCCATATTCCCCCTCCCCCACATCCCCCATACCCCCCACCCTCATATCCCCCTCCCCCATATCCCCCCACACCCATATCCCCCCTCCCCCATATCCCCCCTCTCCATATCCCCCTCCCCCATATCCCCCCTCCCCCACATCCCCCATATCCCCCCTCCCTCATATCCCCCCTCCCCCATATCCCCCCACACCCATATCCCCCCTCCCCCATATCCCCCTCCCCATATCCCCCCTCCCCACATCCCCCATATCCCCCTCCCCATATCCCCCTCCCCCATATCCCCCCACACCCATATCCCCCCTCCCCCATATACCCCTCCCCATATCCCCCTCACCATATCCCCCCTCCTCCATATCCCCCATATTCCCCCTCCCCCATATCCCCCTCCCACATATCCCCCCTCCCCATATCCCCCTCCTCCATATCCCCCCTCCCCCACATCCCCCATATCCCCCCTCCCTCATATCCCCCCTCCCCCATATCCCCCCACACCCATATCCCCCCTCCCCCATATCCCCCTCCCCATATCCCCCCTCCCCCACATCCCCATATCCCCTCTCCCCATATCCCCCTCCCTCATATCCCCCCACACCCATATCCCCCCTCCCCCATACCCCCCTCCCCATATCCCCTTCACCATATCCCCCCTCCCCACATCCCCCATATCCCCCCTCTCCATATCCCCCCTCCCCATATCCCCCCTCCCCCATATCCCTCCTCCCCATATCCCCCCTCCCCATATCCCCCCTCCCCCATATACCCCTTCCCCCATATACCCCCTCCCCCATATCCCCCCTCCCCCATATTCCCCCTCCCCTATATCCCCCTCCCCCATATTCCCCCTCCCCCACATCCCCCATATCGCTCCTCCCCATATCTCCCCTCCCCCATATCCCCCCTACCCATATCCCCCTCCCCCATATCCCCCCTCTCCCATATCCCCCCTCCCCATATCCCCATCTCATATCCCCCCTCCCCATATCCCCCCTCCCCCACATCCCCCCTCCCCCATATCTCCCCTCCCCCATATCCCCCATATCCCGAAGTGAATCCAGCCCTAACCTTAACCTCTGCAATGCACGCGCAACCGATGGCGTGCATTCATATACCTGCCTAACACTGTTGCCTTTTACCCCTGCCACCATCCCCACCCACCCCCCCACCACAGGAGAAGCACGCACACAACAATAGGGAGCATGTGAGGACTGGAGGGGGCCCCGCTGATGAGAGACCACTGACCGAACACGAGGAAAGGGCCCTGGAACTGGCTGGCGGACCTTACGACCGGGAGGTTGCTGATGCAGAGGTCGGGGGCGTACTAGCAAGTGAGCCACCGACAGCCCGTCCCCATATCCACCCTCCCCCATATCCCCCCTCCCCTATATCACCTTATCACTGCCTGCGTGTCTATCCATCCATGCTTCATTGTGTATCGCAGGAGCAAACGTCGAGGCATCCATCCCCGCAGATGCAGACCGCCTGCAGGATGCCCCTCGGAGGCCACGGGAGACGGAGAGACCCGGACCCTCCGGCATGCGACGCCCGCAGGATGCCCCTCGCACACCACGGGAGACGGAGAGAGCCGGACCCTCCGGCATGCGACGCCCGCAGGATGCCCCTCGCACACCACGGGAGACGGAGAGACCCGGACCCTCCGGCATGCGACGCCCGCAGGATGCCCCTCGCACACCATGGGAGACGGAGAGACCTGGAGCAACAGGGAGACGACACCCCCGTCACGTGCAGGAGCGACGACGCAGGCGTGGCCACCCAGCGACGAGGGGGGCAGCCACAGGCTCCCGTCACATCCGAGCCAGGACACCACTACCCAGGACACCACTACCCAGGACACCACTACCCAGGTCACCACTACCCAGGACACCACTACCCAGGACACCCCTACCCGGGACAGCACTACCCAGGAAGACGAAATACCGGACAGTGACTCAGAGTGGATGGGTGGAGACGAACCCCCACCCCAAAGTGCCATGGACTCAGAGTGGGACGAAGAGCACGACACAACGCCACTGCTGTCACCAACACCCTCCACCATCGCAGAAACACTCACCACGGTTGGGCACTTTAGTGATGAGGCGTCTGGTACACTCACTGGTGCGCACAACACAGCCGTCCCGGTACAGCAGGTGGAGGTAGGAGCAGCAGAGGGGCCGGGCGGTCGGAGGGCAGCCCAGCCCAAGTGAACATCTGCCGCCCAGATGGATCCCGGGTTCCTGGAGTTACCACACCCACACAGAGATCCGATGCAACCACCGAACCGGAGACGAGCGAAGAGGGTGACGGCCGGCTTGCGGCGGCTGCAGTCGCAGGTGGAGGAGTCCACCCGCGTCCAGGAGCTGGAAGTGGTGCCGGTCATGCGTGACACCCAGGCAGACACCGCACGGGTGGCGACCGCGGTGGAGGCAATGGGTGCGACGGTGTCAGACATGGGGAACGGTTTGCGAGGCCTGGGGCTTTCCGTGCAGGCGGCGTCTGTGGCCCAGGACATGGCTGCCCTCTCACAGGAGGCCATGAGCCAGTGCCAGCGCCAGATGGCAGAGGCGCTCAACGCCATGGCCCAGTCTCTGCAGGCCATCGCTGAGGGCATCGGCGCCAGTGGCCATGTGCGAGCCGGCGTCGCACAGTCACAGACAGGGTTTGCCAACCCCCTGGGCTCCATGGCTGCAAACCTGCAGACCCCTGTCCATACCAGCACGGGCCTCCAGGACTGGCAGCGCCAGATGCCGGGGGGGGCGTCGGATGGCCAGTCCGTTCGCATCCCCCACCCATGTAGAGGCCTGGGGGCCATCGGGCACCCCGAGGGAGGAGGAGGTGGTGTGGTCCGTCCCGGGTCCCCCTTCCGTCCCAGGTGCATCGGGTGGGCAACGGGCAGGACAGGCTGGCAGCTCGCCATCCCAGTCGCCCGGGCCGCAGCCTGGCCCATCTAGGCCAGGACGCCCCAGGAAACGGCTGCCAAAGGGATCCAGTGTCAGAGGGCAGGAATCACAGGAGTCCACCTCCAGTTCTGCTTTACCGTCTGGGGAACCACGTAGATGTAGTCAAAGGGCCCGTAAGGCCAAACAATTGGACACTGAGTGAGTTGGCACGGGTGCAGGGCACAGATGAGCTTTAGGGGCTAGGGCACGTGCATGAACTCGTTTGGTTATTAAAGTCAATGTTACACCTACAGAAGCTGCCTTTGTGCTCTGTCCAAAGCGTGCGGGGGTGTCATGTACGTTGAGCGCAAGTATGTGTGTGAGGGGTGGTCTTACCTCAGCCCCAGGTGAGTCTGCCCCCTTCCCCCTGGGCCGCCATCAACATCCCCCGGGCAGAGGACGGGACCGTGCGCTGCAGTGTCACAGCCGCATGCAGGGATGGTCCGGGTGGATGGTGGTACTGTGGCCATGGGTCAGACATAGTCCAACGATGTGGAGCCAGGAGCTCACCGCAGGGTGGGTTGTCATCATCCTCCATGGCCTGCGATAGACACGCGTCCACCCGCAACTGTGTGGGCCCGGCCCGTTGTGCCGCAGGTGGATCGGCAATGGGGGGGGTGGTGTGCATGCGGGTGGGGTGGGTGGGGTTGGGGAGGGGGGTGAGGGTGCTGGGTGGGTGGATGGGTGGGGGGTGTGGGTGGTCGGCTGTTGCCATGGTGTGCGGTCTGTGACCATACTACCCGATTCCCACGCCCATCTAGTCAGTGAAGCGGGCGGCTATCAGTCTGTCCCATGCCCGCTGGGCCAGCCGGTAACGGTGGACAGCCACCCGCCTATGTCTAGCCCGTCTGCCCTGACCATTGCCCCCATCCCCCTCATCTGGGGAGGACTGCGCCTCTTCCTGCTGCTCCACCACTCCGCCCTCCTCTGCCTGCGGCACATCGCCCCTCTGCTGTGCTATGTTGTGCAGGACGCAGCACACCACAATGGTGCGGCCGACCCTATCTGACCGATACTGGAGGGCGCCCCCAGAGAGATCCAGGCACCTGAAACGCATCTTCAGCACGCCAAAGCACAATCACTCCCCTTGTCGCTACATGGGCATCATTGTAGCGGTTCTCCGCCTCATTGCGTGGCCTCCGTACAGGCGTCATCAGCGACGATCGCAATGGGTAGCCCCTGTCGCCCAGCAACCAGCCCCTCAGCCGGGGATGGCGTCCCTCGTACATGCCGGGGATGGATGACCGCGACAACACGTATGAGTCATGTACACTGCCTGGGTAACAGGCGCAGACTTGCAGGATCATCATGCGGTGGTCGCAGACCACCTGTATGTTCATCGAATAGGTCCCCTTCCTATTGGTGAACACGGCCTTGTTATCTGCAGGTGGCCGCACGGCGATGTGCATCCCATCGATCGCGCCCTGGACCATGGGGAACCAGGCTACGGCAGAGAAGCCCACGGCCCGGGCATCTTGGCTGGCCCGGTCCACAGGGAAGCGGATGTAGCGGTGCGCCATGGCATATAGGGCATCTGTCACTGCCCGGATGCACCGATGCACCGATGTCTGCGATATGCCGGACAGGTCCCCACTCGGTGCCTGGAATGACCCCGTTGTATAAAAGTTCAGGGCAACCGTAACCTTGACGGACACGGGGAGAGGGTGTCCCCCGCCAGTGCCACGCGGTGACAGGTGTGCCGGCAGGTGGTAGATGTGTGCCACGGTTTCCCGCCTCATCCCGAGTCTCCTCCTGCATTCCCGGTCCGTGAGGTCCTGGTATGACTGGCGGGGCCGGTACACACGGGGCGCCCTCGGGTGCCTCCGTTGCCGTGGGGCTGCGACGTCCTCCTCCCCCTCCTCGTCCTGTCGGTCGGGTGTCCCTCCAGCCTGGGCGGCTGCCGCCTGCCCCTCTGCGGCAGCCTGCGCCGCCTCTCTGGCACGCTCCTCCTCCTCCTCATCCAGGGCAACATGGACATTAGCGGCTGCCGCCACGGCGGCCAACATCGCTGGATGATCGGAAAACATGACGGCCTGGTGGGGGGGCGGTGTGGGGGGGGGGGGGGGGGGGAACGACGACATGTCATCATTGCCCATATCCCCTCCTTCCCCCCAGCCAGGTGGCATGGACCGCATGGGTCCAACTGTTGGAGCCTGACACCTGCCCAGGTGGACCAACTCACTTGCCCCCCCATCCCCCTCCCCGGCACGGGCCCCCCCCTCATCCTCCTCCCCGGCACGGACCCCCCCCCCACCCCCCTCCCCGGCCCAGGCCCCCCATTCCTCCTCCCCGGCACGGTCCCCCCATCCCTCTCCCCGGCACGGGCCCCTCCCCCATCCTCCTCCCCGGCACGGGCCCCCCCCATCCTCCTCCCCGGCACGGACCCCCCCCCACCCCCCACCATCCCCCTCCCCGGCACGGACCCCCCATCCTCCTCCCCGGCACGGACCCCCCATCCCCCTCATCGGCACGGGCCCCCCCCCCCATCCTCCTCCCCGGCACGGGCCCCCCCCATCCTTCTCCCCGGCACGGACCCCCCCCCATCCCGCTCCCCCCACGGACCCCCAATCCTCCTCCCCGGCACGGATCCCCCATCCCCCTCCCCATCACGGGCCCCCCCCCCTCCATCCCCCTCCCCGGCACAGACCACCCCCATCCTCCTCCCCGGCACGGACCCCCCATCCTCCTCCCCGGCACGGACCCCCCCATCCCCCTCCCCAGCACGGACCCCCCCCCCCATCCTCCCCGGCACGGACCCCCCATCCTCCTCCCCGGCACGGACCCCCCCATCCCCCTCCCCAGCACGGACCCCCCCCCACCCTCCCCGGCATGGACCCCCCATCCTCCTCCCCGGCACGGACCCTCCATCCCCCTCCCCGGCACGGGCACCCCCCCCCCATCCTCCTCCCCGGCATGGGCCCCCCCCCATCCTCCTCCCCAGCACGGACCCCCCCCACATCCCCCTCCCCGGCACGGACCCCCCCCCATCCCCCTCCCTGTCACGGACCCCCCATCCTCTTCCCCGGCACGGACCCTCCATCCCCCTCCCCGGCACGGACCCCCCCCCATCCCCCTCCCCGGCACGGACCCCCCATCCTCCTCCACGGCACGGACCCCCCCCCCCATCCCCCTCCCCGGCATGGACCCCCCATCCTCCTCCCCGGCACGGACCCCCCATCCCCCTCCCCGGCACGGGCAACCCCCCATCCTCCTCCCCGGCATGGGCCCCCCCCCATCCTCCTCCCCGGCACGGACCCCCCCCACATCCCCCTCCCCGGCACGGACCCCCCCCCCATCCCCCTCCCTGTCACGACCCCCCATCCTCCTCCCCGGCACGGACCCTCCATCCCCCTCCCTGGCACGGACCCCCCCCCATGCCCCTCCCCGGCACGGACCCCCCATCCTCCTCCACGGCACGGACCCCCCCCATCCCCCTCCCCGGCACGGACCCCCCATCCTCCTCCCCAGCACGGACCACCCATCCCCCTCCCCGGCACGGAGCCCCCATCCTCCTCCCCGGCACGGACCCCCCATCCCCCTCCCCGGCACGGACCCCCCCCCCCCATCCTCCTCCCCGGCACGGACCCCCCCATCCTCCTCCCCGGCACGGACCCCCCCATCCCCCTCCCCAGCACGGACCCCCCCCCCACCCTCCCCGGCATGGACCCCCCATCCTCCTCCCCGGCACGGACCCTCCATCCCCCTCCCCGGCACGCGCACCCCCCCCCCATCCTCCTCCCCGGCATGGGCCCCCCCCCATCCTCCTCCCCAGCACGGACCCCCCCCACATCCCCCTCCCCGGCACGGACCCCCCCCATCCCCCTCCCTGTCACGGACCCCCCATCCTCTTCCCCGGCACGGACCCTCCATCCCCCTCCCCGGCACGGACCCCCCCCATCCCCCTCCCCGGCACGGACCCCCCATCCTCCTCCACGGCACGGACCCCCCCCCCCATCCCCCTCCCCGGCATGGACCCCCCATCCTCCTCCCCGGCACGGACCCCCCATCCCCCTCCCCGGCACGGGCAACCCCCCATCCTCCTCCCCGGCATGGGCCCCCCCCCATCCTCCTCCCCGGCACGGACCCCCCCCACATCCCCCTCCCCGGCACGGACCCCCCCCCCCATCCCCCTCCCCTGTCACGACCCCCCATCCTCCTCCCCGGCACGGACCCTCCATCCCCCTCCCTGGCACGGACCCCACCCCCATGACCCTCCCCGGCACGGACCCCCCCATCCTCCTCCACGTCACGGGAAAGTGTAAGTGAAAAATAGCGGTTGGATAGGATACATATTGACATTGCTTGCACGGAAACCCCCCCCCCATCCCCCTCCCCGGCACGGACCCCCCATCCTCCTCCCCAGCACGGACCACCCATCCCCCTCCCCCGGCACGGAGCCCCCATCCTCCTCCCCGGCACGGACCCCCCATCCCCCTCCCCGGCACGGACCCCCCCCCCCCATCCTCCTCCCCGGCACGGACCCCCCCATCCTCCTCCCCGGCACGGAACCCCCCCAACCCCCTCCCCGGCACGGACCCCCCAGCCTCCTCCCCGGCACGGACCCCCCATCCTCCTCCACGGCACGGACCCCCTCCCGGCACTCCCCCGGAGCCCAGCCCACTCAAACCACCCCGCCGCACACACACACACACAACCCGAGACACACCTCGCCCCTCACATTCAGACTCCGGCCACGCCATCGCTTGCCCAGAGCCAACCCCCCCAGGCCGTCACTCACCTCCACGCTGGTCGGCGTGAACCTGGAGCACAGGTTCACGCCGATGAAAAGGAGGTTTAATTTACGTCGACGTGAACGGGTCATCACGTCGACGGGACTACGGCCCATCCGGAAGGGAGAATATCGGCAGGCCGAAAATCGGCTGCCTTGCGCAGACCCGTGCCATTCTCCGACGCAGCAGCGCCATTAACGCCCCGCCGACTTTTCTCCCTTCGGAGACTTCGGCAACCGGCGGGGGCGGGATTCACGGCGGCCTACGGCCATTCTCCGACCCGCTGGGGGGTCGGAGAATGACGCCCCTGATTTATGGGGATTTATTCTCCGATTCTGGGACTGTGTCCCACGCCGGCGTGGGAACGGTGGTGTTTTACGCCAGAAAAAATTGAGTAAAACGGCCACCGATTTCCCGTTTTGCTGGGGGTTAGCAGGAAGGCAGCGTAGAGCACCCAGCGCTAGCTGCCGACCCGGAGATATGCCGGGTCCGTGGCCGCGTACGGCGGCGGCCTGCAGCGGTCGCGCTGTGCTACATGGCGGCAGCTACTCGCAGGACCCGCCTGCGAAATATTCCCCCACTTTGGCCGGCTTGCAATAGAATTTAGCAACGATCTCCTTGCTTGAATGCTGTGATTTGTGATTTGTTTTAATCTAATCTTAGCAGGTCACCACAGAATGACTGCACTGCCTCGGCCAGAGTTTTGTCTTAGAAAGGTCTGATGATGACCGAGCTCCGTCTGTTTTCATGGAATGCACCGATTACTGGAAATTCAATACTGGCCAACATACCGTCACCGCTCCACTCTTCAATTCTTTCCCATGTAGCCATGTGGGTGGAGCTTAGGAAGCGTGGAAGCTTCAAATGATTCTGATTTTGCACTGTCACCAATATTGTGTGTTTTAAATTGGGTGTTTTGCCCTTGCTTAACCCCTCAGTCAAATGTAATAAGACTTCAGGCAGAGCACCTCCACTATGCTGCTGGTGGAGATGGGACCCGGCTGCAGGATTCAGCTGCATTTGAAGCATAATTACAGCTTTGATTTGAATCCTTTTTTACAAGCGATTGTGTTATGTGTTAAAATGAGCAATGATTACATATTGGGAACCTCTGGTTTCTACAATGTTGATCGTTCTGCAGTGATTTTCTCTAGTGAATTGAACTGCACGATATAATTAGCAAATGACACCGGACTGCATCACTACCTGCTGACCTTGCTGACCACTGCTTCCATCTCAAACATTGTCAAACATTTTCTCACAAAGGCTTGACCTTTTAAAAGGTAGAATTTACTTGGAAACATTTTCAGCTGTCTATCAGGTGTGGCATTGTTTCCCTGCTCCACCAACTGAAATAGGCCGAACCCGGGACTCTGGCACTGTGAGGCAGCATTGCTAAACACCGCGTCACTGTGCGCCATTGACATTTTTCCAGAATATTAACACTTATCATAGAACTTAGAATCATAGAATTTACAGTGCAGAAGGAGGCCATTCGGCCCATTGAGTCTGCACCGGACCTTGGAAACAGCACCCAATTTAAGCCCACACCTCCACCCCATCCCTGCAACCCAGCAATCCCACCCAACCCTTTTGGATATTAAGGGCAATTTAATGTGGCCAATCCACCTAACCTGCACATCTTTGGACTCTGAGAGGAAACCGGAGCTCCCGGAGGAAACCCACGCTGACAGGGGGAGAATGTGAAGACTCCACACAGACAGTGACCCAAGCCAGGAATCGAACCTGGGACACTGGAGCTGTGAAGCGCCAGTGCTAACCACTATGCTACCATACTGCCCCTATCACTAGGCTGGAGTTTATTAGCATCAGCTGAAAGAGACCCCAATGAACAATGTTCATTCTGGATTTGATCAACAGCAAAATCCAATCTTTGCAGAGTCTCGTGATTTTGTTGGTGTGTCAGCTGGTCAGATGACTGAGTGAATCCCTTCCCATAAGGTTTATTCCAGAATTCAAATTTAACCAGTTACCGTGGTGAGATGTGGTACTGTGAGATTAAGGCCCACCATGTTGTGCAGTAATGTGACAAGGCACTGAGCAACATACAAAACCACCTTTCACCCTAATCCTGACAGGAAAAAGCTGCTGCTGGTTCTATCCAATGGCAGCCCGATTACACTGCCTGGCCGGAACAATGATCCTTTCATCCAGGAGAGACGTGTGTGCACCATGAGGAGGCAGCAGCGTAGTGGTATTGTTACTCGCCTAATTCAGAGATCCAGGGTAATGCTCTGGGGACTTGGGTTCGAATATCACCACGGCGGGTGGTTAAATTGGAATTCCATAAAAAATCTCGAATTGAAGATTGGATTGGGCTTTGATATATTGTCACATGTACCGAGGTACACTGAAAGGTATTGTTCTGCATATAGTCCAGGCAGATCATTCCATACATAAAAAAATGTTTAAATGAAACCATTATCGCTTGTCATTTGAAAAAAAACCCCATCTGGTCCATTAACGCCCCTTGTGAAAGGAAATCTTCCGACATGTGACACTAGGTCCACTGCAATGGACAGACTGACCTCTGAAGTGGCCTAACAAGCCGCTGGCCCAGCCAGCCAGTGATGCCCACATCCAATTAATTCAATAAACCACATCAAAGTGCCTGTACTGATACTTGCAGTGGATTCAAGCAATGTCCATGGGGTCTAAATGTCCCTTAGAGCATTCCCTAACTAAGACATAAGATGGGTGGCTGATCCACTGACACCCATTTTCAGCCAGAAATTCAACTCCAATGTCTGCTGTATCTTATTGGTTAACCTTTCTCAGTTCATCATCCAATTCAACCTATTTTGGGACTGCTTGCTTGTTCTAATTTGTTTTCTTATTTTAAGTAAATTGTAAAAACCACAGCAGGTTTTTTAATGATATACACAATACACAAATAACACACATGGGTCTTTAATAAGTCCATATTTTGCGATTCAACATGAGTACTGACACATCATATTCAATGCTTCGCTCATGACACTCATACTAATTTTACTTTTCATCTCTACATTCCCTGCATAATACCAATAATCACAGTGCATCAAAGATACATAAAAGCAACACCAGAATAACAACATGGAAGCAAAGCTCGTCGCAATCTCTTCTAATCATTTTTAAAAATCACTTTTGTGAATCTGAATTGGACAAACCATACATATATCGTGGCTACCAGTTAGTGCAGGTCAACGGCTAGGGGTAACTCATCTCCTGGCTCCCCAAGGTCTGTCCACCAACTACAAGGCACAAGTTAGGAGTGTGATGGAAAACCCTCCACTTGCCTGGGAAAGTGCATCTCCAACAACACTCAAGCAGCTCGACACCATCCAGATCAAAGCAGCCCGCATGATAGGTACCACTTCCACAAAGATCCATTCTCTCCACCACTGATGCTCAGTGGCAGCAATATGTATCTTCTATAAGGTGCACTGCAGTAACTCACCAAGGTTCCTGTTCCAAACCCATGATCACTACCATTTAGAAGGACAAGGGCAGCAGATACAGGGGGACACCGCCACCTTCCAAGCTCCCTTCCAAGTCACTCCACTGTGACTTTGAAATATATCGTAATTCTTTCACTGTTGCTCAGTCAAACTCCTGGAAGTTTCCTCCGTAACAGTACTGGGGGTGTAAGTAAGTGTCATAATATACACCAGTATACCATGGTGCAGACACACACTGATGGACACACAGTGGGACCAATCAACATACACAACACCGCAGCCAATCACCAGTGAGAGCACACGCACTATAAAGACAGGGGACATCAGAGTTCATTCACGTCCCAGACCTCGACCACGTTCCGGTCCTTCAACGAATGCAACTGTCTCGTGCACAGCACAAGGCGGCTCATGACGCCCGTGCAGCTGATCTCCCTGCTCTGGCTCCAAATGACAACGTCCGCATCCATCTTCCGGAAGGTGGCTAGTCTGCAACTGCTGTGGTTCTTCGGCTGGTGACTCCTCGCTCATTCCTGGATCATCTACCGGATGGTTCCATTCTGCACCATAATCGGCGTGCCCTTCGTCTCGTTCCGCGCTCGCTACGTGATCCTCCGCCAGTGCCACGCCCTCCTGTTGTCCCTGACCTGGACTATGCAGAGATTCCGGTTACTCTGCATCCTCCTCACTCTGACGCAGTCCAGCCCGCTCCTCAGCTGGTGGGCTCCTGACCCCACTCTTGAGGTGGTCAACCAAAATTCGTCGCCCACCTCAGAGACTTGATTTGTGAACTTTGCACTATCGTTCAAGTAGTTTGTATATAGTGTTCATCTCACTATTTGTGTGACACACTGTTTGTTTCTGCACCAGGCTCCTTCCCATGTAAATAGCCCATGTAAATTTTATGTACATAGTCCTGTAAATATTTCGCACACACGTAGTCAGGAACATTCACCACACACTATTTATTATCACGCAGGCACATTTTTTAATATAAAAGGGGGGATGTCATAATATACACCTGTATATCATGGTGCAGACACACTTTTGTAAGGGCCACGAAGAATCCAGCACGAGTTTAAGGATACAAAGTAATAACATTTATTTACAATAACATATATATATATATATAACAGCAAGCAGCAACTTCCTTGCTGCACACTCCTTCCTGCTGCTTCCAAACTGGCCAGCTTTATTTATACATGGAGTTTACTAATGGTTTCTCCGCCCCCCCTCACTGGGGAAGCTCATACTCCCACAGGATTGTGGGATTGTCAATTAGTCCCCCAGCCAATGGTAAGCAGGCAGGTTATAACATCCCTCCCCCCCCCAAAGTCCAAGGAATCCACCGAAGACCCTGGCGAAGGAGGGCGTCGGACTCGTTTCGCCGCAAAAACCACTGCCAGGCCCTCCTTCTTGATCTGCGCGTACTTTTTCTCCGCTGCAGTCAATGTGTGGGAGGTAAAAGCTATCGGGGTCGCTCGGCCCCCGTTTTCCATCTTGTGCGACAGGACGGCCCCAATACCATACGGGGATGCATCACATGTGACGAGCAAAGGCTTTCCAGGATCATAGTGGGTTAGTAACCCAGACAACGACAATTGTTGCTTTACCCGCCGGAAAGCGGTTTCTTGCGGCTGACCCCAAACCCAGGTGTGATTTTTCTTTAGCAGAAGGTGCAACGGGGCCAGCATAGTTGCCAGATTGGGGAGGAACTTCCCATAATAGTTTACGAGACCGAGAAAAGAACGAAGATGCGAAGTGTCAGTCTGGGCAGGGGCCTGTTGAATCGCACGCACCTTCTCTGTGACAGGGTGCAAACCTTCGCGGTCCACCCGATAACCTAGGTAGACTACTTCCTTAGCCTGAAATACGCACTTTGGCGACGTAAACGGACTCCAGCCTCCGAAAAGCGTCTAAGGACAGCCTCCAGATTTTCCAAATGTTCCTGCTCCGACGTCCCTGTTATCAAAACGTCATCTAAGTAGACAGCAACACGTGGTAAACCTCTCAAATTGCCCTCCATAACACGTTGAAAAATTGCTCAGGCAGAGGATACCCCAAAGGGCAACCGTGTATATTCGTACAGGCCCCGGTGTGTATTAATCGTTACATATGGTCGGGAGGCAGGGTCCAGCTCCAACTACAGGTAGGCGTGACTCATATCTAATTTTGTGAACGAGAGTCCACCTGCAAGCTTCGCGTAGAGATCCTCTATGCGAGGCATTGGATATCGGTCAAGTCGGGAATCCGTATTCACTGTAAGTTTATAGTCGCCACACAAGCGAACTGTGGCATCTGGCTTCATTACAGGTACAATTGGTGCTGCCCCAGTCAGCAAAATGGACGGCCTGATAATACCCAAATTCTCCAAACGAGTGAGCTCCCCTTCTACCTTCTCGAGCAAGGCATAAGGCACCGGCGCGCCCGGAAATAGCGCGCGTGGCTCCTGGTTCGACTTGGATACGGGCTACGGCCCCTTTTATTTTCCCCAAAACAGGCTGGAATATATCTGGGTATCGTCCTAGCACCTCAGTCAACCTCCAGAAACTGTTTGGAGGATGTGCTGCCATTACAACCGCAAATGGCGCAACCAGTCCCGACCCAACAGGCTGGGCCCATGGCCACGCACCACGATAAGTGGGAAACGCCCCTCCTGGCGTCCATAAACAACAGGGAGTCATTGTAGTTCCTGCAATGTCCAGTGGTTCCCCCGTGTAGGTGACCAACCTGACCTGTGAGGTCGGTTAATGTAAGGGTCTTTATACCCTGCTTGATGCGGTCGAATGTCCTCTGGGCGATCACGGAGACCGCAGCGCCAGTGTCCAACTCCATCTCAAGCGGGTGACCATTGACCCGTACTGTCACCTTAATGGGGGCCACACGGGGAGCTGGCCACACAATGCAGCTGCAGGCAGTCATCCTCCGTCTCCACGTCCTCAGGAGTAGTCGCCGCAGTTCATCCACATGGAAGGTACGACCCCTGGGCTGGTCCCAGTTTCGATCGGAATGACGGCGCCCCCAGGACCGGTGTCCGCGACGGGGTCGGTGCCTACAAGTCTGACACGGACATGGCTCCTCATCCATTGGTTCTGGAGAAGGCTCCCCTTCGGGGAGGAATGTCCGACGGCCACTGGCGTCGGTCCGGACGTCGCCTCGCCCAAGCTACCGCAGGAGTGCGGGGGGACGTTTTCGGACAGAAGGGGTTGCGCCCCAAGGCATGCACTTCCATTCCCTGTAGCTCCTGCACTCCTCGTTCTGCGCTCTCTCGGGACAATACTATTTGAATGGCCTGTTGAAAAGTCAATGTTGGCTCAGCTAACAACTTTCTCTGGGTGGCCGCATTGTTAATACCGCAAACCAAACGGTTGCGTAACATTCTGACAAGGTCTCACCATAGTCACAGTACTCCGCAATCCTGCGTAGCCTGGATAGAAAATCGGCAAGGGATTCTCCAGGGGTCACTCTCAGCAGTATTAAACCGGTAACGCTGGACTATCGTGGACGGGGTTGCGTTAAAATGTTGCCCCCACTATATTCACAAGTTCATCAAACGTTTTGGTGTCCGGCGCAGCTGGGGTACGTAAGGCTCCTAATCGCCCCCAAACGTATGCGGGCCGCAGGCGGTGAGCAATATGACCACCTGGCGCTCGTTTTCGGTGATATTGTTTGCCTGGAAATAGTAACGCATCCGTTGTGCATACTGGTTCCAGCTTTCCAGCGCAGCACCAAAAACATCCAACAGCCGTACAGAGGCATGGTATAATAGAAAACAACTTCCAACTTGTATCCAACAAAAATCCAGGGAGGTGGCTTCAGCAGTGTAGACAGCTATTCACTTTAACCCTCGTCGCCAGTTTTGTAAGGGCCATGAAGAATCCAGCACGAGTTTTAAGGATACAAAGTAATAACATTTATTTACAATAACATATATATATAACAGCAGCAGCAACTTCCCTTGCTGCACACTCCTTCCTGCTGCTTCCAAACTGGCCATCTTTATTTATACATGGAGTTTACTAATGGTTTCTCCGCCCCCCTCATTGGGGAAGCTTATACTCCCACAGGATTGTGGGATTGTCATTAGTCCCCAGCCAATGGTAAGCAGGCAGGTTATAACACACACACTGATGGACACACAGTGGGACCAATCAACATACACAACACCACAGCCAATCACCAGTGAGAGCACACGCACTATAAAGACAGGGGGGCATCAGAGTTCCCGCTCATTCGAGTAGCAGCTAGCTAGGAGCACAGAGCTCACAACCTGCAACACAGACATTCACCATGTGCTGAGTGCATCAACTGGTTAGGACAAGGCAAAGGTCTTTAGTGAAAGCTGGTATCGTATTTACCCACAGTTCAAGTATGTTTAAATAGTTAACCTTTTCAATAAAATAGTGTTGCACTACTTCAAGTGTTGGTGACCTGTATGTGATCCAGAACACCCAACACATTAGCAAGTAAAGTTGCAAAGTCATCATAGTCACAGATGACCAGGGACAGGGCGAGACCCAGCCCAGGGAGAGGAGCCACCGTACTAGCAGGAGGGCTAACCACGGGAAGACAAACAGCAAAGAGGGCCGCGGCACACCTTTCAGGGGAGAGGGAAAGTCCGGCCAGGGGTGGGGGCAGGAGAGAAAGGGGGGTGAATACAGGGGGGGGGGGGGGGGGCGGGGGGCAGGGAGGGGTCTCTGGATCTGTAAAGATTTAATCACCTGCTAATGCTCGCATTCCAAGCATTGTTTGGCAACTTTGAATTTGTCTATATATGTGCTTCTGGAACAGACCTCTTCATTCACCTGAGGAAGGAGCAGCGCTCCGAAAGCTAGTGACATCAAAACAAACCTGTTGGACTTTAACCTGGTGTTGTAAGACTTCGTACTGTGCTCACCCCCAGTCCAACGCCGGCATCTCCACATCACCATTAGACAAGACCAGACAGAAATGGGAGGACGAAACTGGGGACAGAAGTGGGGCGGGGACTTTGGAGCGAAGCACTGAGCAGGGCCAACTCCACCTCCTCCCTGCGCAAGGCTAAGCCTAATGCAGCTCAAAGTGGTGCTTAGAGCACACCTGACCAGAACCCGAATGAGCAGGCTCTTCCCGGAGGTGGAGGACAAATGTGAACGGTACCAGAGGGGCCCGGTCAACCACACCCACAGCTTCGGCTTGTCCCAAACTTTTTTTAAAAACGTTTTTATTCTCCATTTTCACATTTTCCTTCAAAATTTACACCCCACCCACAAACAGTAAACGGTAACAAATACAAAATCAATCCCCTTAACAATACCAACGATCCCATCCTCCCTCCAATCAATCCCCTTAACAATACCAACGATCCCATCCTCCCTCCACCCCAAACAACGGCACACCTGTCAATATATGCATCCAATAAAACAAACCCTCCCACGGTGGCAACAAAAAAACAAAGGAGAAAAAGAAAAGGAGTCCGGGACCGCCCATGGTCACCATTGACCTATAGAGTCCACTCCCCCTCCACCCCCTCCACTCAACGTCCTCCAACCTCTGAAAGAGTACCATACATGATACCCAAGAGTTGTACTCCCCCCCCCCCCCCCCCCCCCCCCGCCCCCCACCCCCAGTCTCCAACTCCTCCCGTCCACTGCCTCTTGTAAAACTCCTCACCCCCAACCTCGGTTCCTTCCCCCCAACTTTCCACCCCGGCTAGACCACTCGGACCCTGTTCTGCCAGGCTCCGATGGCCGCAGCCCCTCCCCCCACCTCACTCCCGTTCACTGGCCGGCTTAAACCGGCCAGCGTGGAGGCCCCCGCCCCGCGTCCCCTTTCCCCCTTGCCCGGCCCTAGGAAAGCCCATAAATCCCCTTTTAGCACACAAACCCCGCATATCCACCTGCACCCCAAAGAGCCCTCACTTCGAGTGAAAGTTCCATCCCTTCCCTTGTCCAAATATATACAACATTGGCTCCTTTAGCCCATACACCCGCAAAACAAAAAAAGAAGAAAATACAGTCATGAGGTTACATCGGCACATGGCCATTTCTCAATTTCTCAATTCTGCCACAGTCCTTCTGCCTTCGCAAGCTCCTCCGCTGCTTCCGCCGTTCCAAAATAAAAGTCCCTGAGCTTGTAAGTCACCCTCAGCTTCACTGGATATACAATGCTGCACTGCACCTTGCTAATGTACAGTGCCCTCTTCACCCGGTTGAAGGCAGCCCGCCTCCTTGCCAGCTCCACCGTAAAGTCCTGGTTATACACGTATACCAGCTCCAGCCCACTGCACCACCCGCTTCTGCTTGGCCCAGCTCAGGACCTTCTCCTTCACACTGTACCTACGGAAGCACAGAGTCACTACCCTTGGCGGCTCACTCGCCTTTGGTACAGGCCTCCACGACCGATGAGGCCCGATCCAGTTCATATCTCGAGGGATTCTCCCCCTCCGCCAATAGAAATGAAAATGAAAATCGCTTATTATCACAAGTAGGCTTCAAATGAAGTTACTGTGAAAAGCCCCTAGTCGCCACATTCCGGCGCCTGTTCGGGGGGGGCTGTTATGGGAATAGTTTCGCCAGCATCGCGGCAAAATACTCAATCGGCCTCGGTCCTTCAACTCCTTCGGGCAGCCCCACAATCCTCAAATTCTGTCGCCTGGATCTGTTTTCCAGGTCTTCCATTTTTCTTCGCAGATCCTTGTTAGTATCCATCACCTTCCGCATCTCCTTCCCCATCGTGGCAAGTTGATCACCGTGCTGCAATAACGTCTCCTCCACTTCCTTCAGCGCCTCCCCTTGCTCTCGCACCTCCACCACTGCGCTCGCCACCGCCGTCATCACCGGGGAAATCGCCTCCTCCACCAGCGCATTCAAAACCTCTCTCATCTCCTTCCTCATTGTCTCCATGTATCTTGTAAACTGCCTTTCGAATTCCGCAGCCATCACCTTAGTTATTTCTTCAGCCGTAAGCAATGCGGCCTCCACTGGTGCTCCAGCCTCCATTTTCCTTGGTGACCCCGCGGTGACCTTTCCACTCCCTGACGGATCTTCAGCTGTTTTCTTTACGGATGATGTTTTTGCTTACCCTCAACATTTTTCTTCTTCTTCACTGCGCCTTCACTGTTTCTTCCTGCTTTTGCCACCTCCGTGGACCCTGGGACCGGGCTTAAAGCCCCGAAAATGCCGTTCCCGAATGGGAGCCCACCATTGTGCGGCCGCCTCCCGCCGTCACCGGAAGACCCGCTTGTCCCAAACTTGCTGGGTTTTGGACAGCCTTCTCCGAGGCAATGTCCAAGGTTGTGGGGGTGAGGGTGAGGATTAGAATGGGAAAAGACAAAACAAAAGACAAGGAGGAACGCCAGGGATGCGCAACCCAGGAGGAAGGGGGGGGGGGGGGGAGGAGGCAGAGAGTCTGAGACGGACAAAAAGGGACAACACTGGGCGAGGAGGGGGGGCAACTCCCTCCATCATCCACAAAAAGGACATGGCTGAAGCCGATGAAGGGTGAAAATACAGTGGAGGGGGGGACAAGGAGAAGGGGAAGCACCCCCCCCGGATAGACCAGGGAAGCCATCAAGGGGGATGGGTGAGGGAGACGGGGAGGGATTAGGGAAAGGGGGGGCTGGGAGGGGGGCAGGGGGGGATGACACGCCAAACTAGACGGCAACAATTTGTTAATAAAGAAATGTAAGATAAAAACCTTTTTACACTGTACAATAAATGAAAACGATCGGCAATGTACGTAATTTTGAAAATGCTAATAAAAAGATTTTTTTTTGAATGGTTGCTGGAGATTCCCTGGAGAGTAAACAATTTATGAGGGATTGTATATAGTCCTAACTAAGCAGGCGGTGGAACATCATAGTGGGTCACATGATGTAATTAATGGGAGGAGTCACTTCTGTCTGTAGTTTTGCAGTCTGCTAGAAATTTTTAAGTTGAACAGCAGCTTTGCAAAATGCCGTCAGGTTGAACAGAAGAGTCTGACAAGACAGAATGATTTTGGGACTCTCTTTTTAGAAAGGTCTGCACAGATAAGCAAGTAAACCTGTTCTGTTAACTTTATTTATAAGTGGCATTTGAACTGTATTGGATTGCTCAATTGGAGTTAGAAACAGATATAGATAGTAAGTAAGTTTTTCCTTGGGCACAATCAAACGGCCAAGTCAAATTCTCCCCCCCCCCGGCGATTCTCCGGCCCGGATGGGCCGAAGTCCCGCTGCTGGAATGCCTGTCCCGTCGGCGAGAATCAAACCACTTCTCTTACCAGTGGGACAAGGTGACGCGGGCAGGCTCTGGGGTCCTGGGGGGGCGCGGGCGATCTGGCACCGAGGGGTGCCCCCACGGTGGCCTGGCCCGCGATCGGGGCCCACCGGTCCGCGGGCAGGCCTGTGCCGTGGGGGGCACTCTTTTCCTTCCGCCTTCGCCATGGTCTCCACCATGGCGGAGGCGGAAGAGACCCCCTCCACTGCGCATAATGCGGGGATGCCGTGAGCGGCCGCTGACACTCCCCGCGCATGCGCCGCCGGCAAAGTCAGTTTCGCGCCAGCTGGTGGGGCACCAAAGGCCTTTCCCGCCAGCTGGCAGGGCGGAAATCAGTCCGGCGTGGGCCTAGCCCCTCAAGGTTAGGGCTCGGCCCCTCAAGCTGCGGAGGATTCCACACCTTTGGGGTGGCGCGATGCCGGACTGATTTGCGCCGTTTTGGGCGCTGGTCGGCGGACATTGCGCCGATAGTGGAGAATCCCGCCCCTGGTCCGTACTCGTTGGAGTTTAGAAGGACGAGGGGGGGGATCTTCTTCAAACTTACAGGATACACCGAGGCCTGCATAGAATGGACGTGGAGAGGATGTTTCCACTTTTCGGAAAAACTAGAACCCGAGGGCATAGCCTCAGACTGAGGGATGATCCTTAAAAACAGAGATGAGGAGGAATTTCTTCAGCCAGAGGGTTGTGAATCTGTGGAACTCTTTGCCGCAGAAGGCTGTGGAGGCCAAATCACTAAGTGTCTTTAAGACAGAGATAAATAGGTTCTTGATTAATAAGGGGATCAGGGGTTACGGAGAAAAGGCAGGAGAATGGGGATGAGAAACATATCAGCCATGATTGAATGGGAGAGCAGACCTGATGGGCCGAGTGGCCTAATTCTGCTCCTATGTCTTATGGTCTAAGTAAGTTGGGGCGTTGGTTGGTCCGGAGGCCACACTAGGGGGTCGAGAAATTATTTATAAATAGAAACGAAGGAAAGTGCAGCCTCGGTGGGGTGTTCCGTCGCTGAGGCTAAAAAGAAATGCAGAGTCCTTTTGTTAGCATGGTCGTTCTCAGCTCCAAACACCCGCTGAACATGTTCAAAACGGGACTCTGTTTTTCTCATTAAATTGCACCCAGAGTGTACAAGAACTGTTTAACTGATAATTGTAAAGTCATTTCTTTGATGCTGATGTGGTTAATTCTGCGTTTAAATTAAAGTTTGTTTTAACATAAAAGATACCTATTCATCAGAGTCATCACTCTTGGGGTGCTCAGTAGCACAGAGGGGCAGCTCGGTAGCACAGTGGTTCGCACAGTTTCTTCACAGCTCCAGGTTCGATTTCCGGCTTGGGTCACTGTCTATGTGGAGGTTGCACATTCTCCCCGTGTCTGCGTGGGTTTCCTCCGGGTGCTCCGGTTTCCTCCCACAGTCCAAAGACGGGCAGGTTAGGTGGATTGGCCATGCTAAATTGCCCTTAGTGTCCAAAAAGATTGGGTTAGATGGGGTTACGGTGATAGAGTGGAGGTGTGGGGATAGGTAGTGTGCTCTTTCCAAGGGCCAGTGCAGACGCGATGGGCCGAATGGTCTCTTTCTGCACTGTAAATTCTATGATTCTATGAATCCATGAAGTATTCTTTCCTCACAGTTTTACAAATTAATAAATACTGTTTGGGGGTTCTCCTCCGGTATCCTAACAATCATTAGGGTCTAGTCTGGGATTATAACACTGCAATACTACACCGGAAAGCTCGCCTAGATTAGCCACTTTTCACTGGAGTGCTGACACTTAAACTCACACCTGAGCCAGACGGAGGAAGACTGTCCACAAAGCTCAGATAACATCTCTGCCCTTTGAGAAACCTGTATTCTAAGTGCGAAGGGTGGCTGGAATCTGGCTAATGGTACAGCAAGGCTGGCTAAGAATGGTATTCTGATCCAGAGACAATAAATCAACATTGAATCTGTAGCATTTATCTGCTGGTCGGCACTTGCTTCTAATCGCAGAGATAAAGTACTCGAGTTGATTGATTTAGATGTGTGGCTGGCTCCAGAGAACTACTCCAGGCTTTATTTAACAATGTGGGGAACCTATTTCTCCTCACAACAGGCAGCAAGTACTCCTTTCACAAAATAAAATTGTGACACAGTACAGTAAAGGTAAGAATCAATTGTTTCTCAAGGTGACATTTCTCCACAAAATATCTTGCAATCTACCCACACCAATTTAATTTCAATGAAATTGCCAATTGCTTAATGACTTTTTCAAAATCAAACACACAGATTGCAATTCTGCGATGCCTTTTCCCTTGTAATGTGTTTGTTTTTTTAAATCCGTTGTTGGTAAAAGTATTAGTGGATCAGGAAATTGATTAAAACATTACCTTCATTGCAAATTTACTTCAGGCAATGCTCAATTAGATTAGACACTGACAGCTTTACGGGAGTGTTGGATTGCACTTAATTTATTCAACAGAAACTAAATTTAGATGAGATATTTACTGAGACAAAATGTCGTACATGTTCAGTACACGTAAGATTCACATTGAGGCAATCGTGCTGGAGAGAGAATGCATTCAAATGCACATGTTGTTATATTAAAGGTCAAATCGCAATACATATCAGAGATGGATCTAATTAAATCTGTCCTGGTGCCAAATTCCTGGCTATGTTACTTTAATCCATAACTGCAGTGTGATGGCGGGGGGGGGGGGGGGGGGGGGGGGGGGGGGGGGGGATGTGTGGAGATTCTACAGACACACAGGGAATTCTGAATTGGAAAAATGAAAGTTCAGACTCCCAGATGTTCTGCACTATTTAGCCGCAGCGCATTTCTTAATTTTTGCCCCCCGCCTCCTTTCCCACCCAACTATCAGACTAATTGACAGCTGATTATCAGGCTGGTGTGTTGACAGACAGGCAGCGGCGCAGCAAGTAGGAAGAAATTTCTGTCCTTGGTTCAGTGACGGAGAGAGTGGAGGGGTGACTGATTGTGGGTGACCGGGCTGATGGGACCGAGGGGGGCAGGTACAGGGTAGTCAGGTGGCAGCTGATGGGGAGGCGACTGTCAAATCATGGGTGGGAGGATGCAGATGGGGAGGGTGATTGTCATGAGGAAGATGCTCCTTGTGCCTAACATTGGGTTTGAGGGGACAGATTACAGGGAGAGTGTAGTTTTACAGGTAAGCTTGTTGGGGCATGAGGAAGCATTCCTAGCCCCCCCTGGCCCACAAGCAGTACTGTCAAGGCAACTAGGCTATGAATGCGCTCCTCCGTGCCTCCTTGTACCTTGAAACCCAGCCAATTGTTGCTCAAAATGGAAACACAATTAAAATGAAGGCGGAGGCCTCCTTTCAAAGTTTTAGCAACCCACCTTTTCTGACCAAGGTTGTCCACTTTGTCTAGTCTCTTTTAAAACTGAAAGTTGGTCATTTTAAGGTGAGTTGGGTTTATTTTTTGGATTTTTAATTTTGTAAACACACAATAGGAAAAAGAATGGGAGGTGGGAATTAAAATGATCCCCGCATGTCACTGAGCAATTATTTTGCAACCTCAGATAGAAGGCCAGCTGCAAAATGGATCCACAATGTGGACTATCATTTTCATTCATGTTTGCAACTTGTTAGTTGTACCTGAGATCCCTCTTGTGTGCACAGTTGAGTATTTACTTTCAGAACTTCAATTAATCCTCCAGCTTTCAGAACGTTGGAGCATTTTCAAAGTATGTGATATTTGGGGATTCAGAGTAACGTTTGTCTGTAGCTTGGCCAGAGAAAAGGCAAAATGTTTCCATGCTAGCCACAGGCCAAGCTTCTGAACCAAGCCTAATTCTTTCATCTGTGATCAAACCTCCACCTGAAAACTGTCAGCTTAGAGTTGATCACAAAATAGTTTAGAAACATAGGAACGTAGAGAATAGGAGCAGAAGTAGGCTAATCAGCCTTTCAAGCTGCTCTGCCATTCTATATGATCATAGCTGATCCTCTATCTCAGCATCGCACTCCCATGCTCTCCCCCATACCCTTAGACATCTTTGGAGTCCAGAAATCTATCTACTTACTTTTTAAATATATTCAAGACTTGACCTTCACTCCTCTTGCGGCAGAGAATTCCACAGGTTCACCACCCTCTGAGTGAAGAGATTTCTCCTCATCTCAGTCCTAAATGGCCTACCCCACATCCTGAGACTGTGACCCTTTGTTTTAGATCTTCCAGCCAGAAGAAACAACAATATCTCTGCATCCAGTAGGCGGGATTCTCCCTTCTGGGGACTAAGTCCCCACGCCGGGGGGAAAACTGGCGCCAACCACTCCGGCGTCACCAGCCCCCGAAAGTGAGGAATTCTCCGAATTTTCGGGGGCTAGGTGGACGCCGGAGGGGCTGTCGTCGCACCAGCTGGCGCTGAAGGGCTGGCGCGAGTTCGCGTGCGTGGAACGGCTGGCGTGATCTCGCGCATGCGCGGATCACCGCCGTATTTCCGTGCATGCGCAGACCGGCCGCCGTATTTCTGCGCATGCGCGGGGGTTCTCTTCTCCCCGCCGGCCCCCGGGCAATATGGCGGAGCCCTACAGGGGCCCGGCATGGAGGAAAGAAGTCCTTCCATGGAACAAGCCCGCCCGAAGATCGGTGGGCCTCGATCGCGGGCCAGGCCACCACGGGGGCCCCCCCCTCGGGTCGGATTCCCCCACGCTCCCCCGAGGACCGCCCCTGCACACGTACCTGCCAGGACCCGCCATGTGTGAGGTGAGTAATTCACGCCGGCGGGACTGGCTGAAACTGGACGGCTGCTCGGCCCATCGGGGCCTGGAGAATCGCCGGGGGCGGCGCTGTCAATGGCCCCCGACTGGCGTGGCGGGAATCTCGCCGCCGCCCAAAAGACGGCGCCGGAGAATAGGGAAGCCGGTGTCGGGGCGGGATTCGCGCCTCCCCCTGGGATTCTCCGACCCAGCGGGGGGATCGGAGAATCCCGGCCAGTCTGTCCAGCCCTGTCAGAATTTCATACATTTCAATGAGATTCCCTCTAATTCTTCAAAATTCCAGCTAATATAGACCCAGTCAATCCAATCTCTGCTCGTACAAACAATCCTGCCATCCCAAGTCAGTTTGGTGAACCTACTCTCCCTCTATGGCAAGTATATCTTTTCTTAGATAAGGACACCAAAACTGCATACAATTCTCCAGGTGTGGTCTCACCAACGCCCTATTCAGCTGCAGTAAGACATTTTTGCTCCTGTACTCATGTCATCTTACAATGAAGGCCAACATACCATTTGCCTTCGTAACTGCTTGCTGTATCTGCAGGCTTGTTTTCAGTGACTAGTCTACTGGGACACCCAGGTCCCTTTGTATGTCAATATTTCCCATTCTATTACCATTTAAATAATACTCTGCCATTCTGCTTCTCCATCCGATGTGGATAACCTCACATTTATCCACATTGTATTGCATCTACCATGTATTTGCCCACTCACTCAACTTGTCTAAATTACCTTGAAATGTCTTAACATCCTCCTCACCACTCACCTTCCCATTAACTTTGGTGTCATCAGCAAACTTGAAAGTAGTACTTTTGGTGCCCTCATCCAAATCATTGATGTATATTGTGAATATCTGGGGCCCAAATACTGATCCCTGCTGGACCGTACTAGACACTGCCTGCCACTTCGAAAAAGACCCATTTATTCTTCTTCTGTTTCCTGTCTACTAACCAATTCGCAATCCTTGCCAATATATTACCCCCAATCCTTTGCACTTTAATGTTGCACAGTAACCTCTTATGTGGGACTTTAACAATAGATTTCTGCAAGTCCAAGTACATCACATCTACTGGTTCACCCTTATCTATTCCAGTAGTTACCTCCTCGAGAAGCACCAGTAGGTCAAACATGATTTCCCAGGTTGATGTTTTGTGGTTTGTGGTTTTGAAGTGTGGAACTGTCCCATCCTGTCAGCAGCGAGTTTTGCGCGTGTGCGAATGGCAATTTCGGAGCAAGGCAAATAATCACATTTTTGTCAGCGGCAATTCAGTTCAGAATCTTCCCCTCATCACACGCCTGATGGCGGGTCGGGTTTTCCACCAATCCATGTTGGGCACACCATTTACATGCTTCACCATGCCATATATTTCTCATTCAAAGCGCGACTGGCCAGATTCCCAATCATGTGCCACACCAGCAGAACATTAGACCAGTTTAAATCATGTAAGTGGCATACAGCAGTCTGCTCTCACTTTGCTTGTGACTTTGAAGTGAGTGCAACATGCACAGCTGACCTGCAACAGCATTGCTCCGGGAGTTCCTCAGTGTAACGCCACACTGGTGAGGGTTTAGGGTTTGTCTGCTCATGGTGGTTGCCTCCGTACTCCAGAGGGATTATGCTCAGTGTGTCAAATGGCTCTCAGGCAGGAGTGGATTCTGAAACAGAGACCGGCATGGCCATCGGGATGGAGGGGTGAGGGATTAGCAGCAGAGGTGGAGGCAGCTTGCTGACTCCTGTACCCTTTTGTCCTTGACTTTGGCGGGTGTTCTCTGGAGGGCCCCAATCTGTTTTGGGTCTCCTGCTGTGGGGAAGGTCCAACCTCCTCGGCATGTGGAGCTGGAGGTATGGGGGCTCATAGGCCGAGGGGTTGGCACCGGCTGGACACTCTCGGAGTCATCTATGTGGATGGCCCCAGGATGTCCAGCTGCTGATCCTCCTCCCTTTGGGTGCAGGAGGACCTCTGTTTGACTCCCCCCAGAGGAGAAGGGGCTCATGGAGGGAGGTCAAGGTGCCCTGCTCCCCTCCCAGCTAGCCACTGATGGATTCCACAAATTTCTATAGAGATAGGCACAGTAAGAAGTCTTACAACATCCTGGAGCAGAGGTTGGGAAGCCCACTTGCCTACTGTGTATGCTGAGCCCTGCCCAGTCAGGGCTGCGGATGGAGTTTGTAATTGGTATTCAAGAAAGAATCATAGAATCCCTACAGTGTGGAAAGAGGCCATTTGATCCATTGAGTATGTACTGACCCTTCGAAGGAGCACCCCACCCCACCAGGACAATAAATGAGATACTGGTGACATTGAGACGTCTGTGCGATTATCAGTGCTAATGTTCCTCTGCTGATATTGTGTGAGATCCCTGAGCTGAGTAACCCTCTGAGTACACAATGCCATGATGAGAGTGTGAGTTTGGAGTGAGATGCTGACTTACTCCGGTGGTGCGATGAGATCATTACTGTTTTTCCTGCATTGGATGGCATTTCTCGACTGAGTTCTCTCCCTTGCAACTGGCTCCCAGGCTGGCAAGTTGAAGCGAGTGAGCCTCCTAGAGCCATCCCTCGCATAGAGGACATTACGGTGCTGGCAGACTTCATGGGCGAGATTCTCCGACCCCCCGGCCGGGTCGGAGAATCGCCGGGGGCTGGTGTGAATCCCGCCCCCGCCGGTTGCCGAAGTCTCTGGCACCGGATATTCGGCAGGGGCGGGAATCGCGCCGCGCCGGTTGGCGGGCCCCCCCGCTCGATTCTCCGGCAAGTCCCGCCGCTAAAATGCCTGTCCCGCCGGCGTAAATTAAACCACCTACCTTACCGGCGGGACAAGGTGGCGCGGGCGGGCTCCGGGGTCCTGGGGGGGGCGCGGGGCGATCTGGCCACGGGGGGTGCCCCCACGGTGGCCTGGCCCGCGATCGGGGCCCACCGATCCGCGGGCGGGCCTGTGCCGTGGGGGCACTTTTTCCCTTCCGCCTCCGCCACGGTCTCCACCATGGCGAAGGCAGAAGAGACTCCCCCCACTGCGCATGCGCGGGAATTCCATCAGCGGCCGCTGACGCGCCCGTGCAATGGCCGCCCAGAGATGTCATTTCCGCGCCAGCTGGCGGGGCACCAAAGGCCTTTTCCGCCAGCTGGCGGGGTGGAAATTCGTCCGCTGCCGACCTAGCCCCTCAAGGTTGGGGCTCGGCCACCAAAGATGCGGAGCATTCCGCACCTTTGGGGCGGCGCGATGCCCGTCTGATTTGCGCCGTTTTGGGCGCCAGTCGGCGGACATCGCGCCGTTTCCGGAGATTTTCGCCTGTGAGGGCCTCAAGGGAGTCATTGCTAAACCTAGCAACAGCTTTTATCTCGGGTGCATATGAAGAGGTTTCCTGCACACAGCTTGGCTGAAGAGAGCAAATGTTTGTGTTCAGGTGGCCTTTAAATATGGCACCTGGACTTTCATCCCCATTAGATAATGGAGGGGTGGATGAATCAGTGCCCACCATGTGATTTGGAGAGTTACTCGCCGGTTACTCGGTGGAATCCCACCACGCTGCCCAGCAGGAAACACGTTGGAAACCAGAAGCAAGCCCACAACTGCACTTAGTCTCCAAAATGGAAAATTCCGTCCAATGTTTATATCTACTGTTCAAATTGGTGACTAGTCCAGACTGTGCTTTGAACTTTTATAAAGTGTTTTGATCATTTACTTCAAAAGATGATGCAACAACTACTGTAAGCGTGATAAATATATGAAACGGGATTCTCCCTTCTGACGGCAGAGTGTTGACACCGTCGTAAAAACCGGAGAGTTTTATGACGGCATCATCAGACCGCTAAGTGTAGCGATCCTCTGCCGCACAGGGGACCGTCGCCGCACTGGAGCGACTCAAGCCGCTCCAGCTGCCGATACCGGCGTCAAACGGGCACCGCGGGTCTGCCCATGCGTGCTGCGACCAGCGCGAACGTGCCCATGCGCGGGAGCTTCCTTCTCCGCGCTGGCCCCGACGCAATATGGCATTGGGCTACAGGGGCCGGCTTGGAGTAAAAGAGGCCCCCCCCAGGATGGCCGGCCTGCCAATCGGTAGTCCCCGATCGTGAGCCAGGCCATGGTGGAGGCCCCCTCCGGGGTCGGGTCCTCTCTCCCCCCCACCAGGCCGCCCCCTCCACCCCGCCCCCCCCCGCAGGATGGACGCCAAGGTTCCGTCGGGTAAGACCAGATGTGAACGGCGCCGGCGGGACTCGGCCTATCTTGGCGGCCACTCGGCCCATCCCGCACGGCGAATCGCTGTGGGGGCCACATAGAGCGGCCCCCGACCGGTGCCGTGCCGACCGCAGTGGCGCCAGTGTCGCCGATTCTCTGGTGACCGGAGAATCGGCAGACCGGTGTCGGGGCGGCGTCGCGTGAATAGCGCCTGGCCCAGCGATTCTCCGACCCGACCCTGGGGTCAGAGAATCCCGCCCACGGTTCTGGACGTTGAATATAAACTTTGTCATGATTTAGCCAGTCTCTTATTTCTTTTATGGGGTCACAACTCCCTTCCACAGTTTTGCAATAGCAAGGCATTTACCCAGATAGCTGGCATCGCAGCACGTCTGCCATTAACTCTAAGGATATATTTACACTATAAATCTGCCCAAAATAGTGTCATCCACCCACCGGTGCTAAACTTGTTTGGACATCCAGGCCCAAAGTGAAGTGGAGTACAAAGGCTTGGGGGGGGGGGAGGGGGGCGCGTGCTGAGGAGGGCGCCTTATTGCATTTTGTTCTGGTCTCAGGCCATCAGGCTCTCCCTCCGCACTGAGTTCACACTTAAATTATCCGCGTTCAATCCCCGTTCCGGCTGAGGTTATTCATGAAGGCCCTGGCTTCTCAACCGTATCACTCGCCTGAGGTGTGGTGATCCTCAGGCTAAATCACCACCAGTCAGCTCTCCCCTTCAAAGGGGAAAGCAGCCTATGGTCATCGGGGACTATGGTGACTTTACCTTTAATAGTTTGGTCAGAGAGTGAAGGACACCACTTTGAACTGACACTTCAGTTGTCATGTCAATGGAGCCAAGGACAACCACAAGGTCAATGGAGCGCACGCTGTCTGTACAGAATAGCAGCTCTTTTCTGATTGATTGGGTGTATCATTCAAACAGAGGGGCTGTCTGTATTGATCCTCAGAACTCAATCCCACAGCTGTTCTTTTCCCTCCAACCTCGGTAACATTAGCAATCATTCATTCAGATCACTGAGATAATATCAATAACAATGTATTTAATATCCTTCTATGTTCCCATTTAATAAAATTATTTAAATACCAAGTTAGATGTGTTTTACCTTCCCTTCTGTTATAACCCATACGAGACCTACTGGGTTGGAGCAATCAGTCTCACTGTGGTTTGCTAGTGTCACACGGGAGGGTTTAAACTAGTATGGCAGGGGGGTGGGCACGGGAGCAATAGGTCAGAAGGTGAGAGCATTGAGGGAGAACTAGGGAATAGGGACAGTGTGGCTCTGAGGCAGAGCAGACAGGGAGAAGTTGCTGAACACAGCGGGTCTGGTGGCCTGAAGTGCATATGTTTTAATGCAAGAAGTATTACGGGTAAGGCAGATGAACTTAGAGCTTGGATTAGTACTTGGAACTATGATGTTGTTGCCATTACAGAGACCTGGTTGAGGGAAGGGCAGGGTTGGCAGCTAAACGTTCCAGGATTTAGATGTTTCAGGCGGGATAGAGGGGGATGTAAAAGGGGAGGCGGAGTTGCGCTACTGGTTCGGGAGAACATCACAGCTGTACTGAGAGAGGACACCTCAGAGGGCAGTGAGGCTATATGGGTAGAGACCAGGAATAAGAAGGGTGCAGTCACAATGTTGGGGGTTTACTACAGGCCTCCCAACAGCCAGCGGGAGATAGAGGAGCAGATAGGTAGACAGATTTTGGAAAAGAGTAAAAACAACAGGGTTGTGGTGATGGGAGACTTCAACTTCCCCAATATTGACTGGGACTCACTTAGTGCCAGGGGCTTAGACGGGGCGGAGTTTGTAAGGAGCATCCAGGAGGGCTTCTTAAAACAATATGTGGACAGTCCAACTAGGGAAGGGGCGGTACTGGACCTGGTATTGGGGAATGAGCCCGGCCAGGTGGTAGATGTTTCAGTAGGGGAGCATTTTGGTAACAGTGACCACAATTCAGTAAGTTTTAAAGTACTGGTGGACAAGGAGAAGAGTGGTCCTAGGATGAATGTGCTAAATTGGGGGAAGGCTAATTATAACAATATTAGGCGGCAACTGAAGAACATAGATTGGGGGCGGATGTTTGAGGGCAAATCAACATCTGACATGTGGGAGGCTTTCAAGTGGCAGTTGAAAGGAATTCAGGACCGGCATGTTCCTGCGAGGAAGAAGGATAAATACGGCAATTTTCGGGAACCATGGATGACGAGAGATATTGTAGGCCTCGTCAAAAAGGAAAAGGAGGCATTTGTCAGGGCTACAAGGCTGGGAACAGACGAAGCCTGCGTGGAATATAAGGAAAGTAGGAAGGAACTTAAGCAAGGAGTCAGGAGGGCTAGAAGGGGTCACGAAAAGTCATTGGCAAATAGGGTTAAGGAAAATCCCAAGGCTTTTTACACGTACATAAAAAGCAAGAGGGTAGCCAGGGAAAGGGTTGGCCCACTGAAGGATAGGCAAGGGAATCTATGTGTGGAGCCAGAGGAAATGGGCGAGGTACTAAATGAATACTTTGCATCAGTATTCACCAAAGAGAAGAAATTGGTAGATGTTGAGTCTGGAGAAGGGTGTGTAGATAGCCTGGGTCACATTGAGATCCAAAAAGACGAGGTGTTGGGTGTCTTAAAAAATATTAAGGTAGATAAGTCCCCAGGGCCTGATGGAATCTACCCCAAAATACTGAAGGAGGCTGGAGTGGAAATTGCTGAGGCCTTGACAGAAATCTTTGGATCCTCGCTGTCTTCAGGGGATGTCCTGGAGGACTGGAGAATAGCCAATGTTGTTCCTCTGTTTAAGAAGGGTAGCAAGGATAATCCCGGGAACTACAGGCCGGTGAGCCTTACTTCAGTGGTAGGGAAACTACTGGAGAGAATTCTTCGAGACAGGATCTGCTCCCATTTGGAAGCAAATGGACGTATTAGTGAGAAGCAGCACGGTTTTGTGAAGGGAAGGTCGTGTCTCACTAACTTGATAGAGTTTTTCGAGGAGGTCACTAAGATGATTGATGCAGGTAGGGCAGTGGATGTTGTCTATATGGACTTCAGTAAGGCCTTTGACAAGGTCCCTCATGGTAGACTAGTACAAAAGGTGAAGTCACACGGGATCAGGGGTGAGCTGGCAAGGTGGATACAGAACTGGCTAGGTCATAGAAGGCAGAGAGTAGCAATGGAAGGATGCTTTTCTCATTGGAGGGCTGTGACCAGTGGTGTTCCACAGGGATCAGTGCTGGGACCTTTGCTCTTTGTAGTATATATAAATGATTTGGAGGAAAATGTAACTGGTCTGATTAGTAAGTTTGCAGACGACACAAAGGTTGGTGGAATTGCGGATAGCGATGAGGACTGTCGGAGGATACAGCAGGATTTAGATTGTTTGGAGACTTGGGCAGAGAGATGGCAGATGGAGTTTAATCCGAACAAATGTGAGGTAATGCATTTTGGAAAGTCTAATGCAGGTAGGGAATATACAGTGAATGGTAGACCCCTCAAGAGTATTGAAAGTCAAAGAGATCTAGGAGTACAGGTACACAGGTCATTGAAAGGGGCAACACAGGTGGAGAAGGCCTTCATTGGCCGGGGCATTGAGTATAAGAATTGGCAAGTCATGTTGCAGCTGTATAGAACCTTAGTTAGGCAACACTTGGAGTATAGTGTTCAATTCTGGTCGCCACACTACCAGAAGAATGTGGAGGCTTTAGAGAGGGTGCAGAAGAGATTTACCAGAATGTTGCCTGGTATGGAGGGCATTAGCTATGAGGAGCGGTGGAATAAACTCGGTTTGTTCTCACTGGAACGAAGGAGGTTGAGGGGAGACCTGATAGAGGTCTACAAAATTATGAGGGGCATAGACAGAGTGGATAGTCAGAGGCTTTTCCCCAGGGTAGAGGGGTCAATTACTCGGGGGCATAGGTTTAAGGTGAGAGGGGCAAGGTTTAGAGTAGATGTACGAGGCAAGTTTTTTACGCAGAGGGTAGTGGGTGCCTGGAACTCGCTACCGGAGGAGGTGGTGGGAGCAGGGACGATAGTGACATTTAAGGGGCATCTTGACAAATACATGAATAGGATGGGAATAGAGGGATACGGACCCAGGAAGTGTAGAAGATTGTAGTTTAGTCGGGCAGCATGGTCGGCACGGGCTTGGAGGGCCGAAGGGCCTGTTCCTGTGCTGTACATTTCTTTGTTCTTTGTTCATTGTTCTCACTAAATGCTAGTGCCCCCGTTAAGGGGGAGGCCCAGACCATTCATGGTTTAGATCTGTATAAAGGCTGGGTATGGAACCACCAGAACAGACCCAGCTGGAGTCCGATGTATATTCTAAATATAATTGCCTTGCAATAAACCAGGTTTTCTCTTTACTAACTTGGTTCAGACTAATTTGTGGGCCACAAAACCGACAAAGTCACTCTTCACTCTGTGGCTGGGATCACGGTTAGTGATGCACTATCAATTACGACGAGACGAGAGTAGAGCGTAATCGAGGCTTTATTACACAGAGATGTGTGGCCTCCTACAGCTCCTGCCGAAATGGCTGCAGTTCGGAGAGCACACACATTTATACCCTGCCTACTGGGCGGAGCCAGCAGGCAGGGATCTACCCCCGTACCTGTATACAGGGGCCTTACCGTAATACCCTCGTATGCAGTGCAGTATATACAATATAATACAATAGTGGTGACTACCACATTCACCCGCTGTTAAAAATGAGTCCAGCGGCGGCTATTTACATACAGGTAGTCATTAAAATTTCAGAGAAGGTTACAAATTTAGACGGTCGGGTGCCTTGATCCGTCATTGAGAGTGCCGCAGTGCTGGTGGTGAGTCAGGCGTCAGCTCGGTCGTCGGTGACTCCGGGAGCGTGTCGACATCCTCTTCATCCCCGGGTGGGACCAAGGGTAGGACGGGTTGTCCTGGAGCGGGGGCTGTGGTGGGATGCGCTGGGGGAAGGGAGGGTGGCGCCGGGGCAGAGGGGGGTATGTGGGGACCCAGCTGATGCCAGGTCCCTGGGGGAGACTGTGTCTTGGCGGCCATCGGGGTACGCTACGTAGGCATACTGTGGGTTTGCGTAGAGTAGCTGTACTCTCTCAACCAACGGGTCCACCTTGTGGAGCCACAGGTTCTTGCGGAGCAGAACGGGTCCTGGAGCTGCCAGCCACGTTGGGAGCGAAACCCCGGAGGTGGACTTCCTGGGGAAGGCAAAGAGACATTCATGGGGGGTTTCGTTGGTCACGGTGCACAAGAGCGACCAATGGAGTGAAGTGCGTCGGGCAGGACCTCCGGCCAGCGGGAGGCCGGGAGATTTCTGGACCGTAGGGCCAGCTAGACGGCCTTCCAGACCGTCCCATTGTCCCGCTCCAGCTGCCCGTTTCCCCGGGGGTTGTAGTTGGTCGTCCTGCTCGAGGCAATGCCCCTGTTGAGCAGGTACTGGCGCAGCTCATCGCTCATAAATGAGGATCCCCGGTCGCTGTGGACGTAGGCGGGGAAACTGAACAGAGCGAAGATGGTGTTGAGGGCTTTCATGACGGTGGCAGACGTCATATCGGGGCATGGGATGGCGAAGGGGAATCTGGAATATTCGTCGTCCACATTGAGAAAGTATGTGTTTCGGTCGGTGGAGGGGAGGGGCCCTTTGAAGTCCATGCTGAGGAGTTCAAAGGGGCGGGAGGCCTTCACCAGGCGCACACGGTCTGGCCAGTAGAAGTGCAGTTTACACTCCGCGCAGACCTGGCAGTCTTTGGTGACAGCCCTGACTTTCTCGATGGAGTAGGGCACATTGCGGGCCTTAATGAAGTGATAAAAGCGGGTGACCCCTGGGTGGCAGATATCGTCGTGCAGGGTCCGGAGTCGGTCCACTTGTGCGCTGGCACATGTACCTCGAGACAAGGCATCGGGGGGCACGTTGAGCTTACCAGGGCGATACAAAATCTCGTAATAAAGGTGGAGAGCGCGATCTTCCACCGCAAGACCTTATCATTTTTGATCTTACCCGCTGTGTGTTGTTAAACATGAAGGCAACCGACCGTTGGTCAGTGAGGAGAGTGATTCTCCTGCCGGCCAGGTAATGCCTCCAGTGCCGCACAGCTTCAACGATAGCTTGGGCCTCCTTTTCGACGGAGGAGTGCCGAATTTCGGAGGCATGGAGGGTGTGGGAAAAGAATGCCATGGGACTGCCTGCCTGGTTGAGGGTGGCGGCCAGAGCGACGTCTGATACATCGCTCTCGACTTGGAAGGGGAGCGTCTCGTCGACCACGTGGATCGCAGCCTTCGCGATGTCGGCCTTGATGCGGTTGAAGGCCTGATGAGCCTCGGCCGTCAGTGGGAAACCGGTGGAGAGGATGAGTGGGCGGGCCTGGTCCGCATAGTTAGGGACCCACTGGGCGTAGTAGGAAAAGAACCCCAGGCATCGTTTCAGGGTCTTGGGGCAGTGGGGAAGGGGGAGATCCATGAGGGGGCGCATGCGATCGGGGTCGGGCCCTAGAACTCCGTTCTGAACCACATAGCCGAGTTTGGCTAATCGGTTTGTGCTGAACACACACTTCTCCTTGTTGTAGGTTAGGTTGAGGAGTTTGGCGGTGTGGAGAAATTTGGAAAGGTTAGCGTCGTGGCCGCAGATGGCCCAGTCCGTACCGGTCAACCATTCGGTCCATCTCCCGTTGGAAGACCGAGACTCCGTTAGTGACGCCGAAGGGAACCCTAAGGAAATGGTAAAGGCGGCCGTCCGCTTCAAACACGGTGTACGGGCGGTCCGCTTTGCAAATGGGGAGCTGGTGGTAGGCAGATTTCAGGTCCACTGTCGAGAAGACCCGGTACTGTGCAATCTGATTGACCATATCAGATATGCGTGGGAGGGGGTACGCGTCGAGCTGCGTGTACCGATTGATGGTCTGACTGTAGTCAACGACCATCCTGTTTTTCTCCTCCATTTTCACCACTACCACTTGGGCTCTCCAGGGGCTGTCGCTGGCCTCAATGGTACCTTCCCACAGCAGCAGCTGGACCTCAGACCTGATGTAGGTCCTGTCCTGGGCGCTGTACCGACTGCTCCTGGTGGCGACGGGTTTGCAATCCAGGGTGAGGTTTGCAAACAGAGAAGGCGGGTCGACCTTAAGGGTCGTGAGGCCGCATACATTAAGGGGTGGTAGGGGCCCGCCAAATTTCAGGGTTAGGCTCTGGAGGTTGCACTGGAAGTCCAGGCCGAGTAGCAAGGCAGGCAGAGGATGGGGTGGACGTAGAGCCGGAAGCCGCTGAACTCTACGCCCTGGATGGTGAGGGTTGCAATGCAGTACTCCCAGATCGCCACGAAGTGGGATCCGGAGGCCAGGGAGATTCTTTAGTCAATGGGGTGTACCACGAGGGAGCAGCTCCTTACCGTATCAGGGTGGATGAAGCTCTCAGTGCTCCCGGAGTCCTGAAGGCAGGATATCTCATGCCCGTCGACCTTCGCCTTGGTCGACGCGGTTGCGAGGTTGTGCGGTCGGGACTGGGTCGATTGTGACGGAGGCGAGACGCGGCTGGTCATCGACGGTTGTAGGCGATGAGCGGCCCGATGAGGTGCCCGACTGGCAGGGGTCCTGAGCGGGGAAGATGGTGGCACCCTCGGGCCGCACGTGTACTGGGGCAGGCAAAATGACTCCGCCCATTGGTTGTGAGGCAAGCAAGATGGCGGCACCCACGGGCTGCACGTGGTCTGAGGTGAGGAAGATGGCGGCGCCCACTGGCCGCACGCGGGGGGTGCAGGGACAATAGCGGCGATTGAGCAGGCCTGGCACACTGCAGCGAAATGTCCTTTCTTGCCGCAGGCCTTGCAGAGCGCGCTCCGCGCCGGGCAGCACTTCCGGGGGTGTTTGGTCTTTCCGCAGAAGTAGCACTTGGGTCCCCCGGGGTTGGTTGTCTGCCGCGCGGCGCAGGTGTGGGGTTGGCTGAGGGCGGTTGCTGATGGGGTCCACCATGGGGTGGCCGCTGGCGGGGTCCACGATGCCCAGGAGGGGCGGGCTGTGCGGTCAGGGGCATACGCCTGTACGTTGCGTGAGGCGACTGTGAGCAAGAACGCTAGTTTCTTGGTCACCGCGAGGTTAAGCGTCGCCCCTTCTAAGAGGCGCTGGCGGATGTAGGCCGACCCTATGCCGTAATGACCACGTCGCTCATTAGCAGGTTAGAATGTTCAGCGGCCGAGAGACTGGCAATCACAGTCTCTCACCAGGGCGAGCAGGGCACGCCAGAAATCTTCCACAGACTCACCGGGAAGTTGGTGCCGCGTGGACGGGAGGTGCCTGGCGTAGATTATCATAGGATTTACAGTGCAGAAGGCGGCCATTCGGCCCATCGAGTCTGCACCGGCTCTTGGAAAGAGCACCGTACCCAAGGTCAACACCTCCACCCTATCCCCATAATCCAGTAACCCCACCCAACACTAAGGGCAATTTTGGACACTCAGGGCAATTTATCATGGCCAATCCACCTAACCTGCACATCTTTGGACTGTGGGAGGAAACCGGAGCACCCGGAGGAAACCCACGCACACACGGGGAGGATGTGCAGACTCCGCACAGACAGTGACCCAAGCCGGGAATCGAACCTGGGACCCTGGAGCTGTGAAGCAATTGTGCTATCCACAATGCTACCATGCTGCCCCATCTTGTTGGTCTGCTGAGCGTAGTTCTCCTTCAGTAGCGCCATGGCCTATGCATAGGTAGGCGCGTCCTGGATGAGGGGAAAGACATCGGAGCTCAGCCACGTGTACAGAATCTGGAGCTTCTGTGCTTCTGGGATTGGGTCTGTCGCAGATCCGATGTATGCTTCAAAGCAAGCTAGCCAATGTGCAAAGTCCTTTGCGGGGAACAAGTCACGCTTAATAAAGCCTCATCGACTTCATCTCTATTCGTCTCTCGTGAGTCTTTGTGCGCTACAATTTATTAAGCGTGCTTAAAGGACTATGGAGCTCAGGATCGTCCCGGAATGCCTGAGGATCAGCCCCCACGCAGTGAACTCAGCAGCAGTTTTCAAACACTGGCAGACTTGTTTCGAAGGCTACCTCCGAACTGCCCCCGGCCGGGTCACAGAAGACCAGAAACTACAGGTCCTGCACTCGAGGGTAAGCCCGGAAATTTACCCTCTCATAGAAGACGCAGAGGATTTCCAGACGGCGTTCGCAGCACTAAAGAGCATCTATGTTCACCCAGTGAAACAGATCTACGCACGCTACCAACTCGCAATGAGACGGCAAAGTCCCGGAGAATCGCTAGACGAATTCTACGCCGCGCTGCTAATTTTGGGACGGGCCTGCAGCTGCCCGCCGGTAAACGCGATTGAACACACGGACATGTTAATTCGCGATGCTTTTGTGGCAGGTATGAACTCTCCCCAAATCCGCCAAAGACTTTTAGAAAAAGAGTCGCTAGGACTCTCAGAGGCACGGGCCCTTGCAGCCTCCCTAGATGTGGCCGCGCGAAACGCCCGCGCCTACGGCCCAACCGCGCGGCAGCCCCTTGGGCTCCGTGGACCCCCGTTGCGACAAACCCCCCCCCCCCCCCACAGGCTTGCGCAGTTCAGACGCCAAGTCGTCCCGGGGGGGCCCGCTGCTATTTCTGCGGCCAGGTGAAACACCCCCGGCAGCGCTGCCCGGCCCGCGCAGCGATTTGCAAGAGCTGCGGGAAAAAGGGCCATTTCGCGGCTGTGTGCCGGTCCCGGGGGGTCGCCACTGTCCCCGGAGATGAAGGAGTCCTGCGCGTTTCAAACGCTCCCCAACCCCCCCCAGCGCCCCATGTGCAACCCGCAGGCGCAGCCATTTTGGGTCCTGGCCACCGCTGTCCCCAGAGAAGAAGGAGTCCTGCGCGTTTCAAATGCTCCCCAACCCCCCCAGCGCCCCATGTGCGACCCGCAGGCGCAGCCATTTTGGGTCCCGGCCACCACGAGGGGAGGAGGGGCGCCGCCATCTTGGGACCCCCCAGCCCTGTGCGACGCATGGGGGTGGCCATTTTGTCCACCCCACCGCCATCTTGGGAACCCCCAGCCATGTGCGATGCATGGGGGCGGCCATTTTGTTCACCCCCGCCGCCATCTTGGACGGCAACAATGGACCCCAGCATCGACGGCTTCATGGGGTTCGAGGAAGACGCTGAAGCACTACGACCACGTCTGGCCTCAATGACGCTGGACCAAGCACGGCACCGGACGCTCCAGACGACGACAACAACGGTGCTGATCAACGGGCACGAGACACAATGCCTGGTCGACTCCGGGAGCACAGAAAGCTTCATCCACCCCGACACGGTAAGACGCTGTTTTTTGACCATCCGTCCCAGTGCGCAAAAGATTTCCCTAGCTGCAGGATCCCACTCCGTACAGATCAAAGGCTTCTGCATAGTGACCCTAACGGTGCAAGGGAGGGAGTTTAAAAACTACAGGCTCTACGTCCTTCCCCAACTCTGCGCGCCCACATTACTGGGATTAGACTTCCAGTGCAATCTGCAGAGCCTAACTTTTCAATTCGGCGGCCCAATACCCCCACTCACTATCTGCGGCCTCGCAACCCTCAAGGTTGAGCCCCCATCCTTGTTTGCAAACCTCACCCCGGATTGCAAACCCGTCGCCACTAGGAGCAGACGGTACAGCGCCCAGGACCGGACATTCATTCGGTCCGAAGTCCAGCGGCTACTGAAGGAAGGCATAATCCAGGCCAGCACTAGTCCCTGGAGAGCACAGGTGGTAGTAGTAAAGATAGGGGAGAAGCAAAGGATGGTCATAGACTATAGCCAGACCATCAACAGGTACACACAGCTAGATGCGTACCCTCTCCCCCGCATATCCGACATGGGTCAATCGGATTGCCCAATATAAGGTCTTTTCCACCGTGGACCTCAAGTCCGCCTACCATCAGCTCCCCATCCGCCCAAGTGACCGCAAGTTCACAGCTTTCGAGGCAGACGGGCGATTATACCACTTCCTAAGGGTCCCATTTGGCATCACAAACGGGGTCTCGGTCTTCCAACGAGAGATGGACCGAATGGTTGATCAACACGGGTTGCAGGCCACGTTCCCGTATCTCGATAACGTAACCATCTGCGGCCACGATCAGCAGGACCACGACGCCAACCTCCAAAAATTCCTCCAGACCGCTAAAGTCTTGAACCTCACATACAACGAGGACAAGTGCGTTTTCAGCACAAACCGGCTAGCCATCTTGGGATATGTAGTGCGTAATGGGATAATAGGCCCCGACCCCGAACGTATGCGCCCCCTCATGGAATTTCCCCTCCCTCACTGCTCCAAAGCCCTAAAACGCTGCCTGGGGTTCTTTTCATATTGCGCCCAGTGGGTCCTCCAGTACGCAGACAAGGCCCGCCCCCTAATACAGACCACGACCTTCCCCCTGTCGACAGAGGCTTGCCAGGCTTTCAGCCGCATCAAAGCGGAT